>NC_143260.1:97327272-97927272 GCF_984573655.1 Nuphar pumila | reverse complement strand
TATATGCATTAGTTTGTGCTTAGTCAAATGTGTGTTCTTTTTGTGCTATAAATGTGCATTGTGAACATAAATTGTATATGTGTGTGTGTTTTATGTTCACTAAAATTTTGCAATGACATGAATTACTTTGAGATATTGTTGGTGGTTACGTGTGAACCCACTGTGGGGCCTAAGTAGGTCAGGAGCATGTGTTGCTCATATGCTATTGAAATTGTTTATGCATTGCAAAATGATTTCTGAAAATTATTGGTTTTTCAAAATTAATTACATTGTTGAATTGTTAAGGCAAGGGCCCGAAATTATTATTACATGTGGATTTACATAATTGTTCTTGCGTAAAAAATTTGTAATTGATTTAAATGGTAAAAGAGACCGAACCAGTGTAATTGATGTTCCTTTTATTGTGTGAGAATCTTGGATGGCGGTCGTTTGGGACCGTGAGGATACTAAAACTCCGTGTGTAATTGTGTCTCCAAGAAGCCGATGTGAAGTTCATGTTCTCAAGCTATGGTTTTAGGGAGCTTTCAGCCACTTTGTTTGAGGGTGGTATTGTTGACTCAGGTGTAGTTATTGATATACCAAAAAAGTGACGTCAATGGTTGTAAATTTTCATTGATGTCCCGGCAATAGATGAGGATTCTTAATGTTCTGATGAAAGGTGAGGATTCTTAATATTGATCGGGGAATAAGTGTGGAATCCAGTAATAAAAATATAAATTGTGTGTTAAGCTATAACGGGAAACTACCTTGAACCTTAAAAATTTAGCCCGTTTTGAGTATCCGCGAGTTTTTAAGAAAAAGTAAATTAAATTTGTGTGCATTTAATAGGGACATGCATGCAAAATCAACTCTTATAAATAACTTAAGAAGTTATTCATGCATGTGTATTGATTCATGCATCATTTACTATTGAGCATTAGTTGCATGCATTTCTGAATATTTGATTTAGCATGATATTGTTAAATACTTGAATGGTTAGTTCTGGTAAATTATTGCTTGTGGTTTCTTCTTAAATTTGTGCATGTTTTAATTTATGTTATTTCGTTTACTGTTGGATTTTTAGAGAAATTCATATGAGGACTTGGTTCTTACCCGTTTTCTAAAACTGTTTTACAGGCACAGAGGCTCAATGATGAGTGAGACTGGCTGGCTAGACGACTCGAGGCTTTATTACTTGGTGACTTGGGTTCTGACCTGTGTGTAGGATTTGATTGAGACGATTTCATATTTTGAACTTTTGACTAAATAAACGAAGTTAAATTTATTATTTTTAATTGGTTTTATACAAGCACTGGTTTATGGAATGGATATATTAAATCTGTGATGTACCGCGGGTCCTTGGGAGGTTTTCTGCAACAACAACAACTACGCCTTCATCCTAAAACAATTGGGGTTGGCGATATGAACCAAAAAAGAAAATCATTATGGGTCTTCCACATGAATCCTTTGTAATGAAGCGGCTTTGAATATATTAAGTTCAATAATGAACCAATACACATGCACATGAAGTGCGAATATACCCACTAAAGGGAAAACACAAGCACATAATGTGCTAACACATAAACCCACAAAGGGACAAAAATGCCTATAAGGCATAAGTTAATATCATTGAAGAAAATGAGGGTGTAACACCCATTACATGGAGCAAAAGCTCCTTCTTGGAGTGAAGAATACAAAGGGGAAAGCCCCTATTTATAAGCACAAAAAGGGACCACCTTGGGAGCTCCCAAAGGAGACGTTGGAGAGCCCCCAACGGTCACATTTGTGACCGTTGGGAGCTCCCAACGTCTCTATTGGGAGGCCCCCAATATGGTATGAATACGAAAAACAAAAAATAAAAAACAGAAAATTAAAAGAAATATTACAATGCATATTCCAATTGGAATATGCGTAAAATGACAAATTACAAGAATACCCTTGAGGGTACTTTAGGAAGAGAAATATATATATTTATATATACATAAATAGAGATACGTATACATATATATATATATGTATACGTATCTTTATATATATATATATATATAAATATATATATGTACATTTAAGGATTATATTTCAACATATATGTGTACGAGTACACATATTTTAACACCCTCCGTCAATCTTTGCGGGGAAACGAAAAGATTGAAAAAAGGGCAAGACTCCAAGAGGCTTCGGTAAGGATGCTATTGAAACTTGAAAATGCCTTCCTCCAATTGCCTTCTAATGGTGAACACATTTCCCGATCCATCCAAGGTACTTCTTTTTATCCTATCTCCAAGATCCTGTGGAATAACAACAAAGAACAAGTAAAAAATATCTTTGCACTTTACTTAAATGGAACATTCCTAACAAGATGCAAAATTATAACTTATGCATAGAAATTTGAAGCACAGGATAGGATAATTACTTTAGCATGAAAAGAAAATTTAGAAAACCAAGGTTTTAAAATCATATATCATGTTAAATAGTGAGCGGAAACGAATTGCAAAAATGCATAATGCATTCATAAGGTCCAACATTGGACAAACACAACCCCATAATGGGAAATAACAAGATGGTCCATTAAGTGACACCACAATAAGCCTATGAAGAAGCATAAGCTACATATGCTTTATTGAATGAGGGCCTAAAAAGTCATAATGAGCATATGCATATACTATCATAAAATGAATTAATACTTAAAGAAATCATTAATGAACATGCTCCGAACATACTTTAGTCAAAAAGAACACGGATACAAATGTTCAAAAGGCATGACGAATATGAACTTCAATAAGAGGGGCTTTATAAAGGTATATTTAACATGCATAGATCAACAATAGAGTTCTTCACATCTTTAGGGAGAAGATCTATGTCAAACAGATGTCACATATAAGAAGCATGATTTGACTAAGTATATTAAAACATCCACCCAAGATTCAAGAATGAATATCATTTGAGACAAAAGACTCATTTTGCATATCAAATACAAAAGTGACCGAAAAACTGTAAGCACTTAATATATAGATTAAATGCTAAAAATATCAATTTGATTTAGAAATATATCATAGATATGATTCACTTGTATCTAAAAACACAAGTTATGAATAAAATTTTTGCAATTTTCAATAGTAGTTCATCCACTACAAGCAACTACCTCATTAGTCCTCCAAAACCTACAAATCAAGTGTATAAGCTACTAGAACAAGAACATAACCATAATACCATTAAAGGCCAAAAGACACACACAAAGGTGTGTAAAAATACCTCTTGTCTACATGTAATAATACTTGAAATGAGTGTATCAACGACAAGAACAAAAGAATACATGCCAACATGGACCAAAAGCATCTCTTGTCTACGTAAAAAGACATTAAAAAACAAGTATGTTCAGCTACTAGAACAAGAGTATCAAGCCAACCATGGGCTAAAACACACTACATCTCTTGTCTACATAAAATGACATTTGAAATGAGTGAAAGAAGTCAACCATGGGCATACATTGCAGCAACTAGAACAAGGACACAAATGCCAACATGGACTAAAATCACACACCATGGTGTCAATCAACGTGCCTTATCTACATATAATAACACTCAAGACAAGTGTATTCAGCTACTAGACCAAGAGAAGAAAGCCAACAAAGGGCTACCAACACACAAAGGTGTAATAAAATTCTTGTCTACATATGATGACACTTAGATAAGAGATATAAGAGGAGAAGACTTTTGAGGCAATAAAACTTGTAATGACAAACATATAAATAAAACCTTGAATCAATAGAACAATATTTTTCAAAAAAGAATACCCATATAAACTATGTAAAAGTATCTTCAACAAGATACTAAAACCGATACAATCAATATTTTAGAGAATAAATGTGTGAACATACGCACACAAATAACACATGAAACACTTGTGCATAAAAGCACGAAATCACAAAATGTGCAAATGCACACATAAGTTTCATAAACAATAAAAGGTTGGGCAATAATCCCTAAAACCTTGATTTTAATATACCTTAAAACATTTAAAGTTTCAAACACCATATTTTCATCACATATATAAATAAGAGCATCCATAAGATCAATGGCCAAAATCAAACGAGTGACACACTCATAATTAGAGATCATATACCAAATCATTCTAGAGTCCCAAGGTGCCCATAACTCACCTTAACAATTATCTCTAATATAACAATAAGGCCATAAAAAAGGATTGATGCATCATATACCTTGCTATGGATAGAAGATAAATGCCATAAAAGGGCAAAAAACTCTTAGGGAAAACATTTTCCAAATATGTGATTTTACAAAGAGGGCCGACTCAAAGATCCAATATAATTAATCGCAACAATATGCCATATAACAATAATATTGCATATATACGAAATTATGTTCAATCATGATCATTATAAAAAGACTTAATAAAGACAACATGAAATATTTAAGCTATGTCATGTGTGAGAAAGGAATTGGAATAATCCAATAAACAAATCAAGCCTTTATAATTTGCAATTATATGTATACCAAGATGTAAAATGGCAATAATCTTAAATGTGTAAATTTAGGACATGTACCAAGATATTGCGGAAGCATTTATAATGATAAAAGAAACAATCTTACAAGTCAATTAAGGGATAAAAACAAACACAAGCCCTAAAGAAGGCAATAAAAGCATCTCTTTATTGAAAAGAGAGTACCATGTGAAAATGTCTATGAATAGACAATACGCATACAAGCATAAATATTTTATAAAAGAAGTGTACGAAGACACTCTCACAATCACTTGAACAAAATACGCAAAAAAACGTAATAAAGACAAACATGCATTAATGCATGTATTTCATAAAAAGGAACAAATGCTTGAGTCTCTCAAGCTTTAATTATGCAATTATATGCTTGATAAATGCAATTTAAGACAAAGAAGACCATATTATGGCCAATGTAGGCATCCTTAGAGATACAATCAAGAGGTCTTGAAACCTTATGCGAAAAATACAAACAAACATGTTTATAAAGTTGAATCATTAGAAGAAAAATCAAAAAATTAATGAAATCTTTTATACCAAAGGATGCAATAGATACACTATGCATTTTATATAGTGTGAGAAGATTTTTAAAAGATCTCTCCTAATGAACACAATGGTTCATACAACATATTTATCACAAATAATTTTTCAAAATTCTTTAACTAAACCAAAACCATTGAGAGACTTTTTAGGAGTTCATAAATATTTATCATTAACAAGAACTATATCAAAATATAGCAAAGATCATTAACTTATACAAGAATTATATAAGTTATCACAAAAAGATTCACCAAAAAAACCATACAAGAGTTTTTAAGCAAAGATCATTAATTTAGCAAGAAATCGTATATAAAAAGTTAACTTATAGGTTAATCACGAAATTCTTATGAAAAAATCATAAATCTCACATAATTGAAAAACAATTTTGCAAAACATAAATTACTATTATATGTGATGAGGAATCGATAAATATATAACCAAGAATTATATATTTGAACAATAAACAAGTTTACCAAATTTAAAAGTAGATATTTTAAAATATACGAACACGCGAAATGTGAAAGGAAATGATTCAACTATCAAAAACACTAAATGTGCAAGAAAAATAGTTTCATAATGCATAATATGTTAAGAAAAGAGATACATACCGAAAACTTCTAAAAAAAAGAGGAACAATGAATACTTCACCATTTCTTGAGCACCACGCTTTCCGTTGCACCAAGAGACAACCCCATCGTAACCTTGCTCTGATACCATGTAATGAAGCGGCTTTGAATATATTAGGTTCAATAATGAACCAATACACATGCACATGAAGTGTGAATATACCCACTAAAAGGAAAACACAAGCACATAATGTGCTAACACATAAACCCACAAAGGGGCAAAAATGCCTATAAGGCATAAGTTAATATCATTGAAGAAAATGAGGGTGTAACACCCATTACATGGAGCAAAAGCTCCTTCTTGGAGTGAAGAATACAAAGGGGAAAGCCCCTATTTATAAGCACAAAAAGGGACCACCTTGGGGGCTCCCAAAGGAGACGTTGGAGAGCCCCCAACGGTCACATTTGTGACCGTTGGGGGCTCCCAACGTCTCTATTGGGAGGCCCCCAATATGGTATGAATACGAAAAACAAAAAATAAAAAACAAAAAATTAAAAGAAATATTACAATGCATATTCCAATTGGAATATGCGTAAAATGACAAATTACAAGAATACCCTTGAGGGTATTTTAGGAAGAGAAAATATATATATTTATATATATAAATAAAGATACGTATACATATATATATGTATACGTATCTTTATATATATATATGTACATTTAAGGATTATATTTCAACATATATGTGTACGAGTACACATATTTTAACATCCTTCTCCTCCTATCATTTCTATCCAATGTCATGTCCTCGGTGAGGTTCAAAGCATTCATATCCTTTCCTATTATCTTCATCCAAGTCTTCTTAGGCCTACCCCGACCTCTTTTAACTAATATATTTTCTCATTTCTCCATCCTTCTAACTGGAGCATCATTAGGCCTTCGCCGAATATGTCCAAACCACCGTAAACAATTCTCTCTCATCTTATTTTCAATGAATGCAATGCCTACCTTCTTACGTATCTCCTCGTTTTGAATCTTATATTTTATTGTATTTCCACACATCCATCTAAGCATACGCATCTCAGCTACACTCATTTTTTGAATATGATGTCTCTTGGCAGCCTAACATTGCGTACCATATAGTAAAGCGGGCCTAATTGTCGTCCTATAAAACTTTCCCTTCAACCGCAATGGCATTCTACGATCGCACAACACTCCAGTTGCACTTTTTCATTTCATCAAACCAACCTTTATCCTATGATTTACATCTCCATCAATTTCTCCATACTTTTGAATGATAGATCCCAAATATTTGAAACAGTCATCTACCGATATTTCTTGCTCACCAAGCTTCACTACACTCCCATCACTACTTCGTTGCTTACTAAACCGACATTCCATATATTCTATCTTACTCTTACTCAACTTAAAACATCTTGCTTCCAATGTCTGTCTCCATAATTCTAACTTAGCATTAACCCCAGCTCTAGACTCATCAATCAAAACAATATCATCAACAAACAACATACACCACAACACATTTTCTTGAATTGATCTCGTAAGCTTATCCATCACTATAGCAAATAGGAAAGGGCTTAATGCAGATCCTTGATGTAACCCAATCGTTATAGAAAAATTTGTTGTCACTCCTCCACAAGTGCGGACATTGGTTACTACTCCTTCGTACATATCTTTAATTATACTAATGTACTTGAGAGAAACACCTTTCTTCATCATTGTCCACCAGAGAACATCCCTAGGTACTCTATCGTATGCTTTCTCCAAATCAATAAAAACCATATGCAAATATTTGTTTCTCTCTCTATATCTCTCAATAAGTTGTCTAAGAAGATGTATAGCTTCCATAGTTGATCTTCCAGGCATAAAACCAAATTGATTCTCCGATATCATGACAACTTTCCTCAACCTATACTTAATCACCATCTCCCAAAGTTTTATAGTATGACTCATGAGTTTTATACCACGATAGTTTGTGCAATCTTGTATATCACCCTTATTCTTATATAGAGACACCAAAGTACTCTTCCTCCACTCATTAGGCATCTTATTTGTCCGCCAAATCTTGTTAAAAAGATTTGTCAACCATTCTAAACCATTCTCACCCAAGCATTTCCAAGCCTCGATAGGTATACCATCTAGGCCAACTGCCCTTCTTGATTTCATTTTCTTCAAAGCCTCTGCAATTTTTTTCTTTTGAATCTTGCGCATGAAGTCACGATTCATCTCATGAAAAGGAATGGAGAAGTCTCCAAGATCTTGAGCATGACTTCTATTAAATAGCTTATCAAAATAATCTTTTCATCTCTCCTTAATCTCCTCATCTTTGACTAAAACCCTTTGCGCTTCATCTTTGATACATCTAACCATACCCAGATCCCTCGATTTCCTATCTCTCATCTTTGCAAGCCTATAAATATCCTTCTCGCCCTCTTTGGTATCCAACTTGTCATAAACCTCCTTATATACCTTATCCCTCGTGTTTCGAACTACTTTTTTAGCTTCCTTCTTTGCTATCGTATACTTCTCCAAATTCTCATTATCACGACTCTTAGATTTCTATAGCACTCTCTTTTAACCTTAATAACTAATTTGACATCCTCGTTTCACCATGATGTATCCTTACCTAGCGGTGCACCGCCTTTAGACTCACCCAATACCTCCTTAACCACCTTTCTCATGCCACCCGTTATCTTATTTCACATTGATTCTAAATCCTCCTCGAGACACCAGTCAGCTTCCTTAACTACCTGCTCTACAAACATTCCTTGTTTAACTCCTTTCAGTGCCCACCACTTAATTGTAGGATCTATCCTATGTCTATCCCTTTTGCAACATTTTTTAATTCTAAGATCTAAAATTAAGACTCTATGTTGTGTAGCTACACTTTCTCCCGGTATACCGTATAACCTTACAATCGATGCAACAACCCCTATATTTCTTTCTAAGTAAGAAAAAATCTATCTGACTTGTATTAACCCCACTTTTAAATATTACTATGTGAGACTCCCTCTTCCTAAACCAAGTGTTTGCTAAGATCATATCATAGGACAAACCAAAATCTAAAATCCTTTCTCCTATACGATAGCCTCCATGGATACTCTCAAATCCATCTCTACTAATGCCTACATGTCCATTCAGGTCACCGCCGATGAAAAGCTTTTCTCCATAAGATATCCCTTGTACTACTCCATCTAAATCTTCCCAAAATTGATGCTTAATGGAATCATCTAAACCTACTTGAGGTGCATAAACACTAATAATATTAATAATATATGTACCTAATACTAATTTAATAAGTAAAATCCTATCACCCTTCCTACGGACCTCAACTACATTATCTATAAACTCACGACTAATAACAATCTCTACTCCATTCCTATTCTTATTTATTCCTTATACCAAATCTTATATCCCCAAGGTTCTATTATTTTTGCTTTCTCACCTACCCATTTGGTCTCTTGTAGACATAAAATATCAATCTTTCTCCTTCACATAACATCTACTAACTCTACCAACTTACCAGTTAAAGACCCTATGTTCCAAGTGGCTAACCTAATTTTATGATCTTGAACTATCTTCTTTACCCCCACCCGTCCAACAAAGTGAGGGAACCCTTGCCTATTTAACACCACACCCGTGCGCTGGTGTGACGCGTCGCTTCTGGGCGACAACCTAGCAACCCTTGCCCATTTATCACTGCCTCTGGGCCTATAGAGTACAACGTGTCGCTCAGTAGGGAAAGCCCCAACAAAATTCTCATATTGGTTCATATTCATAGGGTGTGACTAAGTTTTTATGTTGGCTGTCAGTGGCCTACCGCAACCCTCCTCCTTTATTCGGGCTTGGGACCGGCAGTGTATAACTAAACAGTTATACACAGGCAGAGTTTTGGGAGGTTTTCTACAATTGTTTAAAAAAAAAATCCATAATTTTTCGAGGGTCAATTAAGGTCGTTACGTACACGCAGCTAGTCAATTTCAGCACGCTCCTACTTCTCTTCACATGGGAGCAGTTTTGTGTATTATTACATATATTAAGACTTCTCTTTCTTCGAAACCTCTTTATGTTTGCTTCATCTTTCTTTAAATTCAATTGCTTATAAACAGGAGAGGTGATCCCAATAACAGACACCCAACCATGGGTTTTTGTGTTTTCTTAGGTGAATCTCTAATTTCGTGATGATGCAAGAAGCAGTAGAAGGTTTTGCTTTCATCAACTGCAGCTGAATATTGAGCCATGACAACTATAATGATGGAGGTAGTCTAACTCAGAAGGTTGTTGGCTGATATGGGAGTTCAAGAGCCTCCTACATGTGTTGTGACAACAACAGTATGATCCACATTGCCAGCAATCGTACTTTTCATGAACGTACTAAACATATCGAAATGGATTGTCACAATGTTCGAGAGAAGTATCTACATGGGACCATTGATCTGCCTTATGTTATATCAGAATACTAGTTAGCAGATTTCTTCACCAAACCTCTTGTTGCTCCCCGTTTTCACTTTCTATTAGACAAACTTTTGGTTATTGTACCATAAGTTTGAGGGGGAGTCTTAAAATATATATATATATATTCTCTTTCTTTATTTTTTCTTTTATTTATTTTTTCTTTTATTAACTAGAAATAGGAACTAGGGTTAGATTTTCCCTTTGTTATTTGTAATTGAACTAGTCAACACATGTTGACTAGTCAAACAAAAGAGTTGTTGGGGTCGCAACGGCTCTATTTTGAGCCATTTGGACTCCAACGACTGTCTATGGAGTCCTCCTCCTTTGTGTATAAATATAGGGCAAAGCCCCCACATTATGTATGCTTCTTGCATGAAGGTCATTAATAAAATATTATTTATTTTAGCCTCTCGTTCTTGCCCCTTGTGTGGGTTTTGCGAATAAGCCCATTTGCGGCTTTTGGTGTGTACACTTTGGCATTGTGGTGGATCTTGTTGGAGGCTTCCATTTCTTTACACCAACATCTAATGACAATTATAGCTATAAGAGTTCTAACGGAAGTCATCCTCGCTACTGGGGCAAAAGTTTCATCATAAACTATACCATATTTTTTAGAGTAACCCTTGGTCACTAATTTAGCCTTGTCTCTTTAAAGTTCTATCATTTTTTGTTTTAATTTTAAACACCCATCTATAGCCTATTGTCTTTTTTCCATGAGAAAGACTTCTTATATCGCAAGTTTTTTATTTTTCTAAATCTTTTATTTCATCATTCATGGCACTCATCAATTCAAGACAATTTTTGGCTTAATTATAGGAGGGTTCAAAGTAAGAAAATATATTGTCCAAACAAACTCCATATTAAGGAGCAAAGCTTTTATAGGACACAAATCTATCTAGAGGCCTAAGTATTCTAGCGGATTTCCCAAGAGTGCTTTATTCTATAGTAGAATATTGTTTTAAGGCATTTGGATGTCTATCACCAATTCTTCTTTCAGATTGGATAACAGGAGGTCCACCATCAATGTCATTAGACTCACCCATGGTTGTCAGTCGAGGAAGCAGGAGAGGGAAGCGATACGAGAAGCGGGAGCAGGAAGCGGGAAGCGAGGCACTTTCAAAATTTTAGGAAGCAGGAAGCATGGGACGACTTAGAAGCGAATCACGAACCATCTCGGAAGTGACCTAGGAACCAAACCGGAAGCGACCTAGGAAGCGAGGGGAAGCGAAAAAAGAGGGAAAAAATGAAAAAAATGAAAAAAAGGGGGAAGCGTGGGGGAAGCACGCTTCCCATAAAAGGGAAGTGCGCTTCCCATAAAAGGGAAACATGCTTCCCATTTATGGGAAGCATGCTTCCCAAAAAAGGGAAACGCTTCCCTGTGCTTTTCGAAAGCACGACGTTTTGCGCTTTCGAAACACGCTTCGGGGAAGCGAGCTTCCCCATATGCCTAGGCGCTTCCAGTAACTCTGGACTCACCATACCGGATGTTGCATTGAGGTTCCTCATTAACATCATTGTTGTTTAATATATCATCATTACATTTAGGAAGTAATTCAAGAAAAGAGTAATCATTATTTTCTTTAATAGGCACATTTAAATCAAAGAAACTTTCTTGCTCTATAAAGGTAATATTTCTTGATAAATAGAGTTTATCATGTTTAAAATCATAACATCTAAATCCCTTTTGGGTTTCCCATAACCAAGAAAAACACAATGGCTCTTGGTGAAAGTTTATCATTTTTATTTGTAAGGACAAAACATTTACATCCAAAAGTCCTTAATCTGAAATAGTCAAGGGTAGTTTTATAAAGTTTCTCATAGGGGGGAATATTTTGAAGTTTGGTTAAAGAAAGTTTGTTTATGAGGTAAACCAAAGTAAGAGCAGAACATGTTTAGATATAAGCAAGGTTCTAGTGGTTTCCACTATATGCTTGTTTCCTTTCGACCAAACACACAAGATCTTTGATGTAAAATGTAATGATTCTCTAAATAATTTTTAAAATCCTTTGACATATATTCTCCACCTGAATCAGACCGAAAAATAAAAATATTGGTTTTAAGGAGATTCTTCACAAGGTTGTGAAAAGTTTTGAAAGTTTCAAAAACTTCATATTTGTATCTAAAAAAGAAACTTCAAGTGAAATGAGAATAATCATCCACAAATATCACATAATAAGTAAATCCTCCCTTAGAGGCAACAAGAGCAGGACCCCAAACATCTGAGTGTATTAATTCAAGTGGTTTGGAGGAAACAAAAGTTCTCTCTTGATAAGGAATGACTTTCATTTTTTTAAGAATACATCCGAGTGTATTAATTAAAGTGGTTTGGAGGCAACAAAAGTTCTCTCTTGATAAGGAATAACTTTAATTTTTCCAAGAATACAGTCAGCATATTGAATTTTTTCATTATTTTTTTTTTAAATGAGATACATTGGATAATTTAGAAATGCTAAGATGACCCAGTCTTTGATGCCATAAAAAAATATCAAATTTGTATACATTGAAGCAAAAAAAATCTTTGGGAACGATCGACCAATCAATGTAGTAGAGATCTCCTTCTCTGTCCTTCCCCAATCTGTTTGTCGAACTGGAGATCTTGTATTAAATAGTGGTCAGTGACTCAGTTGTGAAGGAGACCTTACGACTATGGTCGATTAATTGGGAAACTGAAAGAAGATTTATGTTTTGGAACAATTTTGATTTTTGAAATAGAAAATTTTAAAGAAATTGAAAAAATTTCAATTCCTTTAATTTCAAGAGAGGATCCATCCGCAGTAAAAACATTAGATCTACTTGAATAAAAAACACAATCGGAAAGCATAATATTATTAGGAGTCATATGAAATGAGACACCGGAATCTAAGAGCTAAGAAATCTTATCGAGAGGTAAGCAAGAGGAGACTGTGACACCAATTAAGGAGGATGAGCCTTTGATGAGTAGTTGTAGAGCTTCTGCAAGTTGAGACAAGGACATGCCTTGGTAACCGAAGTTGGAGGCTTCCTTGTTTTCCTGGAGGGCTTCTAGGGAAGCTATTCTTTTCTTATCCTTTTTTAATTCAAGGCAATAAGGTTTGATGTGACCCGGTTCTCCATAGTTATGACAATTTATTTTTTCTTTTGCATCATTTCTCTCATCATACCTTCTATCATTATTCATTGGCCTCCAAGAATTATTCTTGTAGAAGTGAGGAGGCTTATAGGAATGAGTATTGGCACCGGGTCAAGAAAATGCCAATACATTATCCTTGAACTCCCTAGATTCAGTCATAGATTTATCCTTGTTTCTTTTGTGCAGACTTGGGCTCAAATCTCATGTAAAGGAAGAAGCTCCTCTTGATTTTTGTTCTGGTGGATGATAGAAACTCGAACATGTTCAAATTTGGGCCTAAGACCTCTCATAAATTGAAAAAAATGCTCACCAAGGATTTGATTTTTCCTACAACGAGCATCATCAAAGGATCTCAAATAGGCTCCATTTTAGTCATTTGGTCCAAAAGTCTTTTGAGAGTACCAAAGTACTCTCTAACACTTCTTTCTCCTTGCTTGCAATTGTGAATCTTATCTAGCAATTCTCATTTATGGGCACCATCATGTTGGGTGTAGGTTTGTTTAATATAAACTCATGTTTCATCGGCCCTTTCAAATTCCAATATATTTTCATAAGGTTCTTCATACATACTTTCCATAAATAGGGATAAACCCTTGGCATGTCCAACATCTCATGCCTTAATGGCCTTTTTGTAGTCTAATAGAATTGTTTCTCTCTCTTTGTCTTTGAGAGGTTTCTCTTTGGTAACTTCATCTTCCCCACAAATAGATTCTATGAGAATAGGTTGAGGTTTCAATATGGAGTCATCAACATAATCCCACAAAATCTTTGCCAACTAAAATTCTTTTAATAGTAGTGGCCCACATGTTATAATTTTTTTTATTAAATTTGACGGGAACTTCTTTTTCGACCATCGTATCAAGAAAAATGAGAAAAGATAGAGAGAAAAGAAAAGAAGATGACTGCAATAATGTGTTGAAAAAGTTTGATGGCGTGCTTCCTAAGACAACGAACCATCGAATCAATGCTCCACCAATCTCACGATCCTCCTCTTGATCTTCACGTACAAGTTACAACCCAAGAGCACCAAAGCTTTGATACCATGTAATGAAATATAAAGAACACAAACAAGCCCATCTTATGGGCAAATACAACATACACAAATGAAGACCACTTATGGGTCAAGATACAATCACAATCACAATGCCACTTATGGGCAAAAGAGACAACATAAAAAATATAAAGAGTTTATTGAGAAAATGCTTGAGAATAAGCTTAACATACAAGAAGGGGTTCACTCCTATTTATACACAAAAGAAAGTAACTAGAGCCATTGGGAGTGCTCCCGATGGCTAGAAATATAGCCGTTGGGAGCTCTCCCAACAACTCCATTTCAAGGGCATTATAAGGACTATAATGTCCTTGATAAAAATGAATAAATACAAAAAAGAATAAAACCTAATGTGCCCCTAATAAACACACCCAATTACACAAGGTAAAATGACCAAAATACCCCTAATGGGTTTTACTTATTACATCAAGAAATATATATATACATATTAATGTGTATATATATATATATGTACATACACAAATCAATAAGTATATATATACTTTAACAATGATATCCTTCTTAAAAAAACGTGGAAAAGAAAAAAAGCAATAATGTGACAACCTTCTTAGAAGATCAGAAATATCATGGGAGTCTTCTAGCTTCAACTATCAAATCACAAAGATGATAAATATGAAAAAAACAATGACAAGAAAGGCTATTTACATTTATAAAGTCAGTCAAGGCTACAGAGATGTACAACTAGACATGTTAAGCATGAATTACAACAATGACCAAAAGCATGCAAGATAGACTAAATGAACCATGATATAAAAGTCATACCCCCATAGAAATGGGGATCTTCGAAACACGAGCTTAGATTAACAAGAGCAAGTGTCAAGAATGACACTAAAGCATAACCCTTAAAAAGGGTATAACTGGAAACAAAATAAAAATAAAAATGTATTCTTTATTGATATGAAAAACCAATTGCTTAAGAAGCATTGGAGTAAATACAAGAGGGGCTGCACCCCTTTATATACACAGTTGAAAGAGGACTCAATAGAGCTGTTGGGCACAATCCAACAGCTCTATTTAGAGGTGTTGGAATGTGTCAGTCCAACAGCTCTATTAAGAGTTGTTGGACTGTGTCAGTCCAACAGCTCTATTGCTAGTCAAGTCTGGACAGGACTTGACTAGCAACAGTCATTCTAGTTCAAACTGAACTAGATGACATAAAGACAAAAAATAAAAATAAAGGAAAAAAATTACATAAATGAAAGAAATGAAAAATGTATTTATATATATAATAATATAATATTATTATATATACATATATGTACAGTTTTACATTTTAACACTCCCCCTCAAACTTACGGTACAATGAGCGAAAGTTTGTCTAAGAGAAAGTGAAATCGGGGAGCAGCAAGAGGCTTTGTAAAGAAGTCTGCTAACTGATATTCTGAAGTGACATATGGCAGATCAATTATCCCGTGTAGATATTCCTCTCTGACGTAGTGACAATCAATTTCGATGTGTTTGGTGCGTTCGTGGAATGTTCTGTTACTGGCAATATAGATCGCACTTTTGTTGTCACAACACATTTGTGAAGCCTTTGTTGCTTCAACTCCCATGTCAGCAAGCAGTCGTCGGAGCCAAACTACTTCCATGGTCGTGGTTGCCATGGCTCTGTATTCAGCTTCGGTGGATGAGAGAGATACCTTCTGCTGCTTTTTACATTTCCACGAGATTAATGATTCCCCTAAAAAGACACAAAAGCCAGTGGTTGAGTGTCTGTTATTGGGATCACCTCCCCAATCAGCATCAGTATATGCAATTAAATCAAGAGAAGAGGAGGAAGATAAGAAAAGTCCTCGTGAAAGAGAGGACTTGATGTATCTGATAATACGCATGACTGCTCCCATATGAACAGAAGTAGGAGCATGTTGAAATTGACTTCCTGTATGAACAGCATGTGTTATATCTGGTCTGGTAATGGATAGATAGGAAAGTGCCCCGACAAGCTGTCTGTAAGGAGTAGGGTCTGCAAGAAGTTCTCCATCATCAATCTTCATTTTAACATTAACAACTTCTGGAGTGTCGACTTTCTTATCATCAGTAATACCAGACCTGAAAACAATATCAAAAGCAAATTTAGTCTGAGATAATAAATATCATCTAGGAGAATAAGCAACTTCAATGCCTAAAAAATATCTCAACAAACCCAAATCAGTCATTTCAAAATGAGATTTAAGAAGTGTTTTGATTGTTTCAACTCCCTGTTTATCGCTTCCGGTGATGATCATATCATCAACATAGAGAAGAAGCACAATGATCCCTGCATCAGAATTCTTAATAAACAAAGCAGTGTCAGTTAAACAGAATTGAAAACCAATATCAATCATAACACGACTAAACCTATCATACCAAGCTTTTGGTGCTTGTTTAAGTCCATAAAGAGCTTTTTCTAAGCGAAGGACTTTACCCTTAGGAATACTTAGACCAGGAGGGGGTTCCATATATACTTCTTCAACTAGCTTTCCATTTAAAAAAGCATTTTTGACATCCATTTGAAAAATAGACCATTTTTTTATAAAAGCTAAGGCAATTAAGGTTCGGACAGTAGTCATACGAGCCACCGGAGCAAAGGTTTCTTCATAATCAATCCCATATTCTTGGGCATAACCTTTGGCTACTAAACGGGCTTTATATCTTTCAAGAGTACCATCACTCTTGGTTTTAATTTTATAAACCCATCGACATCCTATAGTTTTCTTCCCTGGAGGAAGATCTTGAATATTTCATGTAGAAGCCTTTTCAAGTGCATCTAATTCAGCTTTCATGGCTTCTATCCATTTGATATCATTTTTTGCTTGAAAATATGTGGATGGTTCTTCATATGAGTGAATTAATGCAATAACTGCCCTATATGTGGGTGAGAAAGACTCGTATGATACAAACTTTCCTGGAGGCCTCGAGATTCGGGTTGATTGTCTAGTTGGAATGTTAGAATATTTCTCAAGTGCACATGGAGGATTAGACTCTTGTCGCCTGGAATATTGAATACTAGTATCTCTATGAACTTCTTCATTTTCAACATTAAGATCAATAATTCTTTGATCATCATCAAAGTTACAGTCAAGGTCATATTCATCAGATGTTGATGTTAGATCTAGCAAAAAGGAGTACTCAGTGACGTCTTTTAATTTTCTAAAATCAAAAAAGCTCTCCTTTTCAAGAAAGGAAACATTTCTAGACACATATAGTTTATTATTTTTGAAGTCAAAACATCTATAACCTTTCTGGTTTTCAGCATATCCTAAAAAGGCACAGGGAATCGCACGAGGGGAAAGTTTATCATTTTTGTCAGTAAATATGAAACATTTGCACCCAAATATTCTTAGTCTAGAGTAGTCTGGAGAAATGTTCATAAGTTTTTCAATGGGAGTGATATTTTGTAACGAAGAAGATGGCATCCTATTAATGAGATAGGTGGTAGTTAAGGCAGCTTCTGCCCAAAAGTCTTTCGGGACTTGATTTGCTATTAATAAAGTCCTAGTGGTTTCTATAATATGGCGATGTTTTCGTTCTGCCAGTCCATTTTGTTGAGGTATATAAGGACAAGATCTTTGATGTGTGATGCCATGCAATTTAAGATAATTTTGAAAATCTGTGGATAAAAACTCTCCCCCTGAATCTGTGCGAAAAATAGTAATATCATTTTGAAACTTGTTTTAACCATATTATGAAAAGTTTGAAAGTATGAAAATACTTCAGACTTATGTTTGAGAAAGTACATCCACGTATGTCGGGAGAAATCATCGACAAAAATAACATAGTAAACAAATCCTCCTTTAGAAATTACTGGTGCAGGACCCCAAACATCCGAGTGTATTAATTCAAGTGGTCTTGAAGAGAAAAAGGTTCTGTTCTGAAATGGTAATCTTTTCATTTTGCCGAGAATACAATCTTTACAATCAAATGATTCAGAGTTACAAAATTTCCCTAGATTTGGAAAATGTTGGATTTTGGCTATATGTGGGTGACCAAGTCTCTTATGCCACAGTTCCAACTCTATTTTTTGAATATTATAACAAAAAGCTTTCTTCGGCATTTTCAAAAAATCCATGTAATAGAGTCCTCCTTCTCTATGGCCTTCCCCAATCAACTTGCCTGACTGGCGATCCTGTACCCAACAACCATGAGAAGAAAAAGAAATATTACACCCATAATCAGAAATTTGAGATACAGATAAAAGATTTAAATTTAATTTGGGAACATGTCTAATTTCTGGAATAAAAAAAAATTTGTTTTATAAATTTTTTCAAAATTTCCTATTCCTTCTATTTCAAGAGAAGTCCCATCAGCAGTAAAGACCTTTGACACACTTGTTTTATTTTTAACACATTTGGATAGACTTTGATTATTTGGGGTCATATGAAAAGATGCACTAGAGTCAAGAAGCCAAGAAATTTTACCTAGATCAGAAAAAGATGAGGCTGCTGCGCCGGTTGAAGCTTCAGATGAGGAAGAGGCACCTTTGATGAGAGGCTGAAGAATCTCCATTAGTTGGGCCAGGGAAACTGGTGCATCCTGATCTTTAGGCTCCGATCCAGCAATTGCAGCTCTTTTTTCTCTCAGCTCCTTAAGTTTGGGACATTGTGGCCTGTAGTGTCCCGGTTCATGACAGTGATGACAAATAACTTTCTTATCATAGTCACCATTTTGTCGGTTAAAGTGAGGAGGCCTATATGATCGAACATGATTCTCTGGTCTAGACACGGCTAAAACGGAATCATCTTCAATTTTTAAAGAACCTTTCCATAGACGATTTTCTTCCATTGTTAACTCTTCAATAGTTTCAACAATAGAAGGAATTTTTCCCCGGTGAAGTAGGGCCGATTTAGTGGTTTCAAATTCCGGCCTTAATCCAGTGATAAACTGGTAAAAATGTTCAGCATCGAGTTGTTTCTGACGAAGCTCGATGTCTTCGGCACAATGCTACTTTGGTTCTAAAAGGGAAAGTTCTTCCCAAAGTTCGGACAACCCATTGTAATATTCACGAATAGTTTTGTCTCCTTGTGTCATCATTCGAACTTTTTCTTGGAGGTTGCACACGTGTGCAATATCTTTAAGGAAATACATATTCTTAAGGTATTCCCATGCCTTATCAGCATGATCAAATTTGGCAAGACTTGAGCATTTTTTAATGTCAACGCTATTGATAAGCCATGACATTATCTTCGCATGAGATATTCTCCATTCTTTCCATTTCTTCTCGTATGAGGCAATAGCCTTGATTTTCTCTTCTTCCGATAGAGGGACCTCTTTATCTCCCTCCTTTTTAGTAAGAGATAGCTTAGGTTCCGAATCGGAACCATCCACAATCCCCCATAAGCCTTTTCCCCATATATGGTGCTTCATGATTGAAGCCCATGTTACATAGTTCGTATCACTTAGTTTCATAGGCATGATGGTGACTTTATCATTGTCATCCATCGATTACAAGGAGAGAAAGAATAGGGATAAAAGAGAAACAAGAAGGAAAATGAAAAAGAAAGAAAAAAAACAATACAACAAGATGTGAAATCCTCTCCAATGAAGTGATAAAACACTTCTCTTCAAGTGGCGAACACTTTTGCAAACGGGCACGGAAACCGAGGCAGCTTTTCCTCAAGATTTAGTACTTCTGCGGCTTTGCTACCATGAAATGAAATGGGGATCTTCGAAACACGAGCTTAGATTAACAAGAGCAAGTGTCAAGAATGACACTAAAGCATAACCCTTAAAAAGGGTATAACTGGAAACAAAATAAAAATAAAAATGTATTCTTTATTGATATGAAAAACCAATTGCTTAAGAAGCATTGGAGTAAAATACAAGAGGGGCTGCACCCCTTTATATACACAGCTGAAAGAGGACTCAATAGAGCTGTTGGGCACAATCCAACAGCTCTATTTAGAGCTGTTGGAATGTGTCAGTCCAACAGCTCTATTGCTAGTCAAGTCTGGACAGGACTTGACTAGCAACAGTCATTCTAGTTCAAACTGAACTAGATGACATAAAGACAAAAAATAAAAATAAAGGAAAAAAATTACAGAAATGAAAGAAATGAAAAATGTATTTATATATATAATAATATAATATTATTATATATACATATATGTACAGTTTTACATTTTAACATGAAGCATTGTCATCATCTTCATCATCATTTGCTAATTTTTCCTCTGATTATAGTTTGGCAGCAAGAACCAGTCTCTTCTGGCGAACAGCCAACTACTTCACCACTTTCTCCACTCCATATTCAGATATAAATGTGCTTGCCCATTCTGCAGCTGCATTCTTAACCTCAGATATCAAATCCCCTCTTCCATGTAAAAACCAAAATCTTAGAGCCTCTTCCCATTCGCGTGCAGTTATGAAATGTGTGATCCCACCACAAACATCATGGCAATACTCGAGAGCAATTCTAGCTGCTTCTGCAGGCTTACCAAGAGCTTGGAGTTCCTCACAGAGCTCATGCGCCAATTGCAGAACCTTCTCTTTGCTAAAGTTCAGAAGTCCAGCAACTGTAAGCACACCTTTCAAATTGTAGCACGAACGATAGGCCTTCAAAGCTTTCTCCAAAGAAGAACAGCACAGGTACGCAGAAGCTGCATCACCAAAGCATTCTTCTCCAACAAGATGATCACCCCAGGCTTCAAATACTTGGTTCCTCTTGGCAGAATCACTAAATAATTGAAGATCCAAAGGGAAAAGTTGAGGGTTTTTCTCCATGAGGCTCAAAGAATCCTCAAAACAATGATCACCTACTGCTACCATATTTAGAAGAGCACTTTCAAACCTCTGCAGCCTAAGATCTATTGTGTACCGCATAACAGAGGGTGGCATCAGCTCTAGTTTCTGTAGAAAGGGAATAAACTCCTTTGGGTCCTTCTGAGAGTTCAGGGCAACAATGGCTGCAAGATTGAGATCATACAATCCCAATGCACTTTCATAAACAGCCTCAGAATCTGATAGCCACAAAAGATGCTTCAGCGCTTCTTCTGCAGAAGGACATAATTTAACCTGCATAGGGTCCTTCCTGTTGATGATTCCTGATAGTTCCAATTCTCAGATCCTTTTTATCCTTTCCAATGCCTCCTCCAAAGCAGGAGGCTCACTACGAGCTAGTGTAGTCAATATACAGAGCTCTCTTGCAGGGCTTTCAGGAACATGTTCTTCAAGGGCCCTCCAGATCAAGAGCAAGACAGAAGTGTTGATTTCAGTCAACCCTAGATTGTATTTTAGAGAGACGAGAGAAAGAGAGATGGACGACAGAGAGAGAGTATTATTCATTAACCCTAATCACCTATTGAAATAGGTGATTAGGTGGAACAAAATTACAAATAGGTATACGTAATTATACAAAATTACGTATGACCACCCCAAGGATTATGAATATTAATATTGAAAATTTTAACACTCCCCCTCAAGCCGGAGCATATATATCTATCATGCTCAGCTTGCTGCAACATCTTGAGAAACCGGCACTTGCGAGAGGCTTGGTGAAGACGTCTGCCACTTGGTTTTTAGAAGTCACATGACTAGTAGAAATATGCCCTGCCTGCACTAAGTCACGTATATAGTGACAATCAACTTCAATGTGCTTTGTTCTCTCATGAAAAACTGGATTGTTAGCTATATAGGTAGTTGCTCGATTATCACACATCATCAACATTGGGGATGGAATCATCACTTGTAGATCCTTTAGAATGGACCGAACCCACATCATTTCAGCCACTGTTTGAGTCATAGCTCTATATTCTGATTCAGGAACGAGCTACCACAGTTTATTTTTTAGTTCTCCAAGTAATTAAGTTTCCTCCGACAAACACACAGAACCCTGTGGTGGACTTTCTATCATCGATGGCTCCTGCATAGTCTGCATCTGAGTACGCAATTATATCAAGGTTGGAGCTTTGTTTATATAGCAATCTCTTTCCAAGGGAGGATTTCAAATACCTGAGAATCATCATAGCTGCCTGCCAATGCACTCGAGTAGGTTTGTCCAAGAATTGGCTTATCTTGCTCACGGCTAAGGAGATATCTGGCCTTGTTACAGTGACATATAAAAGTTTACCAACCAAGGATCTAAAACTTCTACTGTCAATAGGTTCTACTTTTTCATCATACATATGCAGTTTAGGATCCATGGGTATATTGGCTGGTTTGGCGCCTAACATCCCTGTCTCCTGCAGTAGGTCAAGTACATAGGTCAAGTACATACTTTCTCTGTGATAGAACTAACCCCTCACTATTTCTGGCCACCTCTATGCCCAAGAAATATCTAAGAGATCCGAGATCTTTTATGACAAAGTGCTTCTGAAGATAAATCTTTGTGTCTGAGATGTCCTTTGTACTGCTCCCTGTAAGAATAATATCATCTACATATACAACCATAACCACAAAACCAGCGGAGGTTTTCTTGATAAACAATGAGTGATCTGAAGATGACTTGTTGAAGCCAAATGCAGACATAATTTCAAATAACTTATGAAACCATGCATGGGGACTTTGTTTAAGACCATATATGACCTTCTTTAGTTTGCACACCTTGCTACACTCCCCCTAATCTCAAACCCGGAAGGTTGCTGCATGTACACAGTCTCAGACAGATCCCCATATAAGAAGGCGTTTTTCACATCTAACTGACATAAACTCTACCCATAATGAACATCTACAGATATGACCAACCGAATAGTCCCAAGACGGGCTACTGGAGAAAAAGTCTCAAAGAAGTCAACTCCATATGTTTGAGTATATCCTTTTGCGACTAACCAGGCCTTGTATCTTTCGATTGAGCCATCCGAGTTATACTTAATGGTGTAGACCCACTTACATCCAACAATATCTGCATCAGTAGGAGGAACAACCAACTCCCATGTGTCACATGTGAGCAAGGCATCCATCTCAACCTGCATCGCTTGCTTTCACTTAGGATCTAATAATGCTTGATGATGATTAAGTGGGAAAAAAGTGGCAGATAAAGCAGAGATAAAAATTTTCATGTGAACACCAAGTCGTGCCTTAGTAACAAACTTGGAAATAAGATGTAAGGTGCATTGTCTTTTACCTTTTCTAAAAGCAATAGGTCTATCATCATCAACATTAGACATCTCAATATTTTCAGGAGAACTTACTTCTGAAGAAGGTGGTGATGTAGGTGTTGATTCAGTTGGTGATCTGCGAGTGTACACCAGAGGAGGATCATGATACTTAGCAATTGAAGAAGACTAAGAGATAGTCTGAGAAAACGACTCCAAGGGAAAAGGAGGAATAGGAAGAGGAAGGGTATCACCATGTTCAACATGTAGTCTGGATGCAGTGGTAGAAAAAAAAGGAACAGATTCAAAGAAAGATACATCCGCACTAATATACTCTCGACGAGAGATGGGATCATAACACCGGTAGCCTTTTTGATTTTTTGGATATCCAAGGAAGACACACTTGATGGCTTGGACAGATAATTTATCACGGTTAGGTCCAATTTATGAACAAAGGAAACACATCCAAATACTTTTGGAGAAATCGAGAACAGTGGAGCATTAGGATAGAGAATTTGAAAAGGGATTTGTTCTTCCAAGGATGAAGACGTCATACGATTAATGAGATAACAAGCAGTGAGAATAGCATCCCCCCAGTATGAGGGTGGCATATTTGATTGCAACATAAGAGTACGAGCAATATCGAGTAGATGCCTATGTTTTCTCTCTGTAACACCATTTTGCTGAGATGTATGAGCATAAGTAGTTTGAGGGCGGATGCCACGATTACGATAAAATTGTAACAATTCATTGGATTTGAACTCGAGAGCATTATCAGTGCAGATAATCTTGACAAGAGAATGAAACTGAGCTTTATTTCAATGACAAAAGACATAAGAATGGAGGCAACCTCCGACCTTTCTTTTATTAAGAAAACCCATGACAATCTGGAAAAATCATCAACAATAATTAAGTAATAACGACACTAAGATCGACTAGGTACTCTACTAGGTCCCCATACATCAACATGCAAAATCTCAAACATTGCTTGACTCGATGGGCTCTGATGAGAAGGAAAGGAGCTTCTGTGATGTTTGCTCAATTGACAAGCGTTACACTGAAATGAGTCAGATGGAGAAATCTGAGGAATAAGTTTACGAAGATTTGGCAAAAGAACATGACCAAGACGGAGATGCCACTGATAGGTATTGGAAGATGGCTCAGACACAGAATTCATGGATCCAACTGGCTGATGAAGATAATAGACACCACCCTCCTCATGGCCTCCACCAATCCTCTTCCCCGTCAGCAAGTCCTGAAAAATACAACACACGGGATCAAATATCACTCTACAGTTATTCTCCTTAGCAATACAACTAACAGATAGTAAGTTCTGAGGAAATGAAGGAGCATGAAGGACATTACTCAATTGAAGTGTGGGGATATAGGAATGTTTCCCTGGCCTACAACAGGAGAAGATCGCCCATCAACAAGTATAACATTACGAGGTTCAGCAATAGGGTGTAGCTTAGAAAAATTATGGGAAGTTCCACACAAGTGTCTAGAGGCACCCGAATCAATGATCCATCTACTACCTTGATAACTTAGGCTATCACCTGTAGAGCATGCCACATCAGCAACCGGCATAGGAACGCTCAAACTAGGAAGCCGGTGAGACACCAATTCATCGTACTCTGCACGACTTAGAATAACCGAATCGCTAGAGGAGGTAGTGGGGGTCTCTACCTCGAGTTTAGCAACTTGAGCCTTGGACACATTCGGTTTAGATGATGGAATAGGAGATCAACCAATCTTATCCCAGCACCTATCTTCAAGATGTCCAAGTTTACCACAATATGTACATTGAAGCCTTCCTCTTCCTCCAGTACTGCGTCCGCGACCTCTTCCTCGAAAATTCAAGAAAGTACCTCTTCCACGACTTGAGATGATTGCTAGGGCTGATGCCTGTGATTCAGATTGAGTTTGAGGAAGAGTAATGGCAAGCCTACTCAGACGATTATAGGCTTCTGCAAGAGTAGGAATATCAGAATTAGTTAGCATTTGAACTTTGGCAACTGAAAAATCAGATGATAACCCTGTAAGAAACCGGGCAACCATAGTCTGCTCTTGATGGGTTTGTTGTTTGGTGCAACATAAGGGTCTGTGTGCATTTAGCCTCTCAAAAGCATATTTAACAGAGGCATAGTATTGGGCCAAAGTCTGATTTCCTTGCTGCAACTGATAAATCTTCTGCTCAACTTGTAGAATACGACTCACATTGGTTTCATGAGAATATGTATCACAGAGATTGTCCCACATTTGTTTAGCTGAGGTGTAATAAATCAGTCCATCAACTATATGAGGTTGTATATTGTTCATTATCCATGACATCACAATGTCATTGTCTTCATCCCAGGAGACATATTTTCCTGTTCTTTCAGTAAGCTCCAATTCCAACAGGATATGCTTTTTTCGATGACCCGAAACAGACATCATGAAGGTGCGAGACCACCTTGCATAATTAGTGTCATCTAGCTTAACTGAGGATCCATATGAAAAGGGATTCGCAAAGGCCTTATATTCACCAATGACCTCTGTTTTTTGGTCGTTATTTAGAGCACGTGAATCAGCCATAACGACAAAAAAAAATTGCTCACCAAGAGCCGCAACATGACACTACCAGAAATAAAAAAAAATTTCTCGCAACAAGGGTCACCTGCCTGTGTAATCTTCTTCCAAATCTGAATGGTTCTTCCAAATTTGAATGGCGATCAGATCATCACCCCAACCACAAACTGAAAATATTTTGTTGCAATGGCTATCGACTTCAAGATTGAAAAAAAATTCAGCAAAGACAACCAACTTCAAGACTGGAACACCTACCAGTTAATCTTCACAATAATGATCTGATCACCGATGTTTTTCTTATGCAACACGATGATCATACACAGACCCACAAGCCGATCGTGATCCATAGCATCCATACCTTCTTCACGCTTCCTGATCAACAGGAGCGTCATCAGCTCCATGGCATCCTGTCCTTCTTCACAATCAGCGGCAGCCTCGTCACCATGATAAACACCAGCACACGATCACGGTCGGCAAGTGACCTCAACACCAGCAGGGAGGAACACGCAAACACCACTGGTCACGGCAGCACAGTAATGGTCACAACACCAGCACGCATGACCTGCATTCTACTTCACCCTTCACGATTGGCAGCCTGATCACGATCCACGATCAGAATTTTTTTTCGAGCCGATCATCCACTTCTTCACCCTTCACGACCAGCAGCATCCTCGAGCAACAGCAGCAGCAACGTCATCCCAGAAGGGAGACCCGCTCTGATACCATGTTGATTTTAGTCAACCCTAGATTGTATTTTAGAGAGACGAGAGAAAGAGAGATGGACGAGAGAGAGAGAGAGCGTATTATTCATTAACCCTAATCACCTATTTAAATAGATGATTAGGTGGAACGAAATTACAAATAGGTATACGTAATTATACAAAATTACGTATGACCACCCCAAGGATTATGAATATTAATATTGAACATTTTAACAAGAAGAAACCTTGTTTTTTATTTCAGAACCTTCAAATCTCCCCACATGCATGCCAGTGCCTTCCTTCCCAATCAAAGGTAGAGTGACAAAGTTTGTGTACATTGTCTCCATGACATTTTCATTTTTTATGGAACACACAAAATCTGTAATATGGCTAAGATTTTTTATTTGCTTAACAAACTCGGGAGTAACTTGGACAAAAGCTGGCCAACCACAGTAGTCAACAATAATATTGTAGTATATCCTCTTCCGTCTAACCATAAGCATGGCATCCTATGTCACACGGACTCGGCTCCAAGGTCGACGCACCCGCGTCGACACGCACGGACACGGGTGCGGCTCGGACTCGGTCAACCCGACCCTGGGTGCGGTCAACGCACCCAGGGTCATTTTGGTCCATTTTTTGGAAAAAAAAATTAAAAATCTTGGGGGTCGGCCCCCCTATAACCCCCCGCCCGTTGACCGCTCAGCGGGACCCCCGCCGGGGGAACCCCCCCCCCCCCCCTCCTGTAAGGAAAAAAACCCTGAATCAGGCTTCACAAATCATCACTTGTCCCCTAATGGGCACAACTTTGACCAAGTCTTATATATATATATATTAAATATATATATAGCCGAGTTCCCGTGTCCAAAATTTTTGAAATTGCGCCGCACCTGTGTCGCACCCGCACCCATGTGACATAGATGGCATCTTTGAAACAGCCTTGAACCAATGCACTGAAAATTGACATGAGAACCCATTTTTGTGGATATATATACATATATATATATATACATTAAATATATATATAGCCGAGTTCCCGTGTCCAAAATTTTTGAAATTGCGCCGCACCCATGTCGCACCCGCACCCATGTGACATAGATGGCATCTTTGAAACAGCCTTGAACCAATGCATTGAAAATTGACATGAGAACCAATTTTCGTGGATAAATACACTCTAGGCTACCACGTAGTGTCTGTAGAATTACAGCCGCTTCATCTCCATGAATTACACCAATAAATCTTGCACCTCTTTCCCAAACCTTCAAAGCATCTCTACTTTCTCTGCTGCTGATTTTGCTGCCAACTCCATCATATTTTTCAAGATCAACTTCATGCTTTCTATGTAGTATATCCTCAAAACTTATAATATGCAGAAAATCCTGCTTAGTAATAAGAATGATGTGTAAAAACTTGCTGTGTCAAACCAGTGCTGTTAGAATAAAATGAGAAACTATTGCAATCATTACAGATTACCCTATTACAAGTATGCAACCTACCACTTTCATCCATCCCAAAAAAGCAAAGGCTTAGACATGCCATCATCATAAATAGGAACAACCTTCATCCAAGGGCATGATGTAGGAAAACCAGCACAGAAATTTAGGTTCTTCTGTCCAATATCTGGAGGTGACATTCTCATGCCGGACTTCAAAGTATATTCTACCACAGATCCTCCAGCAAATTGAATGAAGGCAGACCCTTCTTCAACAGGATTTTGAACTATACTAAGAACTGGCTTTTGTAAGTGTATCCTCTTGGAAACCTTAGCATGCCAACCTGAAGAAGTCACTGTGTCTGTCACACAATCCTCTGAGCAAATAAGCTCAATTTCCACCAAAAAAATAACCACAAGCTTTTCTTGTGTCCTCTTTATAAAAAGTTTATTATTTCTGGAAGATCGTTCAAGAAAAGCATGGCCCTCAGCAGATTCACAAAGCCCAATCGCAAGACAAACATGACGGTCGAGCCATGTAAGATGTCCAATGGAACCAAAGTTGGTATCAGAAAGACAAGACTCAATGGTGAAATCTTTACCTTCTAGATTTTCCCAACTATCCAATACCGGAAGTTCTACAATACTTAAATGGCCATTTGATGAAGCCACTACCAGGCGGTTCATTGAGTTCTTAGACAAAACAGCAATATCCTGAACAGCACTTTGAAACTTCAGATTAAAGAGAGAAAGAGGAGGTGGGAGAAGTGACAAAGAAAGTGGAGACACAAGTATGTTGCAATTATCAATCACCAATGCTGTTGAGTTCTCAGTCACAGCTGTCACCCACGCAAAATTCATACTCCTGAACTTACCACCCTGCATCCAGGAAATCAAGTGTAAAGGCTTCACCGGGTCCCAGCAGAACTTTACATAGTCTGTCTTTGAATGTCTCATTTCATGTTTTAAGTACCAGTGGTGATTACTGAAAGACCAGATTTTTATACTGTCATGTCCTTCACATCTGGATAAAGTAGCAAGAAGTTCTGAGCTACAGTTTCAGTTCAGCATATCAACTGTTGTTCCGACTCCATCATCAGTGCTAAATGAGCTTCGCTCCAACCCATTCCTCTCAAAACAGACAATCAAAGGGCACTTCTGCTCAGTTGATCTATTATATGCAGCCACCAATTTCGAACCACTGGGCATCCAATCCAGCGATCCTTCCATAAAGATCTTGTACTCAGAAGAAGAAAGTGATGCCCCAGTTTCACGATCCCAAATTCTGATCCGGCTTAATGACAAAGAATCCCCTGCAGAAACTAATGTAGCAAAATATTTGTCATCACCTCGCCAGGAAACTTCAACTTCAGTTACATGGGAATCTTTGCACTTTACATTCATTTCCTGCACACAAAGACACACAGCATTAACATCATGACTTATGAGCATTATATGTGGAAACAGATTCAATTTAAAAATCAAGCTCCCAACAATATGCTGCCACTTCCAAAGGTGTGACAGCAGTTTTTACAAAATCTGCTTTCACTTTTTTATCAAAATACCATTGACTTTGCACACATGGCAGTATGTGTGTTGAAAGTGCTACTTCTAGATCCTATGAGTGGCCTTCCTATTTGTGATCCTTTAGAACAATGTGACAAAAAGAAGGCACAACCAATAGGAAACTCATAAGAGAGTTCATAACTTCATAAGTGAATCACAGAATAACTGGTGGAATCCGTATTACAAAATATGTAATGAGAAGGAAGTATCTAACATACATGTTCTGATGCAGGAGGTTCGAGCATGATTTCGTACAAAACATCCCAATCTTGAGTCATAATTATTAATTGTCCTAGACATGTTGCCACAGCAAGAAGGCCACCATCTGGACTCGTAGAAATGCTTTTGACACCTCCCTCCACTCTGCCCACAACTTCAGTTGCATCTCCGTCCAGGGGGTGTAGTAATAGAAAACCATCCAAAGTTCCCATTATCAGTGCTTCCTTCTCCATGAGATAATCCAAAGCCGTAATGCAGTCATCTGGCTCCAAGATTGGAGTGAGGGGCACATCAGCCACCCAAAATTGGCGCCACTAACTTTCCTACTATATGAACATCAGTGCATTAATAAAAGGAAATAAAAATAATTCATGCACAACATGAGATAGCTTTCCTACATATAAACCATGAAATACTAAATACACAATCAAGAAAAAAGTAGATAAACTTGCATGACGGCCTTTGGACTCCATAAATCTAGGCAATTGCTAGAAACATCTAAATAGATCTTCCTATGTCACATGGGTGTGGGTGTGGGTGTGGGTGTGGGTGTGGGTGTGACACTGGTGCAGCTTGGTACATCACAGTTGTTTCCAAGAAGAGGGTCACAAGGGTGCGGCTAAATTGTGTATGTTTCGCACATACCCACATATACTACATACACTAGAAATAGAAAGTTCCAATAAAATATAAAGAAAACGTACGAAAATATAGAAAATTTATCGAAACATACAATGTATTTTGTAATATTACATTGTCTATGTGTGGCAACACCCAGAGCATTTTGAAGTACTCATGTTACTTAGATCTTTCAAGATAGACAATCCATCATGGATCTTTTTTCTACTATGCAGGCCAGCTTGAACTTTCAAAGTCTAGCAAACGAGTCAAGCAAGCCGAGCTTGCCTTCCGAAGCTCGGCTAGTTTTGGTTCAATACAAGCTCGAAGCTCATTATCGTGCCAACCAAACCACCAAATGAATCAAATCATGGACATTGAGTTCAGAACGGAAGCTCATCCAAACAATCCAGTGTTTCTAGAATCACGTAAGCAGTACATATGAGAATTTTCCCACGGTGGTCGACAATGAATCGATTCTTCCAAACTCAGGTTACTCGAAAGATCGAGTTGCCCCTATGACTGACCTAAATCATGAGCAAGTAACTACTCTAATTTCAAACTAATAATAATAACAACAACAACTCCTCTAATTTCAAATTAAAATGGAAAGAAGGGATGAAGTGTTGGAGAAGATTCTTACCTGAGAAGGAGAGAGATTGAGGACGTAGATGGAGTTCGCGGAGGTAGCGAAGAACAGTCGGCTGAGCTCGGGGTCGACGTCCGAGAGCGTCAGGCGTTCCCCATCGGACGGAAGTTCGATCTTCGCACCGTACTCGGCGTAGAGCTTCAGGTTCTTCATCTCTGGGAGGTAGGGAGGGAGGGTCCCCGGGGGCGGGAACCCTGTTTTGCAGGAGAGAGAGAACGGCGCGCTCGAGAGGGCGTATAAGAAAGACCGCTCGTGTGTGGGATGGGGGACCGCATGGTGACAAAACTCGCGAGAAATTAACTAAAAGTTAAAAACGGTAATTTCTTGCGAGTTTTTCGTCAAAAACAAAAAACTCGCAATTTAAACCATGTGTTTTTAATATTTTTATATATTTCTTTATAAAAATTAATTTTTATTGCAAAGATTTTGCCATCAAATGTGAGATTTCAAGATCTTTTTCAATTTCTCACGAGTTTTTTGGCTGCCGATATTTTTCCGTTTTTAACTTTTATCACTATGGTGGGGTCGAAGGGTCCGAACAGTAACAGTGATCAAACATTAATTTTCGGGTATGGATAAAGGGTTCACACATCAATGTTGTTAGAAACATTTCGGATCAAATCGACCCAAAAATTGATTCTAAAGTGGGCCGATTGGATTAATTATTTTGAATATTTTTTAAGGGGTTTAAAGATTTATTTAATTCTTTTTATTATTTTATTTTGGTAATGACACATGTCATCTGATGGTGAAAGCTTGATCGATTCAACTCGATTTGGTTCAGAGTCTGAATCAGCCAATTCTCTAAATCATTTTGAAGATCGGTCCAAACCCAATGTGGATTCGGACAACATTGATCCAAATATGTATAAATAAGAACCGTGTCTTTTGGGGTGTGTTTGTAGTGGGAGGATCATGTGCAATGCAATTGCACACTTTTAGTGTGTTGCTGCATCATCTAGGGATGTAATCGGTTCAGATTTAAGATCACAAAATACATTGAGTAGTCATGTGGAATCAGATCTAAAACAGTCAAAATTTGCAAAAGCCCATCTTGAATTTGACCTGTTTGCAACCCTAGCATCACGTGATCACTTGGGCCCCACAGCTGCTAATCTGTATCCCAAAGATGGAGTTCGCAACATCCTCGGAAGGATGTTATTGAACTTCGACAAATTGAACAAGTGGAGCAAGGTTGTTAAATGCGATGAGGCGAAGCGAGGCGTTGAGCCTGCGCTTCACCTCTGAGGCGTACGCCTCAGGTACTGAGGCGTACGCCTCTCACAACTGGAATGGAAGTGAAGCGGTGGGAGGGGAGGCAGTAAGAGAAGGACCACCGCCCAGCTGGTACGGAAGCGAGGGATATGCCGGTCGTCCGGTGGTCGGAGAAGACTGAGCAGCAGCTGCAGCACAGCAACTCCGGTGGTCGGTGGTCACAACTGGTCGGAGGTTGATGAGGGGCGCATCACAGCAACGCCTCAGTACCTTGAGCGTGCGCCTCGCCTCTGAGGCGTACGCTTCAGGTACTGAGGCGTACGCCTCTCACAACACTGAAGTGGAGTGTCCCAACTCCGCTCTGATCTCCCCTTCCAATTACACCGAACCAATCGACAGAGGCGAGCCGAAATTCCCAAAATCCTCATCTACGGTTTCAACAGCAACTCCCAAATAGAGCATTAGAGTGTGGGCATTGTTCTAAGGGTGAAATGACAGGGAGGCCGAAGGGGGGTTGGGTGGCAGGATTTTATATATATATATATATATATATATATATATATAGAGAGAGAGAGAGAGAGATTAATGCATTCCTTAGGCCCTTTTTTCATTAGGTTTACTTAGATCCCTTAAAAAATTGTAGATTTTATTTTTTCTCACATCTAACATCATAGATGTGATCTATAGGTTTTATTTAGTGGGAGCTAGCTTTTGGATCGCTAGAATCTGATATGTATACAGGTTTTTCTGGTGATCCAAAATCAATGGTTATGAAGGTAGCAGTTTTTTCCAGCTCATAAAAACATATTTTTTCATCGAAAAAACATGATCCAAGAGTCGATTCCCACTAAATTGATCATGCTAAACACATCTAAGAGTTCAGATCTAACATAAAACACTTAAAACCTATAAAGCAAACCAGGGCACAACGAGAAATGGGGCCTAATATGTTCAATTATATATATATATATATATATATATATATATATATATATATGAGTAATGTGTTCCTTAGGCCACTTTTTTCGTTAGCTCTCAATAAGCTCTTTCAAAAGTTATACTTTTAAGTATTTTTTCACGCATCGGATACTGTAAATGTGATCTATAGGTTTTGTTTATTGGGAACAGACTTTTGGATAGCCATTTGACATGTATACAGGTTTTCTGGTGATCCAAAATCAATGACTATAAAGGTACTAGTTTTTTAGCTCATAAAAATATATTTTTTCGTCATAAAAATGTGATTCAATAGTCGATTCCCACTAAATCGAGCATGCTAAACACATCTAACGGTTTAGATCTATCATAAAACACTTAAAAACCTATAGAGCATAACGAGAAATGGGGCCTAATATGTTCAACTCTCTCTCTCTCTCTCTCTCTCTCTCTCTCTCTCTCTCTCTCTCTCTCTCTCTCTCTCTCTATATATATATATATATATATATATATATATATATATATATATATATATATATATGTGTGTGTGTGTGTGTGTGTGTGTGTGTGTGTGTGTGTGTGAGAGAGAGAGAGAGAGAGTGAGTAATGTGCTGGTTCTACCCATTTTCTTGTTTTGCTCCACCCTTGCAAAATCATAGTTTTTTTGGTATTTTTCTCACATCTAACACCATAGATGTGATCTATAGGTTTTGCTTAGTAAGGACCGGCTTGTGGATCACTAGAATTTGACATGTATACATGTTTTTTTAGTGATCCAAAATCAATGGCTATGAAGGCATCAATTTATCCCGGCTCATAAAAATACAAAATTTCATTAAAAAAATATGATCCAAGAGTTGATTCTTATAACTGTTCAGATTTATCATAAAACACTTCAAACTATGGGGCAAAACAAGAAAATGCAGCTTAATATGTTCAACTCTCTCTCTCTCTCTCTATATATATATATATATATATATATATATATAAAACAACTATGTCAAATGGACTCATGACACAAGGCATGGTTTGGTACACTATTCTTGTGAAATTTCCAAGCATATAAGGGAATAGAATGTGGTAGTAATTGAAGCATTCTTTGTGGCGTACTTTACTAACCAATTCATTGATTGCGGTGATATATTGAATATACTATTGTAACTAAAATCGATGCACCTCTTATAGATAGGGTTGGAAGACCAGCCGAGTTTGAGTTGGCTTGTTTTAGAAATGAAAGAAATAAGATTAAAAAAATGCATTACTTCATAGTTAGAAGTAATAAGATTTTACCACTAAAATATGTAATTATTTCCAAAATATATTGTTTACTACCTAAGAAGTTTATATGAGTTGACAAGAATTGAGTACTTAATGTTCATGCATGTTAAGTTTGTCGATCTTATTTTATGAGTTTGAATGAGCGATATTTGTTTATAGTCCAACAAGGAATATCCCATTCTTCTCTAGTTACGCATCCAAATGACTAGGTGTGGTGTAACGGCTCGAACGATTTCAAACAAAAAATACTAAAAAAAAATATTATAAATGTAATAATGCAACAGTCTTATCAACAGACTCGTTCTAACCGTATCAAGTACTAGACGACCCACCTGAGCGCAAGCGCAAGCATGTCTTAGCCTCCTAGTACCAGATCTAGTATGAAATCATCCATTAATGAATCTGATTAAACCATTACATAAAAGAAATTATTAATATACCAAGTTTTTCATCATTGGTTTCACCTTAATCGAATCAAGCTTTTAGGAGTTAGCCAAAGCATGCAACAACATTTAATAGCTCCATAGAATAAGGTTCGAAGTTAAGGCATCCAAATGAAAAAATCTTTATTTTATTATTAGGTAAGTAAACACAGTGAAAAAGTATTGATTTTTGAAATCAAATTTATAAATTGGGTTCTTGGTTAAATCTCCAGACACATTACATTATGAGAAGTACTACCCTCACATACCTGAATAGAAATTGACCATGCACAAAGTAATTTAACTAATAATCAAATATCCAATTAAATAGTACTTTAACAATTTAGAAAGTATTGAAATTTAAATAAAATAAGAATCCCTTGGGATCATCGAAAACATTAGTGTACACAACCCCTTTCAGCTTCTTGCACTCGCTCTGGCCGTCACATGTCTCCTGAAAAATATTTTATTTTGAAAGAATGAGACTTTAAAAAGTCCTAATAAAATTCATATAGCTAATGCAATGTACAACACACAAAGCTTGTGTGATATAAGTATCTCAGAATTTGAATCAACTATCAACAAGGCAAATATTAAATTTCTATAAGCTATTCATAAATTCAAAATTTATAAGTATGAAATAACAATCTTAAATATGCTAACATCAAACTTCAAATGAGAACAAGACATATATCAATGAGCATGAATTTACCAACTTTCAGGAATAAAAATAATTTACAGTAATATAAAATAAAATAAAGTAAAATGCAATAAAGTAATGTGAGCAAGTAATTTATGTTTCATCTTAATTTCTTGGTCTACTTGGGTATGACATAGACCAACCCAAAATAGGCTGACTAGCTCGGATGTTTATTATGCTATGTATTTTATTATGCTCGAGTAACCCCCTGAGTTGTATCCCTCAAGGACGGAGTCCAAAATCGTGAGAAAAAATGGTCACTCTGAGAGAACTCTACTCGGAGACTGACACCAGTGTTACAATGATGATCATGATCACTCACTTCTGCACTCATACCGTCTTCGCGGGCTACCCGCTGTTGGACAATGACTTTCTCATAAAGACTTACCGTTCTAGCGTATTACTTGATCTGGTCATACACACCCTCACATAGAGTCCTTTGAGAACAGTTCCTCAACGGGTACAATATCTAGTGAAAACTATTATCATACATGCATCAATACAATTGATCACTCTCAGGGTCTACAACCACCAACACGGGCACACACATATATACAATCAATAAACATCGCATCATACATCATTTTATATGGTACTAAAATTATGAAATCATACATTTAACCAAATAAGGTTTCATAAACCATAGTTCACTATTGAACTTAAACATTTATTGCATGTATTCAAATTTTTACATCATGTGACATTTAAATCATATCATATAGAAGAATATTATCTTACATATCAATCATTGCCAAAATGAACATTGTATTTTTGTAAATTGAACCTCGAAGCATGTGTAAACAAAACACGAGTTATATGCATGCATACATGAACATGCATATTTCATAATACGAAGCAACTAAACCTCAACATACATAACTCCTACGTAGTTTGAGTTATGCACACAAGATGAAAGTCGTATATACATTATTTCACCAAATAAATCAATATATCACCTTAGATATAATTGCATAAGAAAGGTACGTCAAAATCTTATTGATCATCTCAGCATACATTATACACATATGTTTCTCAAGCAAATAAGACATACGAGTCCAAACAATTTATATCTCATTTAAGTATGCCTTTAGAATCAATTAGAATAATATATTTGCAGGATAATGCAAAAAGAGTCATGTATTATACATACGATTTACATAAACATCACAATAAGATCTTATCATATGTCTAACTCATTGATCTTGGTGCAATGTAACATATAATCACTGGTAATATTCAATATATGTCAAAAATATATTAAAATCATAAGTATCTAATATGTTGTTAATAAAAAATAAGTATAATTATTAAAATAAATTTGGATCTCTAGTAACCCAATTTTATAAAATTTGTCGAGAATAGCAGAACACTGATAAAATCATGAGATTTTTATCGTGGTTACCTGTCAAGAATACAACCCAACAAACCGTTTACAAAAATAATAAATACATAAATAATTAAAAATCTTTTATGAAACCCTATTATAATAGAGTTTCTGTCTAGAATCTGTAATCTGCAGGATTTTAATCAGATTAAGGTATTTCTTGAAATTTTTGCAGAACGTTTTTGACAAAACCCTTTTTACACAGTCTGATATTAGGTATTAAAATTTACCCAAAATTTTTATAAAATATTTGTAATCATTTTCTATAGGTGTTTACAATGTTTAATAAAGATGGGTCAAAATCATTATGTAAACAGAGCAAAAAATTGGGGCTCTTTTAAAATAGGCATATTTGTATCAATATAGATCCAAAATAATCGAAACAACATTCTAAATTCAAGATCAAGATGTGCACATAATCATGATTTTATTTAGATTTTTCGGACATGTATTCATAGAATTATTGATTTTTTTTCTTTCTAAAATTGGTTGGAAAAAATGTATTTGACATCATAGCTTTAGGTTTATCAGAAAATGATTTTATAAAAATCCTTTTAAGATTTATACAACCTTTAGAATTTGATTATTGTTTTGTTTGATCTAACTTAATACAGATTAATACGTGAACAACATAATAAAGAATCATATTATGATTAGATGTAATACGAAATAATAGCAAAGCCCTAATTTCGCATGTTTCTCAAAATCGTTTTTAGGGAAAATTCATTGTTTGATTTTTTGGTCCAAGAAACAACTTTTTCAACTATAAAAACATAAAGAACATATCAAGAATATATTCAAAGTTGTTGAAAATTAAAATAATCAAATCATAAATGCTCCAATTGTATACAAAACATTGGCTACGTAAATCTTACATGTCTACGATCGATTTTTCACGGTTAAAACATAAAAATGAACGATCCAAGTCCTATTCCACCACCACCAAATGACTAAGTGCCAACGATGAGAGCGACTTTGGCACAAAATAGTTTTAGAATATTTTCTCAAATAAACAGTGTTTCAGTAGTCTTGATGATATGTCTATGATTTCTTTCGACAAAACCATTTTGTTGTGGGGTTTTGGGCAAGAACTTTGATGAAAAATATTATTATTTTTAGATAACTCTTAAAGACTTTTGATACAAATTCTCTTCTCAAATCTGAACAAAAGATTTGTATCTTGGTTTGAAATTGATTTTTTATTAAGTTATGAAATTCTTTAAAACAAGATAAAGTTTTTGATTTTTGCTTAAAAAATAATTCCAAGTATACCTAGTATAGTCATCAATAAACATGACATAATTGGAAAATCCTCCATTAGACATGATCAGAACAGGTCACATACATCTGAGTGCACCAATTCAAAAGATGTCTTGGTTTCATGAGATCTAAAATAAAAATGAAGAGTTTTTATTTTTTGAAGAACACAATCTTTGCATACAAATTATTTCTCATTTTGTTTTTAAAAAAGAAAAGGAAAAAAAGAAATTTTAAATACACTTGGATCTCTTAATCTTCTATGCCAAGTTTTTATATATATTTTTGAGGCATAATTATAAAAAAAATCTTGAAATATACAAAATATTCATGTAGTACAAATCTCCTCATCTATGGTCTTCCCAATCAACTTTCCTGACTGGCGATCCTGCACGAATCAACTCTTGGATGATAAAAAGATTTCATATCTATGGCCAATAAGTTTAAATTCAATTTATGAATAAAACTTTTTTGACAAAGAATTTTTTGAAATCATTTTTTGAAATCTCCAATACTTGTAATTTATAAAGAAGTGTAATCGGCGGTTGTAGACACAAATTTTGACTGAGTCATTTTAGGCATGTTTGGAAGCAAAAAAAAATCTCATAGAAAAAGGAAATTTTGTCTATAAAAAGTTTTGATATGATAAATTTTTTAAATGAAAAAATTTACTTGTTTGTGTAGCATGAGAAAAATAAAATAGAAAATCTTAGAAAAATATCATATCAGCCCCTAGGGCTTTTGAGGAAAAAAAAGAAGAGAAAGAAAGTAAGAAAAAAAAGAGGAGAGATAGAAAACTAAAAATTGTATTTTTAGTTGTTCTAAAGCCTTCAACAATAAATTAAACCTAAAAAAAGGTATAAAAAAAAGAACATTTAACTTTTACATGGGCCCTGGGGGTCGTGTATAAGGTTTGAGATTCATAAAATTTGGATTTATGAATATCCACAAATTTTTTTAATTTGTCTAGGTTTGGACTTTAGGAAATGATTTTTCCAAGTGAGAGCTTAGTGGTTAGGCACAATAACAACTCATTTAGAGCGCAATGAGATGTTTGCACTATTTCAAAAAAATGAATTCTCATTTTCAAAATAAATTTTAGTGTGTCTTGTTTGGCAAGGCTATGAGTACCTAAAGGGTACTTTGAGAAATTAAGAATTTGATAATGAATAAAAAATTAAACTAAACAAGATACACATATTTTGGTTATGCCCTGAAAGATAAGGTAACTTGTCACCTTGAGTGACTCTTTACTCACCTTGAGAGCGAGCTTGCACCAATCCCTTGGAATTGTGTCGAGTTGTCAACAGACTCTTTCTCAGCTGGTGGTGGCATGTCACTTTTATGGGCCCCGCTTTGGTCACTAAAGTGGACCAGTCCCTGACCACGGTAGCTTAAGGGATGATGAATTCTTTTTATTGTGAAAGCACAACTGCGTACATCAGCGGTAGTGCATTATGACTCTTTTTCAAGGCAAGAAACTCATTGACAAATGATTTATGTATCTTGGTGTTGGTGAACCGTGTTCTTATAGGCTTTAAAATAAAATATTAAATCACTCATGAATGTACACCCCCATATAGACTGGCAAGCCTATAGTGACCCGAGACAGTGGTGCCCTCGTGGAGATAATAATGAAAGTGAGAACTAAGAAAAATTGTAATGTGCATTGGTAGAGAACAATAGATGAACCTAAATAATAATAAAAAAAAATACATGCATACATTTAGATTATGTTTAGTTGTTTGTTTGACCTCTCGAGATAGAGGTCTTGTTGAGTCAAATCTTGCCGAGTCAGAATTTGAGACTCATTGTTAGCCATGGACATAACTAGAGTCCAGTTTGGCCTAGTGACCTACCCATGTTCGCTATTGCATAGTTGTTGGTCATGTTATCTAATAAAACATGTGGTTTGTCTCACCCCTGCTTATTTTCTCTTTTTTCAGGCATCCATGAGTAGGCAAGCTTGACTGCGACAATTATGCGTAACTGGAGTATCTTTGGAGTTGGATCATGAACCCTTCTCTTCCTGGGAGTGCTCTGTATTTTGGGATTTTATCAGAAATATAATTGAATATAATTTTATGAAACTCAGTCCTGAATTTTACAATCAGTGATGAATACATGAATGAAATAAATTTTTTTGTAAAAATGTTTGTTCTTCATTAGTGCTAGAAACATTTACAAAAAGAGTTGAGAAAACATTTAAAAGAAATACATATTTAATTTTTCGCGATATGCTCTATTTAAAAGAAAAAAAATGGCTAAATTTTTCATGAAATTTTAAGGAGGGTCTCACAAGATGCCTTACACAATCTAATGTGGGACATGTGATAAAGGCCGTTGAGAATAATCATGTTGAATGTGTAATGAAAGAGAGGTATAACATGAAACACAACCACACAAGGTGACATGCATTAACAACAAAAGTTTTAAAGAGTTTTTTTTTAACTTATTTGGTGGTTGAAATCAAGATGGGATGCCTCTCAATGTGGGTGGGACGTCCCCTACATTGCCATAATAATTAAATTAAAAAAGAGAGTTAAAACATATAAAAAAGGGGAGCTCACGCCCCTTTTCTATTTTGCTTTTCCTCTTTCTCTATACTCTCTCTTCTCTCTAAATTCTCCCTCTTTCTCCCTTGATCTTCTTCTCCCAATTTTGGTCCAGTACTCCTTATCTATTCTTCAAGGTGGTGACCTACATTAAAGTGGAGGCGTAGTTGCAAAGGAGAAGGGTCAACTGAATGATCCGACAGGCCCTACGAATCATGTACCTTACGACTTGGCGCTCAGTTTCATCTTAACGAGGTAGGGGTTCTATTCTATACCTATAGATCGAAACTCATACGCATGAGTTTTATTACAATTCTAAATAGATAAACCTTGCATTGAACCTCTTATGTGAGGATTCAATGTCGAAACTATCATATTTAGAGTAGAGGTGTTTTTCGAGATCGAAATCGATTTCTACTAGAATCGGTTTTAGGGATTTAAATTAAAATCGGGTTGTGCACACATATGCATGTATACATATCAAATCATATATGTGCATATGCACATACTTGTGAAAACGACTCTGGTCTAGAGTCTTAGCCAACAAAAAGAAAAAAAATATGTACATGTCTGTGTTTTAGTCGAATACAAGCAAATCAGGCATATTTGATTAGTCTGAATTCGAGGCACAAAATGTTTGTGAATCAAAACCCTTCATGGATTCAAATGTATGTTATAGAAGTAGGGACTAATCAGATCCCATAGAGGGGGCCAGTTCAGTCCTTAGAGAAAAAAATTGATATAAATGCATAAAATTTATGCCAACTGTGTATGATGGATTTAAAAAAAAAATGGTTTTCGACTTCAATAGGGAGATATGCAATCATTTTTTTTGTAAAATAAGTAAGTGTGCTTGATTTAATTCTCTCATTCATGGTATATGCTGTCAATATAGAAAAAATGAAAACATGCAATATTTTTTATGAAAAAAAAATATTAAAAATGTATAAAATTAAGAAAAATACCAAAATCTTTTTTGAGAAAATAGTTTTCAGGAAGACGAATCGATTTCAGTTTAATAGCTATGAAAACGATATTTGTCTATAAAAAAATATGTATTGTTATGAGTTAACTTTTTTGGAATAGTGTATGACAAGTTAATGAAAATTTATAAAAAAAATCAATTCAGGTGGCCTAATTTTGCTCACCTAAATGCATATTTTCTGTTATTACGTATATTTGACCTAACATTTGTCTGGTAAATCGTTCATATCTCGCTCATCCAGAGGAGTTTTTATGAACAATGATAGTTGAAACAGAAAAAGTATAGGCATACACTAAACCTATTGTGTCTCCCTCATACGAAGAAATTTTTACGAATGGTTTATGGCATTGGAAAGCTAACAAAAATTTCTATAATCTATTAAAAACTAAACTATGTCCACAGATTGTACATGGTTTTGTGATAGTCATAACAATAAGACAGTTTGAGGTTTTGACGGATCCCGAATCGGCTAAGAACCGAGTTATCAATATATGCAATACCTCATCAGTGTTCAAATGTGATTTTATTTTAAAATAAATGATATTGCATATGTAATTCTATACTAATTTTATATAGGGATTGAGTGTGCAATTAAGAGCACAAATTGAATAAGGTGTTTATTGCACAACATGTCTTTTATTATCAATTACTATCGAACTAAATGAATTGTGCATGAAATGTGATTGAATATGGATGCATCTATTTGTCTATAATCATTGCCCATTGATAAATGAATGTTAAAGACAACAAAATTATATAAATATGTAATGAGGCATGACTATTAAATTGCATTTCTAATATGTGCATCCATGAGCCTGAAAGAGACCTGAATCTTTAAATTGAATTCAAAGTATGAGTTGTATGGATGAATTAAAAAGGTTAACCATGTAACACTAAATATTGATGCTTATAATGAGAGAGTAAGCAATACGTATGACTTCGTGAACACAAATTTTTTTAGCACAGAAGGTTGCTTCTCTCCAGCCATGAAGATAGGGTCAACCTCCCTATTAGTCTATAGCGTGAAAGGTAAGAAACTCATAAGTTGTAGTTTGATACATCAGGATGAAGGTATTGGATGCGCTCTCTTGATGTGGTCGTCCCTCGCCCAAGACTGATGAATGGTGTCTGGCCAGGCGAAAGTCATAATTATATGAATATACCACCTTCAACATGGCCCTAATCTAGGTTTCTGCTAGTGTTCGTATACACAGGTCTAAGAAGTGAAACCTAAATTGATTGTGCATTTAGTTAGTCATGGTATGCATTATTTAAAAAGAAAATCTAATTAAAGATAATAAAGTTACTCATGCATAAATGGCTAACCGTTCTGCAATACATGCATTCTTAACTGCTCATGCATATTTAAATGTTCATGGATATTTGACTGCTTATGATTAAAAAAATTACAAGTATGTATGATTGAAATTTGTGTGAGGCATCACAATATATGCATCATGAAATTGATTATTGATGTCTACATGTGTGAGTTATACAAATATTCTTTTGCATGCGCATTTTAATTTATGAGTACTGAATAACATTTTCTACCAGGCTTTCACGAGTCTGACCCATTTATGGGTTTCTGGTGAAATATGACATGCAATTGCAGAGCAAATGCAAAATGCTTGGGCAGCTTGGGCAGCGTCGAGAGTCAATCTTTTCCTTTCTTGGGGATAGTTTTGAAAAAGTAATTTTGTTATTTTGGATTGAAAAGACTAATGTAAAATTTAAATTATTAAAACTGAATTAAATTTTATTAGTGAATGTTATTCATATTTTAATTTAGTTATGATGATTGATTGTAATGCAATCTGCTCAAAATATTTAACAAAAAAAGGTTATTTTCGCTATTTAAAAAAAAATCTCTTGAAATTTTCAGGTTGAAATTTTAGGGGTATTACAAATTGGTATCAAAACGGGATGAAAACATTATTTTCAAGACTCGTCCAACAGTCTGACATCGGTCGATTAGTAGGTTTAATTGTTTATTTGATTTACTTATGGTGTTATTGTTTGATAGAAATTTATTTTCATAATTATGAGCCTAGAAAATGATCATAAGACATCACAGATATGATAAGTTAAAATAGGTACTATGTCGGTAATTGCTAGTTAAACCCTTTTTTTTACTATAGTAACCAGAGTAGTGCAATGTGTCTTTTTTTTTAAGTTCTCAAGTTTGATGATTGGATATTGAATTTTGAGGATGAAATTAATTTTTTGGGGAAATAATATAATTTTCATAATTTTTTTTATAGTTATTAAGAAAACAAATGATAAAAATAAAATATCCAGAATTTTATTGATAAGTAACCTTAGTTAAATTTCGAGGATGAAATTTTTTTAAAGATGGAATGATGTAAAACCCATAAAATTTTTATATTTTATGAGAAATAAAGGTGAATCTTAAAAATATTATTTGAAAATAAGATAGGATTTAAATTATAATTTGAGATTTAAATAGGATTATAAAGGAATTTCAATTAGAAATTTATTCTGAATCGTGTTCTACGTTTTAATCAAGATTTAATTTAGAGTTTTATCGAATTTGAATTTTGATTGAAATCTTGAATTTGGATCATATTTGGATTTGAATTTAGATTTAATATATGTTTCAAATATTATAATTGGATTTGTGTTTGATTCAACCCTAAATCAAGGTTTAATTGAATATCAATTTAAGTTTGGATTATATAATAATTTGAATGTTCATCAAACTTTAATTTGGAATTTAAATTGAATTTTGGATGTAATATTTGTAATTCTTCAAGGTATTTTTAATGAATAAAATAATATTAATGATAAATTTTATGAGAAAGGGGTGAAAAAATATAAATTAGCATAAGATTAATTATAAGTAAGATCCTATGAAAAATTAAAGTTGATTCAAGTTAGTTTTAGTGAAATTCGCATTCAGAATCAAAATTTTAAAAAAGATAGAATTTAATAAAATAATTAATAAATTTTATCGAAATAAAGTTGAATATAATTTTAGATGAACTTAGAATAATTTGATACTTATGTAATGTAATTTTAATAAATTTGAATTTAGCTTTATGAGTTTGAAATCCAAATTACAAAAAAATAAATTTTAGTTTAGGCATTTTAAAATTTAAAATACCAAAAAAGTCAATTAGTAAATTAATTAATATAAAATAAAAATTTAAATTTAACTAAATTGTATAAGGCAATAGAGGTCTATAGGTGGGGCGTCCTCTATGGGGCCCATCCTATATGGCATCTCAAAGTCAAATTGAGAAAAAATAATTTAAAACTTTAAAAATAAGGTTTAAGTTTCCAAAAAACCAAAACATAGAGGTTAATGTCAAAAAGTTTTCAAATCACATGAAAACCCTCCCAAGAGGGTGTCCCATCCTAGAAGGATCTAGGATGGGCTAACAAGCCAAAGAAGAAAAAAAAATTATATGAAAAGTTTGAAAGAGGGAAAGAAAAAAATATAAAGACAAAGTCAACTTGCTTGCCAAGCAAGTTTCACTAGATTGAAAAATGGAAAGAAGCTACACAAGGGTGGATGTCCAGCCTTGTGGACCCCCTTGCATGGCATTCTAATCATATGATGTACATATGTACATCATATAGGTACCTAAACTTAGGTTAGCTAAGTAGAAAAAATAAAATAAAATGTAATGCATAAAAAAAATCTTACTTAAAAGTGGATTTGATAAAAAGTAGGTGTGAAAAATCTCTCCCACACGTTCTGAAAGGATTTATCTAAATAGATGTACATTTAGGTGAATAACCTACTTGAACTAGGACTGGGTTAAAGTAAAGTTTGAGCTTATTTCTCACTCACACGATTTTGTGTATAGAGGACCTACATGGTGTATGACCTAGGTAAGGAAAGGAAGGCCAACTTCCAAAGTTGATTCTTCTATTGTCAATCTCACATCATCACCTTATGGGAAAGTTAACAAGGAGAGGACCCTTGGTCAGATCAATATGTCCTCTTGTAAGGAAAGTAAATTTAAAAGGTAAATTTAATACATTGAACGCTTCTTTGATAAGAGGTACAACAAATCATTAGATGGTAGTATGGGTCTAAATTTGCATTCACTAAATAGATCAAAGTCCTCTAAGAAGAGTTGTCATACATAATTCAATGTGGGACGTGTGATAAAAGCCATTGAGAAATAATCATGTTGAATGTGTAATGAAAGACAATGTATACCCGCAAAAAGGAATTTTGTCCTTTTTATACTGTAATGAAAGACAATGTACACACGCAAAAAGGAATTTACACTTTTGCACTCATTTATCATAAAATTTATTATTAATATTGTTTTATTTATTAAAAATACTCTGAAGAAAAGTAGATATTATATCCAAATTTAATTTAAATTCAATAAAGATTCAAATTATTGTATAATTAAAACTTGAATTGACATTTAATTAAGCCTTAATTTAGGTTTGAATCAAACCCAAATCCAATTATAATATTCAAGATATATATTAAATCCATTTTCAAATCCAAATCTCATCTGAATTCAAATTTCCAATCGAAATCCAAATTTGATAAAACTTTAAATTAAATTAGATTAAAACTCAAAACATAATTCAGAATAAATTTCTAATAGAAATTCATTCTAAATCATATTTAAAGCTCGAATTAAAATTTATATTTTGTCTTAATTTCAAACAATATTTTTAAGATTCACCTTTATTTCTCGTAAAATATCAAAAAATTATGGGTTCTACATCCTTCCCTCCTTAAAGAAATTTTGTCCTCAAAATTTAACTAAGGTTAGTTATAAAAAAAATAGATATTTTATTTTTATCTTTTATTTGCTTAATAACTGTAAAAAAATTTATGGGTATTATATTATTTTTCTCAAAAAGAAATTTCGTCCTCGAAATTTAATATCAAATTATAAAAAAAAAGTTATCACGCTTTCACTGGACTACTATGATTACTACAATATAAAAAAGATTTAATTGGCAATTACCAACAGAGTACCTATTTTAACTTATCACACATGTGATGTCCTACGTTCATTTTCTAGGTTCACAATTACGAAAATAAAATTCTATCAAACAATAACACCATAAGTAAATCAAATAAACAATTAAACCTACTTACCAAGCGATGTCGAACTATTGGACGAGCATTAAGCCAATGTTTTCATCCCGCTCTGATTCCAATTTGTAATGCCCCAAAATTTTAACAAGAAAATTTCAAGAGTTTTTTTTTAAACAGTGAAAACAAAATTTTTCTTTGGGTTACACATTTTGAGCAGGTTACAATACAATCAATAATCACAACTAAATTAAAATGTTTATAACATTCACTAATAAAATTTAATTCAGTTTCAATAATTTAAAATTTACATGTCTATGCGATTTAGTCATGTAATCATGTTTATTAAGTGATAAATCAAATTCTACTTGAATCTAGTTTAGGGATTTAAATTAAAATTAGGTTGTGTACACATATACATGTATGCATATCAAATCAGATATGTAGACACACATATACGTGTGATAAAGAATCTGGTCTAGAGTCTAAGCTAACAAAAAAAGAAAACATGTACCAGTTTATGTGTTTTAGCCGAATAAGGCAAATCAAACATAAATGACTAGTGTGAATTCGAGGCATAAAGGGTTTTCAAAAACCCTTCATGGATCCAAAGGTATGTTAGAGAAGTAGGGAGTGATCAGGTCCCATGGTGAGGGTTAGTTTAGTCCCTAGAAAAAAAATAGATAGAAATGCCTAAGATTTATGCCAACCATGTAAGATGGATTTCTAAAAAAAAAAATAGCTTTCGACTTCAATAGGGAGATATATAATCAATTTTTTTGTAAAATAATTAAGTGCACTTGATTTAATTCTCTTATTCGTGGCATATGTTGTCAATATAAAAAAAATAAAAATATGATTTTTTTTTTGTGGAAAAAAAAATAATGTAAATACATGAAATTAGGAAAAATATTGAAAACTTTTCTGATTAAATAGTTTGATGGAAGACAAATCAATTTTCCAGTTTAATAGCTATGAAAATGGGATTTGTTTGTAAAAAAAGATGTATTGTTATGAGTTGAGATTTTTGGAATTGTGTATGATATGATATTATTGAAAATTTATGAAAAATTCAATTTGGGTGGCCAAATTTTGCTCACCCGAATGTACATTTTCTGTTATTACGCATATTAGTATCTTTCGTTTGGAGGAGTTTTTATGAACGGTTTGTTGCGTTAGAAAAATAACGAAATTTCACATAATCTATGAAATTTTGGGCTATGTTCCTAGATTGTGCATAGAATAATGATAGTTAGAACAAAAAAGAACAAGCGAATACTAAACATGTCGTATCTCCCTCATACAAAGAAATTCTTATGAAGGTTTGTGTCATCAAAAAATTGATAGAATTTTATATAATCTGTTAGAAATTCAACTCTATCTACAAAATGTATATAGTTCTATGACAGTTGTGATAGTAAGATAGTTGGGGGTCCAACAGATCCTGAACTAGTTAAGGACCAGATCATTATATGCGATACATCACCGGTGTTCAAATATGATTTTATTTTGAAATGAATGATATTTCATAAATAATTCTATACTAATTTTATTGAGGAATTGAGTGTCCAATTAAGGGCACAAATTGAATAAGGTACTTGTTACACAACATGGCTTTTATTGCTAATTGCTATCAAATTGAACGAATTATGCATGAAATGCGATTGAACGTAGATGCATCTATTTGTTTATAATCATTGTTCATTAATAAATGAATGTTAAAGTCAAAAAATTGTATAAATGTGTAATGATGTATGACTATTAAATTGCATTTGAATTATATGCATTCATGAGCTCGGAAGAGGCCTGAATCTTTAAATTAGATTCGAAGTGTGAGTTGCATGGACTTAATTAATTAAAAAGGTTAACCATATAATACTAAATATTGATGCTTACAAGGAGAGGGTAAGTAGTTCATCTAACTTCGTAGATATTATTTTTTTTAGCATGAAAGGTTGTTCCTCCCTAATCACGAAGATAGGGGAAGTCTTCATATTAGACTGCAACGTGGAGAATATGAAACTCATGAGTGAAAGTCTACTGCATCAGGATGAAGGTGTTGGGAGCGCTTTCTCGATGCGATAGTCCTTCACCCAAGACTGTTGAAAGGTATCTGGCCAAGCCAAAGCCTTAATTGCATGAATATACTGCTTGCACCATGGCCATGATCCAGGTTTTTGCCGTTATTCGTACTCACATGGCTGACAAATGAAACCTAAATTGATTATGCATTTAATTAGTCATTGCATGCATCATTTAAAAAGAAAATCTAATTAAAGATAATAATGTTACTCATGCATAAATGACTGACTGTTTTGCAAGGGTAAATGCATGCATTCTTAGTTGCTCATTCATATTTAAATGTTTATAGATATTTGATTGCTTATGATTGAAAAAATTCTAAGTGTATGATTTATATTCTTGTGAGGCATTGTAATGTATACATCCTGAAATTGATGATTGATGTATATATGTGTGAGTTGTAGGAATATCTTTTTACATGCTTGTTTTAATTTATAAGTAATGACTAACATTTTCTACTAGACTTTTACAAGTCTGACCCATTTTATGGGTTTTAGGTGAAGTATGATATGCAACTGGAGAGTGGATGCAGAATGCTTGGGCTGCATTGAGAGCCAGTCTTTTTCTTTCTCGGAAATAGGTTTGGAAAAATAATTTTGTTATTTGAGATTAAAAAGACTCTGATGTAAATTTTAAATTATTGAAACTGAATTAAATTTTATTACTAAATGTTATTTATATTTTAATTCAGCTATGATGATTGATTATACTATAACCCAAACAAACATGATTTATCGATTTTCAGGCACTGTTGAGGCCCTCGAAATTGGGTATGCTATCCTCACACAAACATGATTTATCTGATTTTATCACTGTTTGTTAAAAAAGAAAATTTATTAACTTTTTTGCTTAAATCCTTTGTTTGATTTTTTCTAAGGCTTCCTTTGATTTGTACTTCCGCAAAAGAGACCAATCTATGTGCTTTGATACCAGTGTAAAATGTTGTGCGTGTGCGAAAGAGCGAACCCGAGGTCGAAGCCTACACTGTTATGCAATGAATTGCCAAGTGCTGTCCTCTTCACAACTCCTTTACTTTCAGGTATTTTATGTAAACCCCAAAAAATAAATTTTTACATTCTCTATGAATGATTTTTATGTCATTTGTCTGACACCATTGAATCCTTTTGTAAGCCTGAAAGGGGTTGGATTAGACATGCCTCCTGATGAAATCCCTTCAACCCCAAGAGTTACAACTCTTGATGTTAATGTTTTGTAACTAATATTTTCTAGTTTATTAATTAGTCTTAATGTTTATGTGTTTTTATGTGAGTAACCGTTGGGTGGCCTCTCAACATCTCTCTTGTGGGCACATCCCTACACATTGTCCATGTCAAGAAATGTGTGGAGCTTCATATGCTAAGCGCTGCTGCATAAAAAAAAATGGCTTCTTTAAGCAAAATAAACAAGTTTTAACAGTATATATATATATATATTATGTTGTTTCTCATATGCTTTTATTAATGTTTTTTACTGGCTTTTCCTTATACTTCCTAAATAGGGGTGTCAATAGTCGGGGTTTGGTTTGGACCTAAGTAGAACCAGACTCAAACCTGACTTGAGCTGATGGTATTGGGATTTAATCGGACTTCATACCCGATAAAATAATATTTTTGTATCATTTTTACATTGAAAAATTATGGATCTTAATTGATACTCAGGTCGAGTCCGGGTCTACTATGAAACATTACAAACCATGCCTGCCTCAATATATTAATTCAGTCCGACCAAAATTCTAATGAAGCCTTTTTATATATCACTGATCTTATAAGGTCTAATACTTGTTGAGTCTGAATCAAACACGATCCATTGACACCCATTCCTATATAAGAGCGGATCCCGTCAAACGCTGGGTGAGATTAGCAACTTGTAAACGCTAGGTGAGATTGCTAATCTCACCCAACGTTTGACAGGATCTTATCTTTCTTACGTGTCCAATATTCAGGGTGGGAAAAATGTGGAAAATGCCTCTCCATTTTTGCCCTTCTCTGGTGGAAAAAAATTGCAAAATGGGAAAGCATTTTCCCTTTTTCCCACCCTGAATGCTTTTACCGGACTCATTTTTTAACGCGTTAACAAAATTTTTTTTTAAAAAAACAGGCGAGGCCAGAAAAGGAATCCATTTTCTTGCCCTCACAAACCAAAATGAACCCGCGAATTGTGGCGCAAAAATCCAAACGGGTCCGGTCCGCCCTCGTATTTATGGATCCGTTCAACCCCATATTGCAGAAAGAGGAGAGAGAGAGAGAGAGAGAGAGCACTTTTCGCTTCCTCCCCTTCCCTCCTTTCTCTCTCTCCCTTTCCCCCATTCCCTCCGCTCCCACCCACGGAAAACCCTAAAATCCGATCCCTCTCTTGCCCTAACTCGTCCAGAAAAATCCCATTCCCCCCCCACAAATCGAAGGTTTCCCCTTCTTTCTTTTTCCTCATTTCTTTGCTTCCCGATCTTTACCGACCGGGATCTCGTTTTTTCTTGACATTTTGAATCAATTCGACCTCCCCTATTCTCAATTTATCCTAAAAACTCTTGGGTTTCTTTCGCTTTTTTTTATTCGTTGAGTCCTCCTTCGAGGGTGGAGATCTTTGGTGTTCCTGGAATTTGTTTCCGATGGCGGCGTCGAGAAGGCTGAGGGATCTTCAAGCTCAGCCGGGCAACAAGGACTGCGTCGACTGCTCGCAGAAGAACCCTCAATGGGCCTCCGTCTCGTACGGGATTTTCATGTGCCTCGAGTGCTCCGGCAAGCACCGCGGCCTCGGCGTGCACATCAGTTTCGTCCGCTCCGTCACGATGGACTCGTGGTCAGAGATCCAGCTGAGGAAGATGGAAGCCGGCGGGAACGACAGGCTCAACGCGTTCTTCGCGCAGTACGGGATCGCCAAGGAGACCGACATCGTCTCCAAATACAATTCGCGGGCGGCCGCGATCTATCGCAACCGGATCCAGGCGATCTCCGAGGGGAAGCCGTGGACGGACCCGCCGGTGGTGAAGGAGATGGGGAAGCCGCCGCTAAGGCCGAAGCCGGCGAGGGCCGCGCAGAACGGTGGGTGGGATAGCTGGGACAATGAGGATGATCGCAGGGAGCCGGTGGATATGAGGAGGAACCACTCGGTTGATGACTTCAGGGGCAGCGGGGCGAGAGGAGGCCCCGCGCGCTCCAGATCGTCCGACGATATTTATACGCGGACGCAGCTGGAGGCCTCCGCTGCGAACAAGGAGACCTTCTTCGCCAGGAAGATGGCGGAGAATGATGGGAGGCCGGAGGGTATTCCACCTTCGCAGGGGGGTAAGTATGTCGGGTTTGGATCGTCGCCAGGTGCAGCGCCTCAGAGGAGTAATCCTCAGGGTGATGTCTTCCGGGATACCGTTTCTGTAGTTTCTCAGGTAAGGATGATCAGATCCGTAGATCTATTTGATTTTGATTTTTTCGGGCGATTTTGGTTGGTATCTTGTATCTTGTGTGGCTTTTTGTATGAATTCTTTTAATTATGTAGTAGTGGTAGATTTAGAAATGATCGTATGAGGTATGTTCTTTCTTCAAAATGAGGAAGAACATTTGTTTGATTTAACGGGTTTGCATCTATGGATAGTTTCTAAACATTTTTTCTGGTTACAAAATTGTAAGTGATGTTCAGACTCTTGGAGAACTCTTTTTTAGTGCTTCTCATTTTGATCACTTTGTCTAATGGGAGGAAAGGATCCCTGTGGTGGTGGTTGCAATGGTGATGATGGTAGTTGCAATGGTAATGGTGGTGGTGTAGAAGTGATGATGGTGACGGTGGAGAAATGGTGGTGGTGATGATGGTAGTAATGGTGATGGGGGTGCAATGGAAGAAAATATGCACTTACGAAAAAATAAGTAGGTCTCCCCTTATTTTTGAAAAAGGTGAAATTTATAAAATATCATTAAAAAAGCAAAATTAAATGATCCAAACACCAAAAATTGCTATTTAAAACAAGTATAAATAGCAAGGAGCAGTTTATAAAGTGATCCAAATAAGGGGTAAATTTAAGCACAGTTTATAAAGAAGAATCTTACCTTTACTTTTAATTATGTGAATGTTTTGATCACCAACTGTTTAAATTACAATGAAAAAAAAGATTAGTGGGTAGTGGTGACAATGGTGATCATAGATGATGGTGGTGATGGCAGTGGTGGTGGGAATGGTGATGATGGCAATGGTAGTAGTGGTGGTGGTGTTATGATGATAGTGATGGTGGTAATGGTGATTGTGATGGTAGATGAAGGTGGTGGCAATGGTGATGGTGGTGGTGGTAATGATAGTAGTGATGATGGTGGTAATGGCAATGGTGATAGTAATGGTGGTGATTGCAATGGTGATGCTAGTAATGGTGGTGATTGTAATGGTAGTGGTGGTAATGGTGAAGTGGTGGTGGTGATGGTGATGTCTGAGAAGTGGTGGTGGTGATGGGGATGATTGGGGTGGAATAGAAGTAAATGCGTTGTAAAAAAAAGTAGGTCCCCCAATTTTCTGAAAAAGGGTGAAATTTATAAAAAGTCATTACAAAAAGTAAAAGTTCCAAACAACAAAACTTGCTATTTAAAATAAGCAGAAATGGCAAGGATCAATTTATAAAGTGATCCAAACAAGGGGTGCGATTGTGAACCATCTGCATATTTTTTCTTTCAAAATTCATGTGGGTTATAAGCCTTTGTATGACTTCCTTGGTGAATTAACTGCATCTGCTTCCAAACATATCTACCAATAATAAAGTTGTGAATAAGCATTGCATCTGCTTGAGCATGTGGTGTACTGAATATTGCCATGATCCATTGCATGTCTGTAGTTTTGGCTGAAAGACACCAGTTTGCTATTGCATCTTTTTTATCTTTTTTACGACGTTGCATCTGCTTGATGAAGTGGTCCCAGTGTTTTAAAACTCGCCGAGTCAACTTGGTGACTCGGCTCGGCCCTCCAGCGAGTCAACCCGGCAAGCTTAACTCGGGCTGCGAAAACTCGGCTGCTGCTGACTCGGCCTGACTCGGGCGAGTTCTGGGATGTTTGAAATTTGTTTTTTTGGGTATTTCACACACACATATTCACTTTTGTACTGAATAATACATCTTTCCCATGGACTGTCAGGAAAGATCTTTTTGAACAAATAACTGTTATAGTATATAAATCAAACAACAAAGCATTCTAGTCTATAAACCCAATCAACAAAGAATTCTATGCATCTAAAAGCAGGGATTTCTTTCAAGACACATGTAGATTGGAGAGTTAGGACCTAAGGATTCCTTATCTGAATATCACATATTACTTTACATACATGATGATACAACTTCATAAAAAAACTCTGCCTCTATAACTAACATTGCCCCATCACCACCCTTTCGTGGACCACTAGAAGTCCAAGGCAACTTCTAGTTTTCCACTTTATGTTCTTGTAAATGATAGTTTATCTTATACAGTGATACTTTTCCCCAGTCTGTAGCATTTGGTGCAGCTTCTGAGCCATTTTACCAACATCATCTGTCTCTGTTTCTGCCCTTTGTCTAATTGGAATCTTTTTTATTTAAGAGCTGGGCATCATGAATCTAAGGCCTGCAGCAATTTCACTTTTCCTAACCTCTAATCTTAGGCATTGAAAATTTTATTCTATCTTCTTTCGAGCTGCTAATAGCTGTTTGAATTCTTTCAAGGTGATGCATGGTGCAGAAAATCTGTCCAACTCCATTATGTGTTCTTTGTTTGTCCAAAATAATGCATCTCTTAACTCGACCTGCCATTCTCTGTATATTGCATGATCCAAGTGACTGCAATCCATAATCACACAGGATACCAGTGCCATTGGGATCATGTAGTTCCCAAGGGCTATGAAGGTGTTGGCGTGATGAATCACTCTTGTACTGAATAATACATCTTTCCCATGGACTGACAATTTATATATTGTTTTTCTTTTAAAATCAAAAGTTAACAAAACCTGGTCCGAGTCACCGAGTTGACCCGCCGAGTCACGAGTCAATAAAGAACGAGTCGAGTTCCGAGTCACGGGTTTTAAAACCTTGAGTGGTCCTACCAATATTCATCATAATTCCTTTCTTCTTTCTAATTACGTGGCATAATTTTAATACATGAATGTGATGCTGTCCTTTTGATTTCCTGTTGAAATTCAGCATCAAACTTTCCTTTAGATTCGTGCTTTGTGTTCATACATACTTAGCCCATACATCTGGCAGATCATGTTCTGTTTGGAGTGCCAAGTTGAAGGTGTGAAGGGGTTCTCAATATCCAGGAAATATGTAATATATGGAGGTAGCCTGACTCGCCAACCAGGACCCTCTTATTATCTCATATTTCAGGCATAAATAATGAAAACTAACCTTGTGTAACTATGAGTTCCCTGTAGAGAATAGAGCTAATTTTCATTTTATTTGGTTTTATCCACTGCAAATGTAATATATATATATATATATATGTATATATATATGTATATATATATATATCCCTTTATAAAATTCCAGTCACTCCTGCTTAGCACTTGAAATAGAATTTAATATGTTTGAAAAGTATTCCATACATAACAAGCAATATATCTTATTTGCTCTTGTTGTTTAGGGTATTGGTCGATTATCATTGGTTGCTGCTTCTGCTGCACAGTCTGCTGCCACTGTAGTTCAAGCAGGCACAAAGGAGCTGACTTCTAAGGTAACGATCAAATGCAGCCTAACTGTATTCAGTATGGTTCTCTCTCTCTACCCACTATCATGCGTACATATGTGACGCAGATGAGATTTTTTTCCTTTCTAGCTTAATTTCCTTTGTTTCTTAAGAGTTTTACTCTTATACAAGTATGAAATACTAATGATATATGTGATGATAAGTCCAATTCTGATAAGCAGACAACTTGAGTTGCACTGGAATTGGGGCATGCATCTTTTGTTTCATTTTGTTGCTTACTAGCCCTTCTCCTCTCTCTCTGTCAAGGTGAAGGTGATTCTTGGAAAAGTCCCCTATAACTTGTGGCACAAAAAAATAGGTTGCAACGTTTCTCAATGCGGCTTTTACAGCATGGCAATCTCTCCCTCATCAAAAATATCAATCTGCTGTGTCACAGATATCAGCGATATTTTGAAAATGTCGCAATAGTATCGTGATATGATGGAAAAACAATATTAAAGGTAAAATATTGTGATATTTTCAAAATATTGGAAATTTATATATATCATAATATTATCGCTATATTATCATGATATTATCTTGATATTATCAATTAGTTTCAATTTTTATTTAGTTTTTACATTTTAAATATGTTTTTCTTCTTTCTTTTACATATTTTACTTTTTTATTTTATTATTTATGTACTTTTTGTCTAAACATGATTTTTTCTTATTTTTGTTATTTTTTAAGTCCTGAGATTTTTCCGAGATCTATCACCAAACTGATAATATCACGAGAAATAGCCTCACCGAGATATAGCTGATACCGGTATTTGTGACTATGGTTAGTTCTAGTAGGCACCTTTTCAAATTGCTGTAGGCTGGCTTAAAACATTGTTTGAGGTTTCCTGGGTTATACTTTTCTACTTTACCCTTTTCTATGCATGCATTCAACTCCACATTGTTACAGAAAAGAGGAGTTGCTCATTCAAATCCAATGGGGGCCTTCCCCATATCTTATGTGGCCAAAGATGAAAAGGGAGTTGGATCTGAATTCAATTCTTTCAGTATACTTGAAGACCAACTGTGCCATAGGACACACACACACACAAAAAAAAACTTGTACATAACATTTTTTTAGTTGCATTTGAATATGATTAGCTCATTTTGATTGACCTAGAAAGATGGTTTAAAAGATCCCTTCAATAATACAACTTCCCCCCCCTTAGATCAGGTAAAATTATGGATGCTTTTGGTCATAGATGCTGTAAGGTCGGATGTATTTTAAGGTTTTTAATTGATATTAAGGGTACTATTGTAGTTGTTTTGGTTTGTACTTTAAAGTTTTTCCTTGAATGACATATTTATTACACACACAACTCTTGGCACGGAAGTCGGTTATTTGATAAATTAATCTCTTGAATTTAGCTCCCTCCTGTCAGTTATATGGACTGTTGCTCTTGTAATCTCCTTCAATCTTGCTTATCTAACCAATAATTGATTTTTAAGTTATGTAAGATGATAAATATACTACCTTGATGACATGTCGTCTGAGTTTATGAAAGCCATGCAATTGAGTTGGGAGTGGGGCAGTTTGCTCATGAGGGTGGTCTGTGAGACCTCTCTCTCTCTCTCCCAAAATGAAGAAACAGAAAGTTTCGAAATTTCTCAGTTTGGCTGGGGTTAACAGACCCTAGGCTTCTGGTTTCTTGCTTGCTTCCATGCACATATTCAGGCCTGCATGCATTTAAATAATTTACGGTTATCTATTTATTTACATAGATATCTTTGTGCCTGTGATTATCATTCAGATATTCATGTTCAAAATACTTAAATCATGGCTATCCACTTGTTATCTAAATATCTTTACATAGATGCTTTCAAGCGATATATATTCTGACCCCTCATCTGCATTAATCCTTATCCTCTTCTTAGCTCCCAAGATTAAACTGGTTCAGTGAACACTACTAACTTTGAACCTGAATTCTCACCAATCCCTATACCAACAGTGTTAAGAGTTCCTGTACTCTAAAACGATGTGCTAGTAAATGTTATCACATTGGAAGCGGTTACCAAATGGTAAGAGCTCTGGCATGGTTATGAATTATAAAAAGGAGCTGTTCTTTTGTTTCCTTAATGGTAAACTGATTGCTGGTCAAGATTCCTGGGTTGAGTATGTAGGTTTCTGTTCATTCGGGAAAGTTTCACTTGGATGTTCACAGAGGTGGATTGCTGGCTCTGAAGCTAAAGGTTTCTGTTTCAAGATATTTTTGAGTTGGAAGAATTGAGAAGTATGAGGTTGACTTGAAATATCTAGAATGATACCTGCACTACAATTTAACAATTAAAGTAGTATTCAACATGGAACTGTTGAACTGCTACTGAACTTGGAAAACATCTTCAGCTCACATTTTGTATGTTATCCTCATGCACTGTGCTGGTGCTTTTCTTCCTGGAACTTGTTGAATTTTTTGTTAATGTAGTTAACATATATCCAGTTTCACTTTTTGTGTAGTATTAATCTGTGACATTCTTAATTTCTTTCTGTTGAAGTTCTGGTACTAACGTTGATTGTTCTGGTAAATTAATCTCCCTTTGCCTGCTTTATGTGGTTTCTCACAGGTAAGAGAAGGTGGCTATGATCAAAAGGTTAACGAAACAGTGAGTGTTGTTGCATCTAAGACATCTGAAATTGGTCAGAGGACCTGGGGAATCATGAAGGGTGTCATGGCAATGGCGTCTCAGAAGGTTGAGGCGTATGCCAATGAGAGTGGAATCAGTTCCAGCTGGAACTCCGATAGTTGGCATTCAAATGAGAATGGTACAAATGGTGAAGGAAATGCTGGATACTATCAACAATTTGAGCAGGAGAACAAAGGTACCAGATATTCAGGTGGACATACTAGCAACCATTCCAGTATGTCGTCTGATTCTTGGGACGATTTGGGCAGAAAAAAACCAACAAAGGAAGTTTCTCCAAAGGTTTCCCAAGGCGGGGATAGCTGGGGTGGGTGGGACGATGTGAAAGATGATGATGGCTTCTACTGCGGATCAACTAAGAGTTCTGGCATGAATGGGGCATCTTCTGGGTCATCATGGACAGGTGGTGGCTTCCATTAGTTCTTTTCAAGAACAATGTTAGGGATTTGATCTGTTAAGGTGAGTCCTTTAGTTTTCTTATTATCCTCTTTTCCTATAAAATTTTCAGGTATATATATATATATATATGTGGTGGTGAGAAACCATTCGGCTAATAAACAGAAATGTAATGCGTCAGTGTAAACATATTGTTTGAATAGTGTGGAATTTCCATGCCTCACAGATTCTACTAATTGATTTTCTTTATGCCATTACATGCCTTCCCCAAGTAGCACCTTGGTCTCACTAGGGATTACTTCATTGACCTCACAGAACAGATGAATATGTTCATACCAAAATAAACTGTTGACGACGCAGAGAAACAGAACCAAAATATGTCTGAAACTAGATAGATTGAATACGGTTGATTCTGACCCAACCTACTTCAGGTGAATTAGGAACAAGTTGGGCCTTTGTGAGGCACATTGTCTAAGTGGTCCCAATCGTTGGTGAATGTTATTACAATTTACAGGCAAAGAAGATGGTGCCTAAAACCAACTTGAGAAATTGTCTATTGTTTGGTTTCGGTACGATGCCATTGCTAACCCCATCAATCTGAATGATTGTCCTCAATCTCTAGAGGAAGAACTGGTAACAGGAAGAAAACCGTTCTGGTTCATCTTGTGCTACGGAGAAAATGCTTAGCCAATTTCATGCCTCTAACTCCCATCTTTTTGAATCACTAATAAATCCCATTCACCTTCTCTCCGCATCACATTGGCATCTTTTGGTATAACTAATGAGATGAATGGATATTGGCTTTGAGTTTTGGGTGCCGGATCTCTTGGTCGAAGCTATCGGTGGGGTTTCCACTAATCGATCTAGTGGCTGCCTCCCTCCTTCCAAGGGATATGTGCATATGCACCAACCAACCACAGTGAACTACGAAGTTACAAAATTTTTCATTGACATTGTGTTTAGGTGCTGTGTGCAACAATAATTGAACTTTGAAATGAATATGATGGTTTGGATTATTTTATTGGCGTTGTTGGCAATTTGAGAAGCTGGCCCAAGGAATGACAGAATTTCGAGGGATTGAAAATCAACTGCTATGATATGCCAAATTTTGTACATATAAAAAGTTATATTTCTACGTTTAAAATATATGATCTAAGGTCGATTGATTCTTTAAAAACCTACCTGTGTTGGAATCTTACATTCCAAAAGCTGATTCCTATCAAATTAAACACACAAATCACATTTGTATGGTCAAATTTTAAAAACAGAACAGGAAAACCCTGAAAAACCTATTTAGCATGTTTTTTCAATATATATATCCTAAATGATTTATTTAGTGAAGATAAAAAGGGAATCCACTGTGGTGAATTCAAGGGAGAAAAGAGAACTTGGAAGATTTTCTTTATGTAACCGAGAGTTTTGTTTAAAGATTGATAGTTTAATTGGGGATGCGCCAAACACAAAGTATGTTGACTGCGCCTAAGAGATTGAAACAATTAGGGCTGCCAATGGGTCCGGCATCAGGGTGTACCTGAACCTGCACAAATAACAAAATGTCAGGTTTGAGTTCGAGAAACTTGGTTACCTTACCGGGGTCAGTTCGGGTTGGCCAAAATATTATCCGGGTCAGTAATTTTTATGCTCATACCTGAAAATTGGGGCAGGGTCGGGCCGAATACCCCCATACAAACCCAACCCATTGACAGCCTTAGAGACAATCGATACGAACTTCATCTTGCGAGCGCATGCACATGCAGTCTTATGTGCATACATTCTCACACATGGTCAATGATATGGGATTGATCTTACATGCACATGCAATCTTATGTGTGCATCCAAGCATATACACACATGCACATGATCCCATGCACACATGTGAGCACGTCGAAAGTAGGGATGGCAGTGGACCGGGGGGACAATGGGGCCCCGCCTCGCCCTGTTTGGACCGGGGATAAAGGGCATGAAACGGGGATGAAGGTTAAAATCTATCCTTGTGCGGCGATGGAGGCGGGGATGGACTTATACTTTCCCACGTCCCACCCGGTCCCATTCCATATCCTTCAAAGGATGACTATAGACCAAGGGAAAATGGGGCCCCGCCCCGCCTCACCCCTGTTTGAACCGGGGATGGAGGACATGAAACGGGGATGGAGGTTAAAATCCATCCCCGTGTGGGGATGGAAGTTCGGATTTTGAAACGGGGCGGGGGTGGAGACCTTGTCCCCCGCCCCCCGCCCGGGTCCACTGCCATCCCTAGTCGAAAGTCACATACATTATCTATTTTATTTTACTTTCTATCTACCCCACATGAATATTTTTCCAAAATGGGGTTCGTGAAGCTGGCTAGGGAACCATGCTTAATTAGTTGTCACCAAGAGCACAATGTCATTAGGTCATCCAAGTAAAGTGGATGAATGAAAAACGATTCTTACATAAAAGTAAGAATTCCATTTTCAGGGAGTAGGTTTTATTCCAAAGTCATCGATGGCCACATTTTAATGCTTATATTTTATCTACCACTTCTGCAGGAGGGAAGATAAGGTCACACTTTTGGTGTGCTGTTGCACCTGGGTGATGCTAAAGATTAGGAAAAGCTATAATGTGAAATTTCTCTTTTCTTCAAATTTCCTTGTATAAATATGGCCTAATGGACGTGTTTGCTAATTAGGGTTTAGACAATGGTGTTAACTCAAACTAGGATAAACTTACTATTGTCAAACTGAATTCACCCAACTTAATTCAAGTCACTAATTCAAAATGTTGACTTGGTTTACCCACCATCTAGTTTGACAAGCCAACAACATGAGTTTTTTTTTTTTGGGGGGGAAGGCTAGATTAAGGGAAAATCTCCTCATCACCGATCACATATTGGCAGGCCTCCAATTGGTAAGATCCTTGAGGTCTCCCTTTGCCCATTGTGAACTACAACCAGCTTCAACCTCGCAGTGAGGGTTGCCCCCTGTAGGTTTCAAACTGTGGTGATCATCTACCAACGGGGGCTCCTCTTGTCTGGCAGGAGCAGTTAGTTTTGGGACGTTGCAAGTTCGAATCCCAATGGTGTGGTTGTATAAATGGTAGGGGTCTGCCTAACCCCAGCTTTCTCTGTCGAAAAAAAAAACTGTGATGATCATCTGGTGTCGTAAAAACTACAGATGACCCTAACCAGGAAGGTCGAGTTGTTGTAGGCACCAACAAGATGAGTTGAATTGAGGTTAACCGAGTGATTTTTAAAGGCCAACCGTGTCTTTGAAACAAAGTAAAAAAAAGTAGGAGTTGAGCGTAAATAACGAAAATGCTAGGTGGCTTGGTCTTAAATTGTTGATTTATTGGAGAGGTTTTCAGGCTTTCAGCACAGTTTGCTTTGTACTGGTTGGCACTAGGGGTGGCAATTTCTGACACGACCCGCCAACCCGACCCGCCAACCTGCCTCTTAGGCGGGTTCGGGTTGGGCTTAAGTCAACCCGTTTAATAAACGGGTCGACCCGTGTAACCCGTTTATTAAACAGGTCGGGTTCAGGTTGGGGGTATGCCAACCCGCCAACCCGGCTGACCCGTTTAATAAACGGGTTAGGCGGGTGGGTCAACCCGCCAACCCGACCCGCCAACCTGTCTACCTGCCAACCCGATCCGTCAACCCGTCAACCCGACCTGCCAACCTGACCCGCGAACCTGAAAACCCGTTTACCCGACCCAACCCATTTATTAAATGGGTTGGCGGGTCGTGTCGGGTTACCCGTTTATTAAACGGGTCGGGTTCGTGTTTGCCACAGCCGACCCGTTTAATAAACGGGTCGGGTTCGGGTTGAGGTATGCTGACCCGCCAACCCGACCCGCCAACCCGACCCGATTGCCACCCCTAGTTGGTACCTCCAAGGACGTCAAAATAATTCTACAAAGAGCATGCAGCATATTTATTAGCACTATATTATGAATTAAAAAAAAAGGATACAAATTTGCTATAGTAGTTTGTACATGTACTCCAGTAGAAAACACTGTTTTTTTTACAATCTTCATCTTTTGTTAGATCTAACCTTATAAATAGGGATGGCAGTGGACCGGGGGAAAGCGGGGCCCCGCCCCGTTTGGACCGGGGATGAAGGGTATGAAACGGGGATGGAGACGGGGACGAAGGTTAAAATCCATCCCCATCCGGGGGTGGAGGTGGGGATGGACGTGCACTTTTCTCCGCCCCGCCCCGTCCCCGCCTCATCCCAGCCTCCCCGATCACTTTTTCCCGCAATATCCCCGCCCGCCCCGCCTCATCCCCGTTTGAACCGGGGATGGAGGATAAAATTTTGAGGCGGGGCAGGGGTGGAGACCTTGTCCCCCGCCCGGCCCCACTGCCATCCCTACTTATAAATGCGTTGTATATAGTTTCTTTAGTAGAAAGCATTTTCGGCGTCATGTTTTTGCAACATGTAACTTGGTTTTCTAGGGGCTTAAAAAATCAACAGCCACCAATGTACCAAAAATTTCATTACTCAAAATCATATTCTTACATCAGAAAAAGATGATCTAAAGTTCAATCCCTAGCAAACAAACTATTTTTAACACATCTATGAGGTGAGATTGAATTGATACAACTTGCACCTATATACAACTAGATTTTACATGTATAGTAGTTAATATCAAATATATATCTTTAAAAAACAGGTTATATTTTTGGTACTATTGAAGGCACAAAATTATATGGAACTTTTGAGGTGGAAATCACATGTTCAAGCTTTATCAACTCAATCAGACCACATAGATGTATTTCAAACGGTTTATTTGCTAAAGATCAAACCTCGGATCATGCTACTTTGATCCAAAAAATATGTTTTTTTGCAATTTTAGTACATTGTGGACTAATAATTTTTGTAGCCCTTAAAAAACCTGTTTATGTGTAGCAATCATATGATTCAAAATTCATTTTCCACTAAACAAAACATCCATAGGATTTAATGTAAAGAAATCTTCCATATAATTCTGTGCCTTCAACAACACCAAATATTAACCCTAGCCATATAGATATATACTAAAGCGTAGGTACTTGTGATACGTGCTTGATGGGGTTTTCTGCCCTTCTGGTGTTTTTTTGGCAGTTTCGACTCCATAAATGTAATAGGCATGATCGATTTATGAGGAATACACACCTCGATCATGCATTTTTTGACGAAAAAATGATATTTGGAGCCTAAAAAATTTACAAAGATTTTGGACTGTTGATTTTTCAAATCTTATAAAAACCCACCCATGTGTTGTCGGAATCAAACGCTTCAAGAGCTGATCCTTATAAAATCAAGTACATAGATCACATATGTACTGTCAAGATAAAAAAAAAAACAAAAAAAACCTGAAAACCCCATGAAGCACTTATTGCAATCACCTACACTCTACTCTACTCTCTCTCTCTCTCTCTCTACACACACGTAGGGCATACATTTTCGATGGTCTACTGTAGCATATTATATAATTAAAAACCATAGGTGCAAGCTTTGTCTAGATGCATTCAGCACAATTTGTTTGTTAGTAATCTTGGATTTGTCAATTTGGATGGCATTGTGAGCTGTTCATTTTTTTAAGTCCTTGCAAAGCCTACCTACACGACTTGCATGATCCAAAATATGTTCTCCACTAATCAAACCATGTAAATCACATTTTGTAAGGTTAGGTTAAAAAAACCAAAAAGTTGAAAACCATGATTTTTTTTCTTTTCACTACCTTCTACATATAGTACACTGTAACAAACAGTTATCCTGTATGTGAGTGCACTAAAGACCAGCTCTTGGTCACCAAGTCTGACTCTGGATATGTTGTTACATCTAGTCCCGAGCAAGATCTTTCCAAAAAGAACAGAATTCTCAGAAAAGTTTTTATTCTTACAATCCAAACACGTCCAAATTATGCTAAAGAGAAATGAATCGTTTCTATTCTTTTTCAAAAAAGAAATGAATCGTTATTATTCATTTAAATACTAGTATTCAGTTGGCTCTTTTAACATGATTCCTAAAGTGAAGCTACCAATGAAGTGCCATCACATGCACTGAGTAAAAGATGCCAATTTCCTTATACAAATAGTATTGATTGATTTTACACATGCCAAATACATTGTTATTAGCAACACTGAGTTAATAATATGAATGAGACTATATATTGCTACTGCCTACAACCCCATCAAAGTAGACTAATTCCTCCAAGTGAATTACTTTATTTATTTATTCAGCTATACCTTCTTCAGCACTAGCAATTGCAGTGTTATACTGCTGAACAACCAACACAGAAGCCCTAATGCCTAGGCTTGATGCAGCTAGTATGTCTCCAATTGGCCCCAACTCCCCACAATCCATTGCTCTGTCAGTTAATCCCAGCACTTGCAACAATGGAACTTGCTCTTTGCCAACCGCTATCAGCCCATATTTTCCACTCTTTCCAATGGCAAGCACACTCCCCACAATGTCCTCCACCACCCTTTCTTCATAAACCAATGACTCACTCTGCGCCCGGAGCTCATTGAGCACTGCTTGGTCCAATTCCGCTTCTTCTCTAGCGATGGCCGGACTTTTGAGCTTCGGGTTGTGATCCATTAGTGTGCCACTATGCCTTCTTTGGAAGATGATATGAATGACAGTGAGCTTGAGCCCAGGGTGCTCGGCCATCCGAGCGGCAAGCGCTAGCGCCTCGCGATCGTCGGGGCCGCCGAAAAAGAGCATGCACACATTGTGGTCATTGCTCTCAGGGGTTAGCTGGGATGCAAGACCAAGGCCACGGTCGACCAGAATTGCAACTGAGCATGGAGCTTCTTGAAGAACTCTCTGGTTCACAGCCCTCCAGTCTTTGTGTATACATAGTATTCATACAAATGCACACAAAAAAGTATGTTAGTTGAATTTTTATCTGTTTATTTTTATGTAAAATACTTGTTTTTTCACAATAATCTCTCGACGCATCACAAAGTCACCAATACAAACTATATTAGGAATCTTGTTCTCAGGAAAATATTGGCAAGGAAAAATCTCGCAATACTATGAAAATTCTTTTTTTTTTTGAGAAAATCTTGAAAAAGTATTGGTGTGTATAACGATTTAAATAAAATATGAACAATATAAAAACTCTTGTAGAGTGTTTTTATTGTGCTAATATCATCATAAAAAGATGAGATTTTCAACATAAGTGATATTTTGAAAGTATCATTTTTTGTGTGTAAGATCAGCCATTGTAAGTATTGGGATGGTACCAAGGCTTAAGCCTGATTCCAAAAGTGGCAGCTGGGTTAGGACAACGCCCCCCTGCTTGAACCTAGGCAAGGTAGCAAGCATCTCATGCTAGATGGAAATGGGTGTCAGTGTCATGCTCCGGGCACGTATAGGATCAATCAACTTCAACCATATACCTGGACCTGTTCCACTGTAGACAAAACCATGACCTATGAGGACACATCAAGCAAGGTCATTAGCGGTGTCAATGGGTCAGGTTTGACCCGGACCTGACCCATACCAAACCCTATAGGGTCACAGTTTGGAGATAAATAAGGTCTGATTAGAATCTAGGTTGGACCCGAAGGGTCTGATTAATATATGGAGCCGGGTATGGTTTGTGAAATTTTATACCAGACCAAACCTGGGCCTGACCTGAGTTCGACTATGATTTATATTTTTTAATGTAAAAGACGACAAAAAATATAATTTTTCCAGGTATTGTCCAGGTCTGATTCATATAATCCTTATAGGATCCGGGTATGGTTTCTCTTATTGTGAGTCAGACTAAACTCGAGTCTGGACCCAGTACCATCTTCAAATCAGATCTGGGTCCCGAACCAAACCCGACCCATTGACCACTAAAGGCCATGGTTTTAGTTTAACACCATAGCACTAAACTTTAGGCCACTTATGTTCTTTGGTAAAGCAAAAAATGGGGTTTATTTACAGATAGGCACCTAACTATGATAGATTTATGTTTAGTGACCTCAGGTTTCAAATATTTAAAGAAACTGCCTCAGTTTCTAAACAATTTCTCGATCAACCACCTTTATGTTACTTTTACTTTATGAATTACTCATCTGCCCTTAAATGTAGCTACAAAATAGGGGAGATATAAAAGTGACATTCAATAATTCAAAGAAAGGAATCGTTAAAATGGTTAAAACTGTCATTTTTAATCAAGCTGATGGGCCATCATGAGTTTGAAACCCATGTATACGATAGGGGTGTAATTGGGTCCGGTTCTATTCGGAGTTCGGGTTGGGTCTTGTTAGATCTCTTTTTGAATTGGGTTTAAACTTTAGATCCAATCCAAATCCAATTTGATTCAGGATTGGGCATGACCAGAATTGGAGACCCATATGGGTTAATAATTCAAGTGCAAAGCGGTTTGGGTCTTAAGTTGACCCATTTTTTAATCAGATGTAACCAATAGACCCAAACCTGACTCGGTATGATTCAGGTCTGGATTTGGGTTCGGGTATGGCTGAAAATTATAGACCTATATGGGTTGGGTCTTAATTTGATTCATGTTGGGGTTGGATCTAGATATTACTAATATAGTAGACTTGTATGGGCTACTCAGTTCAGGTATCAATTAGGCCGAATATAAGTGGGTTTCCATTAGGGCTTTTAACTTTTTAGAGTTAGAAAAGTTACCACAAAAGCAACCCTATTGGATTAATGATAGTTATATTTGATTAATGATAATTATATTTAAATTTCTCATAATTAATATGCATTATATTCAGGTTAAGATTGGTTTGGGTGTCGGTCTAAGATGAGTTCGGACTCAGGTCGAGAATGGAATGGTTTTGGATATGGGTCAGTTCAGGTATAAATTACATGGAACCGTTAGGGTCGTGTATAAAACAGGTTAAATCTAATCGGTTTTAATTGGGCCTACATTTTTCATACCCAGAACTGACCCATTTCATAAATTGTTCTAGATTTGAGACCTGATTTTAAACCCATGGGCTATAAAAATCAGGTTGGTTTGGGTCTAATTGGTTCAAGACATCAATCCAGTTTAGGTATACCGGACCCAGTTACAACCCTAGATTGATGAGGCTGAGCTGGCCCTGGTGGGCAAGCAAGACCAGGGGTTCTTTCACTAATGAGCTTGCAAGTGAATGTGGTGGTTTTCTAAGGTTATTCAAAAAAGAAAACTATCTTTTTTTTAAGAGAAGTAAAAAAAAAAAACTCAGGCAATTGCCTAAGAAAGTTCTTAAAAAGCAAGCAATTTATCTTAAATATTTTAAACTTGAGACAGCTAAACATAAATTTGCCATACATTAAGCACTTATAAGTAAGATACCCTACAAATAGTATTTAAAGAAGCTCAACCACTGCATGTTGCCGCGTGGTCAGGGGTTGGTTGTGAGGGTGCTGAGAAGGCACCAGATCAAACCTCACTGCTGCAAGGTGTATCCTTAGCTTTCAGAGGTGGGCTAAGCAAGGCAGGGAAGTTGTGCCCCACCTGGGGTTTTCCTCGCTTATGCGAGGATTCCTTGTCATAAAAAAAGAAGGAAGAAGCTTACCTTGGCCTAGTGACTCAAAAACTCCATTTGACCTGTGCTGCTTGTGAAATGGAAGAATGATCAAACTTGCCCGCTTGGCTCTAGCAACTCCACATATATCCTCATCCATTGTAGACAGAGAAGAGATTGCCCTCATGGCCCTCACAGAGACATGGCTTAACTGCTCATAAGCTTCAAAGGCGACGACAACCCCATCGGTCTCGCGGCTATTCCGGTTCCGAAACGGGATGCCGTTCTTTCGAGCTCTCAGGACAGCCATGATGGAAGAGGATCTCTCAGAGAGCTCCTCAAGGTGCATGATGTACAGCTTCATGGGGGATTGCTTGGCCCCTCTGGTTGCCTCTATGATGGTGATGATGGAGGGTATGTTTTGAGAGCCATACAAACATGCTATAACCCTTAGTTGGTCATCTTTACTTGGTTCATCACGCTCAATCTTCCTATGTTTGTACGGAGTTGATCTTCTGGCTGGTCTATAGAGTGCCATCACCACTGGTGTTGTTATGAAAGTAGTGAAGAGTGCCATCACAACTAAAATTGCAAACGATTCATCATTCAAGACCTGAGAGTAAACACCAAGTCTCATGTTGAGAATGATATATAATAAATTACCAAGCTAAACTTGTGCAATGTAATTTGATGAGAGATAAAGTTTGTGGCAGCAAAATTTGTTAGGTCAATGATATATACATGAAAACCAATTCAATTTAAAAGCAAGCTGCCAACTGCATAAGAGCATGTACAACTTTTGAAGCTAGTATGCAAGATACATTGGAAAAGCAGCTGCTGCCCCAAAGTTTTAGTTGGCAAGGAATGATGGCTTGATCTTAGAGTGAAACAATGCTGTCACCAACAATTTTTTTCAGTTGATTTTTTTTTAATGACCCAGTTGTTTGATTTGGAAAACAAGCCATGACAAGTTTACTGCCCTTTAGAAAAAGTACACTAACTTTTTTCCCACCGTCTCCATCTTTTGTTAAATTCTAGAGCACCTATTGATATGACACCCTGCAGATGCAGGTCTGGTTTCCATGTTCTATTCTCTGTCACCTTATCACTATTATTTTTCCAAGGATATGGTGACCATTGATAGAACTTGAGCCAGAATACCACATTGCTTGCTTCCATGTGTTGCTTCAAGAGCTAACAATATAAATACCACAAAATTAGATAAAAAAAATGTTGCCCCACATGGCAGCAGACCAATTGATGGCTTGTTTTTGAAACACAAAGGGATGTTAATCAATCATTCCTTCCATATCGTTAGCAACCCAAAGTGGAATATTTACCCTTCTTTCTCTGCCAATATTCAACACTATGAGCTCTACCAACCCTTTGGTATTCATCAGGAAACCCAGAGTGACTGCCTCTCTCACAGGAACCTTGTTGATCACAGCAACTACAAAGGTCCCAACTATCTTCCCAGTGCAGGCTGTGGCTATCACCAACACCAACAAGGCCCAAGACTTCCCTCCATGAATGGCAGCCACATTAGTCTTCAAACCACTAGAGGCAAAGTAAAGAGGCAGCATCAGGCCACCAACAAAGTCCTCTATCCTCTCTATCAGCATCCTTGCAAGCTCTCCATCCTTGGGCACTGTCAGTCCAAACACAAATGCACCAAATATGGCATGGATTCCGATTAGGTCCGTACAAAACCCAGCAGCGAAGACGCCGGCGAGTGTGAGGCCTATGTAGATCTCTCTAACAGGTGAGTCCTTAGGTGATCTGTTTGAGATCCATTCCATGCATGGCTTCATGACAAGCATCATGAGTGCCACAAAGGCCATGCCTGATAGGAGAATCCATATAGATACAATTGGTGACTTGTGGTTGCCGGAGAGCGCGACTGCGAGCGCGAGAAGGATCCATGCAGCGACATCATTGAAGGCAGCTGCAGCCATGGCGGTCTCGCCTACAGTTGTGGTTAGGAGCTTTAGCTCGGCAAGGATGCGTGCCAAGACAGGAAAGGCGGTAATGGAGAGTGCAACTCCAATAAAGATGACAAACTGTCCAAAGGCTACAGTCGGGTATACAGCACGGCGGAGCACGTAGGCGACGCCTATGCCGAGGATGAAAGGAAGGGAAATGCCGGCAGCAGCAACGGCAAGCGCCTTCCGTCCACTCCGGCGAATCGAGGCCAGGTCCAGCTCAAGGCCTACAAGGAAGAGGAAGAAGAGGAGACCAATGTTGGCAATAGTCTCAAGAGTTGGGGTGCTCCATGTTGGGAATATAGTCTTGAGATATGCATGGTTGCGGCCTAGCGCAGAGGGTCCTAATACAATTCCTCCCTAAAAAAGAAGCAAAGAGAAATTCAAACAACAAAGAGGGTCATCAGTAAACAATATTGATACACTTTAAACTTATGAAGAGCAATCTAATTCATAAACTTTAACAACTTTGTGACCATGTTTATGAACTGAAAGGCATTTCAAGTTTTTGGAAAATTAGAGTTCAAGAACTTGCTCATATTTCAAGTGATGAGACAGCCATTTTAGGTAAGCAGGAGAAATTAAGTACTAACCAGTGACCCTAAGGTGTCGTACACATGATCTTGATCCTGTGGATAGGAAGGTCTCCACTTACCCCAAGTTTTTTTTATGATAACCATTGGTATGGCAGACTAAGACCAGGGCGGCAAGGTCTTGATCCTAGGTGCAGATTCTTCATGTAATAAACGAAAAAATAAAAATCATAAATACTAACCAGAATTTCTGCTATGACTTTGGGCTGGCGCATAGGTTTGAGCAGGAAAGCAAAAAATCGAGTGACACACAAGACGAGTATACTTTGGACAATGAGGAGAGGGAATGAGAAGTGGAGTGGGTTATCACCTTGCCATACACCATTGGATGAGGTATGGACAGAGGTGACATTGATCCCCATCTCTCTCTCTCTTTTGTGTTTTCTCTGAAATGATAGGAAAAACTATGAATTTATAAGAGGAGATTGTGGTGGCGGTATTGGTGGTGGATGGTGGTGATGATGAAAAGGGAGATGTTGACATGGAAGAGCAGTTAACTGCCGTATGAAGTTTCATTCTATTCAAACTGCAAAATGCTTGAGAATAGCAAATCAAACAATAACACTGGAAAATTTATTGGCTATACTCGGCTGTACCGTACCCTCTAGTGAAAAATGGCCTATTTTTTCACATTCTCTTCATTTTTTTATTAAATTCTATGAACATGATTTACAAGGTTTATTGAGTCAGAAACATGTTTTAGATCGTGACTGCTTGTTTTAAGTATATTTTTTAAAGCTTCAAGAATCAATGGTCTAGAATTTCAAAAAGGGATCAGGTTTTCACATCCAAACAACTTGATCCAAATGCACTGCGAGTTTTTCTAGAGAGTATGGTACTCTACAATGTAAAGGATATTTTCCTGACCAACTTTTTCAAAAGAAAAAATTTTCCCGGACAAGTTTATAAATAATATGAGGTCGTCTTTTATGCAACGATGCTGCATGCAGCTCCACTACCGCTGACTAGCATTTTTGGAGATGGACACCACACCCATCTCGAGAAATGCCAGATGGCTGTCAGGAAGCTTGCTGCATGCCCACCATGCAGCGATGCTGCATATATTGTGAAGTCTTTTCAAAATGGCGGCCCAGCTTTTCCGATCTTTCGCGTGAAAGCCCATTCACACCTTTCCCTCTGAGAACGAATTTCATAGGAAATCCAACATTGCATGATTTTCCCTTGCAACAAACTGGCCTTAACCCATTTGTTTCATTCCCATGGAAGGGAAGGGCTTTGACAGCGATGAGCATAGATTTCTTAAAAAAAAATCCAGTCTGAATAGTTTTTCTGTGAAATGGTTTTCATGAGGTATTGAAAAATTTGCACATAAAAAGTGGTAGGTAATGGAAAAAACTAATGTTATCGGTGCATATCAGCCTAATCGACAGATAAACATCTTATCATCATAAAATCAATACAATACTGACCTGACTACTTTTTAATAAATATAAAAATAACTTAAATTTAATTTTTTAATATTAGTTTAATAACTTTTGATTGACACATAATATTTTTTAATTGTTTTTTTAGCCGATTCACTTGAGAATCAGTATCGGCCAATTCACCTGAATGGTTAGCCAAACAATACAGGTCTGATTCCTATATCCAAGATGAAAACAATATTTATTCATGCATTTAACAAATGAATGATAAATGTGAGGCTGATAGTAAAACTAGGGAGGTAGGTAGCATTAATGAAAAGTCTACAAGTGTTAGTGTAAAGTGCCCTTTTAGGTAGTAAGCATTTTATCCATAGGGCCAAACTACGAGAGAAGGCTCATATTAAACCCGTGTCAATGTCTTCTGAGATCAAGATCCATCTTGGTTCACGAGATTCCCAATTACTTTATATTCAATTGGATCAAGAAAGAGAGGCCCATAATGAAAAGGAAGCCTCAAAAAATATAAAAGCAGTCAAGGATCACATGGACCATAAACTTTCATAGCTGACCCTTCCTTAAGTGGCCTTTCAAGACTCAATTTTCTTCAATGTTTGAGTTCATCTATCAAATAGCTTGAGATTGCCACTAGCTTGAGATTGACATGCCTTTGACTTTGATGGGCTTAGAGGTGGTTTGTGAGGGTGCCGGAGTCATTTGCACATTTTGTATTCTACCAATATATATATATATATATATATATATATATATATATATATATATATATATATATATATATATAGCTTAGTGGGATGGGGCCTAGACTGCTAGGTGGGCCATTTAGGTTCAAATCCCATGAATGCCACCCTTTGTGCAAGCTGAAGGGTGGTGACGCCTTGGGGGCAAAGGGTAAGCCTCCAAAGTTTTACGCTGCCTGGACAGTGACCCATAAGTACAGCAGGCAGAGTCAGCGCAGGTCTCTGGTCCTATGTAGGGGTGTCAATGGGTCAGGTTTACCCAGACCTGACCCTAACCAAACTCTATAGGGTCCGGGTATGGTGATAAATAAGAAGACCCGATTAAGCCCTAGGTCCAGACTCGAAGGTCCGATTAATACATGAACTGAGTATAATTTGTGAAATTTTATACCAAACTCAGGCCTGACCTGAGTTACGATTAAGACCCATAAATTTTCAATGTAAAAATGATATTGTTTTACCGAGTATGATCTGGGTCTGGTTTATGTGGTTCTTATCGGGTATCGGTATGGATTCTTTTATGGTGGGTCCGATTAAACTTAGGTCCACACCTGATACCATACCCCAAAATCGGGGCCAGGTCTGGTTCCACCTGGGTCCAAACTAAACCGACCCGTTTACACCCCTAATCCTATGAGCGGTTTCTCCATGAAAATATCAAAACAAATATTCAGACTCAATACATGCAAGAAGGTTCTTCAATGAAGAGGAAACTTTTCACTAGAGATGTCAATGGATTGGATTTTATCCAATATTCAACTGAATCCAACTCTGTTCAGGTGGATTTAGTAAGCCAAAGCTTTATCTGATTATAACTGGATGCTGATGTAGTTTTGTTTTTTAGCTACTGAATGCAACTGATATCCAGATTTGAAAGATATTCAATCCTATTGCATGTAAAAAAATGGATTTGATATGTGTTTTTCATCATTCCAATCTGAATCTGTTTAGCCAATAACGAATTGGTTGGATCTAGGATTGACCATACTGACCCCAATCTGAACCGTTTGCTTCCCTACTCTTCAGACAGGTATTTAACTAATGGGCCAAAATGAGCTCGATATTTACAACAGACAGACCTGTTCCATGAATGCCTCGCCTCTTTGGGGGTTTAATGATTAATTCAACTAGGGGTAGGAGTGTTAACGGCTGGGGTTTAGTTCGGACTCAGAGTATCGGGTCTGGACCCAGGTCTAATCTGGTCCACTATAAGAGAAACCATACCTAGACCCGATAAGACCTACATGAACCAGATTCGGATCATACACTATAAAATACTACTTTTATCATTTTTACATTGAAAAATAATTGCAGGTCGGACCCGGGTCTGGTATAAAATTTCACAAACTATACCTTGATTCATTCATTAATCAGACCTTTGGGTCCAGACCCAGGTCATAATCGGGTCTTTTTATTTATCACCATACCCGGACCCTATATGTTTGGTCCGGGTCGGGTCCAGGTAAACCCTACGGATTGACACCCCTAACTAGGGGAACAGCGCTCCGCCTAGCACTTCGCCTAGATTTGGCCTACGACAAAGTGTAGACTCTTCTTTTATCCAATCTCAGTGGAGTAAGGCTGGTTAATCGTCTAAAATGAACTGCACATTAGTGCTTAAACGATCGAGTTTGAGTTAGCTTGTTTATAAAAAAATACAATTTTCAAAACTGAAAATAATAAAATGTGGTCACCATACCTATATTGACCCAAGCTCAAACTATCGTTTACAAAATAAATACATTGTTTCAATGCGGTAAGCAATAGGATTTTAACTCTAAACGTATATATTGAAAGCCAAACAATTCAACCATCTACACTCCATATATCTATATCTATCTCTCTCTCTCTCTCTCTCTCTATATATATATATATATATATATATATATATATATATAGAGAGAGAGAGAGAGAGAGAGAGAGAGAGAGAGAGAGAGAGAGAGCTAGCGCAAAAAACGTGAAAAAACTTGCTACTCGCTAAAAAATGAGTTTTTTTCCCGCTTTTTAGGCTTTAGCGTGCTCAAAAGCGTCGTTAAAATGCTTTTTAAAAAAGTCATGTGTCCTTTAAGTGTTTTACTGATGCTTTTGAGCGCCACTAAAGCCTAAAAAAAGCAAAAAATGCTGTTTTCCAGCATTTTTTCATGTTTTTTGTGTTGGCCGTATGGATAGCCAGTATGATTTCGCTGGTAGTTGCATAGCTAAGGGTTGCGCAGCTCTCTCTCTCTCTCTCTATATATATATATTATTAATTAAGGAGTTTATACGAGTTGAGCCTAGCCGAGGAGTTTGTGTTTGGCTTACTAAGCATATTCCAAGAGTTTGAATGAGCTACTCAGCTTGCCTGGCAGGAGCAGTTAGTGCATGTCACCTTGTGTCGGGACATTGCAAGTTGAATCCCGATGGTATATGGTTGTATAAATGGTAGGGGTCTGCCTAACCCCAACTTTCTCTGTAAAAGAGAGTTTCAATGAGCTCTTTACAAGCCAGACACAAAGTCCATGAGTGGTTAATTTAGCCAAATAGTTTATTAGAGAGGTCAATCAATCTATGGTTTAATCTTCTGGATATGATCCAATCTCCCCAAGATCCAAAAGGCTTTGCTAGTGGTTGGATGGGGATCTGGAACCCAATTGGATCAAACCTATATCTAACTTGTTCAAAGTGTTGGAGAGGTAGATTCGAGTGCCACTTGATTCACTACAGTCGAATTGGAACCAAACATGGATAGAAAAACCCCTTACCATATTCAGATCCAACTGCCATTTGGGCCCTTTTCAGATGCATTGACATAAATGGTATTCAAATGTCAACATGCGCCCAATGTCTTCATATTTGGATTCTACCATAATTGCACCACCTCTCCTGCCTCTGATTTTCTCCCTTCAAAAATAGAATTACTAAAATACTCTCATTTCGAAAGCCAAAGCGCAGCGACTCTCCGAGGGCAAGGGATAAGCCCACAGAGTTTTACGTTGCCAGGACAGTGATCGTAAGTATGGCAGGCAGAGCCAGCATGGCTAGGTCCCAGGTCCTAAGGGTGGTTTCTCCGTGTAAATATAAAAAAAAATACTCATCTTTTAAGCCAAAATTATTGTCCCTTCAGTTAAAGCCCAAAACAGCATAACTCTCACCAATTAAATCCCAAAATAACATAACCATCCATCTCTTTAAATCCCAAAACTGTGTGAATTCAAGAAAAAAACAAAAAAGAAGAATAAATAAAAAAGGCCTAACCAAAAAAGGTTTTTTTATTTTCTTTTTTATTTCAGATTTATCAAACTTGAAAGAAAAAATAAAAAATAAAAAATAAAAAGGGTAACAACTGAGTACATGTAAGAGCATCCAGAAGATGAAGAGGTCCCTTGAGTGAGGGCAAGAAAGAATAATAATAAAAAAAAACAAGAAGTTTTTTTATATGTCATATCTATCAAACTTCGACAAAAAAATATCAAAAAATGAACACTAGCTGAGTACAAGTAGGAGCATCCAGAAGATACACATAGAAGACAAGACATTAGACAAACGAACAAACATAAATATGTTACAACATCAATAAATATATATCTATAAAAAACCATAAACATAGTAAACCATAAACAGTAAATTCAATGGCAAATATTAAATAAAATATAGAAAAACATTAAAAAAACATTCACAACAAAAACCAAACACAAATATGCATGAGATATCATAAATGCTTATCCCTACAAACAAAGGAAAAAGTTTGGAATAAAATAAAATAATATATATAGTTTGTATGAAACTAACCTTTTGACCTAACCTAGAAAGTCTATGTGAAAGATACAACAATCCCGTTGGAATGCAACAAATAACTTTCATGAAAAGTGTCACAAGGGAGAGAAAAAATACTGAGAATTCTATAGGAAAAGGGTTAGAGTTATTTCGAGAAACAAACGAGAAAAATAAACAAAATAAACAAAAACAATTATATACATCATTCAGCAAGCACACAAATGTTAAAAAAATTTAGGCAAATAGCCATATATTTGTATATTTCTTTGAGGATCAATTACTTTAAAGAGATCTTCATAATTCTATGTAAACTTCGTACTATGTATATGAATTTAATAGAATATTTGTAAAGTTTTGACAGATTTTAGTTACAAGAAGTTTGCAAATTTAATTATGTGAACTTCATACTATGCATTAAATATGACTCTTTGATATTTAAAACATGACAGTTCACATTTTAGGGCTTTGTTTGTGGTCTTCAACCCCTTTCGCATGGAGGTTGAGAAACAGAGAAGATACAAAGCATTATACAACATTTTTAGGAGAGAAAATTCACATAAGTGTTGCGAAACTGAGAAGATGCACGTGTTTGATGTACAAAACTACTATATATGCAAATTTAGTAGAAAATTTATGAAGTTTTTAGGTTTAAGTTACTGGAAGTTTATATATTTGGTTATGTGAATTTTGTACTATGTATGTGAAGTTTTGAGAGGTTTTAATTAGAGAAAGTTTGCATATTTGGTCATGCGAACTTCATATAATATATGTGAATTTAGTAAAATACTTGCAAAGTTACGACATGTTTTGGTTACATAAAGTTCGCAAGTTTGGTTACGTGAACATCTAAAAAAACATGTCAATCTTCCTTTTAGTGAGAGTTTGCAATACCCGAAGAGTGTACCAATATATCGTGCAAATTTGAAAAAATTTGCTTGTGTGAAGGGTAAAAAAGTCTTTTAATGTCAAAAATTGTAAATTTGGACATCATGTAGATTTAAAAAAGTGTAGGGTATTTCAGAAAATGCATCATTTTGATCGTATAGTACGATCATTTTTCGATATGAGAACTATCATATGAACCATAATTTTTATGGATTTTGTATTATTTTTATAAGGATGTGATGCACAAGCGTGGTCTTATAAGGATTAGCTCTTGAATCATCCAATTATAATGCATAAAAAAGATTTTTTAAGATTTTAAAATTAATGGCTCATAATCTTCATAAATATTCAAGCATCCAATTTTTTTTTTTATTTTTTTATCAAAAATACACAATCCAACATATAATTCCTAGCAAATTAACCAGCCTAACACATATATAGTTGGATTTGCAAAAAAGTGTTAGAAATGCCCAGTTCACATGGTACTTCTCATATTCTAGCGAATCTCATATATATATATATATATATATATATATATATATATATATATATAGAGAGAGAGAGAGAGAGAGAGAGAGAGAGAGAGAGAGAGAGAGAGATGACTATCACCTTCTCAGCAATGCACATGTGCTCAAAAGTCATGAAAATAGCCTTTATCGCTAAAGGCATCTTGGAAAAAAAATTAATGACACAAGGGATGGGCATTGCACGAGCATGTGTCCACTCATGTCTTGCTGAGGTAGTAGGCAACCACCACACTCTCTCTCTCTCTCTCTCTCTAGAGGGGCGTAGTGTCAAACTTACAAAAAGTTTGACACTACTTTAAACATGTGTACATTGCTGATCATGCATTGTTAATATGTTTACTCCCTTTAGTGGTGATCCTCATAATGAGAGTCTGATTTTGAGTTTGACGATATCCTCTCTCTCTCTCTCTCTATATATATATATAGTCACTAGAATATGAGAACTAGACACTACAAGGATGCAAGTCAATATCGGCAATTTTTTCGCTGCTATTGTTCTATTTATCACCGCTATTGGCCTATAAGAGGGATATTTCTCGTCAATAAGTCACCGTTGAGAAATAACTTTTGTTGACAAATAACAACGATATTTATAGGTCATCGTTAAACGGTGACCCAACACTAGCGAGATAGGTTACGGGAATTGGGAACATTAATAGCGGCGAAGTAGCCTATAATGGTGCGGTTGTTTAACGACGAGATACCCTATAACAATGACATTTCTGGTTCATCATTATAGGCTACTTATAAGTTATAACATTTCTATCTCGCCATTATAGCCTATAACGGCGAGCATTAGCTCGCTGTTGTAGGCTATAACAGAGAGAATTAACTCATAGTTATGGGCTGGCTATAATAATGAGACAGAGATCTCACCTATAACTGTGAGACGAGAATGTCATATTTATGGGTTATAAACTTACAAATTGAAAACTAAAAATTAGTTTTAAAAAATTATTTTTACATTAAAAAACTTGCAACTGAAACATACATTCAACAAAAACTTTAAATATACTTCAAATATACACTTCAAACATACATCCTCTAGCATTCAACTTCAAACATAAATCCTCAAACTGAGACTGAATAACATTCAACTTCAAACATACATCATCAAACATTTAACCTCAAACATTCACTTTACACGTACATCCACAAACATTCACCTCAAACATACATCCTTAAACATTCAACACACTTTAAACTATTGACATACATTCAATAACAACTTCAAATATACACTTCAAAAAATAAACACACTTCAAAAATACAAACCCACTATATTATTTCCAAATCTGCAATATACACTTCAAATACAAACCCTTTACACTCCCTATATCCTCTCCAAGCCTTCAACAAACATATACACTTCTAATATTCACATAAATCAAAATTTAATTATAGTAATTGTAGTAAAGAGTTTAGAAATCAAAACATACACTTCTCAAATATATATATATAGTCACTAGAATATGAGAACTGAAAATATGAGAACTAACATGTGAACTGCAATTTTCATGAATTTTTTATTCTTTTCTCTTGAATCTAACCATGCAGATGTGATCTTCATGCTTGGTTTTATACTAACACACTCTTGAATCATCAGATTTTGATGCATAAATGAGAATTTTTAAGGCTTTAAAATCAACAGCCCATATTCTTCATAAATATTCAAGCGTTCAAAAATCATATTCTTTTATCAAAAATACATGATTTAGTTGTTGATTCCTAGCAAATTCATCATGCCAAGCACATCCACATGGTTGGATTACACCATTATGTTGAGGAGTATATGGACCAATATTTTGTTTATGTATTTCATGAATCTCACAAAATTCAATGAACTCATTTAAAAGGTATTCACCACCTCAATCAGATCTAAAGGACTTTGCAATTATGAAAAATTTCAACTTCTGCTTTGAAAATCTTCAAATTTTCAAATGATTTATCTTTTATTTTTATGAGATAAATATAAGCATATTTTGAAAAATTGTCAATAAAAGTTATAAAATATTTATTATCCCTATAAATTGAAATATTTTTCAAATCCCATATATTACTATGTATTTTGAATCTAGTAGTTTGGAAGTTCTTTCAGTACTAAGATTTTTTTTTTTCAAAAACTTTACTTGAATACAAACATCACATTTGCTTAGTTTTGTATTTAGGAATACGTCATAAGTTACCCATGCTTCTCAAAGACTTATAACTAACATGTTCTAATCTATCATGCCATAAATCATACAAGTCAAACATATAAACAGAAGCAAAATCAACTCTATTAATCATATTAAGTTTAAAAAATCTATTGGTGGAGTAACATTTGCCTACAAACTTATAGATCTTCTACATTATAATACTGTTAGATTTTATTAGAACTTTGAAACCATGAGTTGTAAGCAATTAAGCAAATACAAGATTTTTCATGATGGTAGGTACATGATACATATTTTGAAGGGTTAAACATTTCTTAGAGGTAAAGTGAAGCTCTACAATTCCTTTTTCATAAACCTTAGCTTCATGTTTATCTCCCACATAAATCTTATAGTCTTTCCTCATAGTTTTATATATTTTGAACATTCTTCTATCATTGCAAAAATGAATCGTTGATCTAAAATTCATATACCACCCTTTATCCGAATTAATCATGAATATCTTACTAACTACAACAACCAAGTCATCATTGGGTTTACTAGCTTTATTGCTTTGAAATTTCTTCTTGTATCAACATTCTCTCCCATAGTAACCCAGTTTATCGTAAGTATAGCAAGAAACAAAATCCTGCTTCTTAGCAATGAATTTGAATTTCTTATTCTTGTTCCTGTGTTCGAGTTTGAACATTGGTTTTCATTCAACCATGTTTACCTTAGCACAAACTTCTTTTACTCCATCTTTCTTGTCTCGAGATTGAGCTTCCTCCTCGATTAAGATGTTGAAGAAGTTATTCTATGATAAACTCTTTATTCTTATGTTTTAACTTATTTCTACAATCTTTTCAAGATGGAGATAATCTATCAATGATTGCAACAACTTTGAATGATTCATAAAGGTTCATACCTTCAAACTTGATCTGATTAGCCAAGATCTGCATCTTATAGACTTGTGGCAACAATGGCTTATCATCAAAGAATTTAAAATTCATATACTTATTAACCAAAAACTTCGATTTTCTACATCCTTTATTTTGTACTTGCTTTCAAGGGTTTCCCATAACTTTTTTGTCATACTGACTTTCGAGTAAAGGTTGAACAAGGTGTCTGAGAGAGCATTCAATATATGTTTATGACACACAAAGTTATTTAGCATATACTTTCATCTCTTTTAGTTTTCAGTAGTGGTTTCGTCATCCCGTTCTTCAGGAAACTCTTCCATGAGCATGTACTAATGAGAAACTTGTGTTGTTACCTTTTGAAATTGATGTCATCGAACTGGGACAACTTGGGCAGCTTCTGGTTTCCTACATTCACAATCGCCATATATAGGTCTATCTCTTGAAAATTATTGGAAAATATGCTTCACTTAGTGGGTCAGGCAACTAAGCTTGAACCAAGTACTCTTAGAGGCACACATGTACACGCACTATCTTTCAAGTGATAGTTGCCCCACTTAAGATCTAGTCCTTGGTGTAATGGGTACTTGTGCAACTATGCTTTCAGGATACAACCGAGCTTTCTCCTACTCACAAAAAATTGGTCCACACCCTGCATTAGGTGAGACCGATAACCTTGACACGAACCACCTTAAACAACCTCTTAACTAGGATAAGATAATCCAGGCTAGAATTGGGCATGAATCCTGAGTTTAGTATCGGTATGGTTCCTGTATGCAAGTGGGGATAACAACGATATTGGACATAGTAGAATGGGCTATGGGCAATGGAAAAAGACACTGATTTCTGGTTTGATCTGTGGATGGAGAGGAGACCGATTATTAGTCAACTGCCATTTAACTCCCTTAAGTGCTATATGACACTGTCAAGGGTGTGCGAGATGCTAAAGCAGTCCACATGGTCGAGAATACATCTAGTTGATACTCGAATAAAGTTGCCTCCAGTTCTAACTGAAGAACTTGAAGAGTAGGAATAGGGTCTGACCAAGGCAGATGCACGACAGTGGTATGGTGAGAAGGGATTTACCATGCGGAGTGCACGGGAAAGGAGCAGAAAGAAGGGTCAGGAGGATCGAGTATACAAGATGGCATGGTATGGCAAAGCTCTTCCCAGGGCAAACATCATTGTGCGGTTTTTGATAGAAAACAAGCTACTTATGCAGGAGAGGCTGTATCCGTTGGGGTTTTATTTCCCTAGCATGTGTGAGTTATGTAAAGAAGCAGATGAACTTACTGGCCACTTGTTCCTTTCCTATAAGTATGTGAGGCAGCTTTGACAATCAGTAGCTCAATTCTTTGGTGTAAAGTGGAGGGGTTGGGATGAATGTTAGGCATGATCTGATTCGTTGGTGTGGCAGGAAATTCAAGTTCAAGGAAGAGCAAACGAGCTGGAATCTAGCATTCCATATAATAGTCCGGGTAGTGTGGTAGAAGAGGAATGAAGTAGTATTCAAAGGAAAGGAAGTTAACAAACAACAACTAATGCAAGAGGTGTTGTGGACGGTGAGAGAGAGGGCGATGTGTTGCAGAACTCAAAGAAGAAAGTGACAGTGTGGTGTCGATTTCTTCAGGAGTGGTCCCCTCCTCTGAGGGGCTGTGTAAAGCTGAATAACAACACAATGTATGCTAAGGGGTGACATGTGGGGTACTCAGTGAGAGGGTCAACTGGGGATATTAAAGAAGCAGGGTGATTTCCTGCAATAGGGAGTGTAGAGGAAGGTGAGTGGACAGTTTGAGCAGATGTGTTAGTGAGAGCAGGACTGAAAGAAAGAGTGATTATCAAAGCAGGGAGGGTGGATGTAGTGGTGAAAGTGAAGCGGGCTTTGGAAGGCAGGCAACAAAAGAGTTGCTTAAAGAAGGAGCTCCTGGATAGATTGTTACAATTTCAAATATCTTCAAATCAGGTATTTATACTGTAAAGTTCAGTTTTTGTATAAAATTTTGGTTAGAATAGCGAGAGGGGGTCGATCCCTAGCGTGGAAGGATCACCCCCCTAACTAGAACCCCCTCATGGAGGGGTTTTTGTAATTGCACAAGTATTCTTAATACACTGGTAGGGGATCTGACTAACCCCAACTTGATTATAAAAAAAAAAGTCATCCTGGATTTTTTCCTTTTCACAACAAGGAGAAATGAGTGACATGGTTTGAATATCTCATTGTAGACCAAGAGGTTCCACGTTGACCGTAGCCATGTTTTGGTGTATGCAATATAAAACTCTATGAATACTGTACCCTACTGATAGAGGATAGGTTTTTGCTAGTTTTGGCCAAGGAATGTGCATCTCAGGTATCGAACTTGCGAGGTCCTTCAACTTGAACGCTTACGCCAACCCACCTAACTAGGTGTGCGGTGCTTTCTAGGCCTAAGTCATCCTGAATTTACATATGAAACAAACACAGAATGCTTACCTTGAAAACGTGAAAGTCAAAATATGAGTGATAAACCATCAAATCAAACAAAAGAACAAGACTTGCAACCACTAAACGTAAGCATGGATTTTAAAAGTGAGACGCATACCAAGTCCAATTGTAAATAAAAACTAGCAGATAATCAATGCAAAGCTTCCTTATGATGTACCAAAGATAGGGATGTAAACGGGTTGGATCTAGGCATTACCAAGTCTAACTTAATCGGGTTTGACCTAATTGGATTAAGATTCAGATTCAAATAGAAAAGGATAAAGCTAGACCAGGATCCGACTAGCTTAAAACCCAATATTTATACTTAATTGATTTGAGTCTTTAGTCGGATTGAGGTTTGGGTTTGAATGTAAAATTCAACACCAAACCTGGATTGGTTATAAAACCGACTAATCGGATTTAGGTCAGATGTCAGGTTACATCCAACCCGTTAACTAAAGCCCAACATTTTGTGCAACATGAGGTCATCTTGATTGCCTACTTGAAGGAGAAATACATGAGGCTCCTTAAATTATAATAATTTCCTAGTAACACAAAGTAGTGATAATTAAGGCTAAAGCAGAAACACTGAACGTCACTGACAAGACAACCCTTTCACTTTATAAATTTGCACCAGGTTTAGGGAAACCTATATTGATTGAGGAAAACCAATCAGGTCATAGCATCTTTTGGCAGTGTGATTAATGGTTTCATTTTCTTTGTTTTTTTGAGGGAAGATTAATGCGTTCATTTTCATGTGCTTTGTCTTGTAATCCTTTGATTAATGATTTCAATTTCATGTGCTTCATTCTATCCTTTAAATAGGGGAGGTGTAGAGAAATGAAGATAACAAAAATATTCACGCGAAAGCAATATAGGATCTAATAAAGGCACAATCAAATCACAACACAAGGGTTTACGTGGTTTGGTCAACACGACCTACATCTATGGGGCACAGAGAGAATAATTCACTATAATAAGAGTAGAGAGTACAATGTCAAATAGCTTGCCCAAAGCTAAAGAGAATAACAACAAAGGAATCACTGTAAGAGAGAGATACAAGATTACCTCTCGGGTGCACAACCCGAGTCAAAACCCACACCACAACCAATACCTCTCTATGAGGATCAATGCGTGGTGACGAACCTTCTTCCTTCCTCTTCTTCTCTCTACTCTCTCTCTTACTTCTTCTATCTCTGCACGCTGCACACAGCCACTCTGCTCACAACACTCTGCTCTTCTCCCACCAACACACAGCCTCTGCACCCCTATTTATAGATGGCATAGAGTCTTCTAGACTCATTCCAAAAACCAAAGGGGTTTTGACCCTTCAACTTCCTGCATTAATTGAAAGTGAGTGACTATTCCACTTCCCAACATCATTAATGGAGGGATAGGGCTCACCCTCAACTTCTCTTTCATTAATGGGAAGTAGTGGGTGGCTATTCCACTTCTCCACACCATTAATGAGGGATAGGGCTGGACCCAACAGGAGGCCCCACCCTTTAGAGAAGATTTAAAAAAAAAACTTGAAGAAAAGTTTCACATGCATATTTTAGAGTAGCCCACGGGGACAAACCATTTTGGATAGGTGTCCTTAGTGACTCGAGTAGACCCAGATTCGTATGGCCATTATTTCAATATTTTAATAAATTTTTTTATTATTTTTAATAATATCTAAATACAAACAATTTTAAATATTAAAATATAAAAAATAGTCTTTATTGAATAACAATAAAAAAAATTCATGTATGTCAGTTGAACCCGCATCCCTTCTCCTTATGTCCATGTATCTTTGTGACTAGCTACCTTTGTCACCTACATGCTTATGGGTCCAAGTGTTCATGTATGTTCATTTAGGGGGTGTTTGATAGCGCATTGCGTGGGATACTGTAGACACGCAGAATGGCGTCACAATCAAACCTTGGATGTGTGTTTGCCTGGGAATAGAGATGCAAGGTACACAACTTAAAAAAAAAGCTGGGCCGGGGGGTTCTACCCCCAACCCTCTTTCATTCTCCCCCACCCTTTCTCTCTCTCCTCTATACAGTGGGCTGGGCAGCGAGAGGCCAGCTGCAAAAAAGCTTTTTCTCTCTCTTTCTTTCTCTTTGTCTCTCCTTTCCTTCTTTCTTCTTCTCTGATTAAGGCTATGAATAAAAAAAAAATTGATTAGAGATTTGAATCAAATTTCTTTAATTAAGATTTTTTATATTTAGTTTGATTAGGTTTTTTCTTTAATTTGATTAAGGCTTTTTTCTTTGTTTAGTTTTTTTCTTTCTTTAAATTTCATTGATTGGGGCTTTGAATCAAATATATTTAATTAGAGTTTTTGATATTTAATTTGATCAGGGTTTTACTTTGATTTGATTAGGATTTTTTCTTTGATTAGGGTTTTGAATCAAATATCTTTAACTAGGGCTTTTGAGCTTCTTCTTCTTTTCTTTGATTAGGGTTTTAAATCAAATTTCTTTAATTAGAGCTTCTTATAGTTAATTTGATTAGAGTTTTTCTTGTATTTGATTAGGGTTTCTTTTCTTATATTTTTTTATAAGGGTTAGAATTAAGACTTTTTATATTTAATTTTATGGTTTATTTATGGTTTCTTTGATTTATGATTTATTTATGGTTTGTTTTTCCTTTTGTTTAGGATTTTTGGTTTATTTATGATTTATTTTTTTGCATCTTAGGGTTTTATGATTTACTTATGGTTTTTACTTTTGTATATAAAAAAAATATGAATTCTGTTTTTTCAAATTAATTACTCAAAATCTAAACATTTTTTGGCACTTAGATATAGTTTGAGATACATATTTGGGGCTAAAATTCATAAGTTTTTGATAGACTTTCATAATTAGGTCCAATTAAAGCATTTATATATAAAAATATCAATTCTTATTTTTTTCTCAAATTACCTAAATTTTAAATATTTTTTGGTATTTAGATCCAATTCGAGATCAAACATGTGGTTTGTGATGGAAGGTTTTTCTCTTGTCTTAGCCAGAAAAAGGGGAAAAAATGTGCTTCTTGATAAGTCTACTACATGTAGAGTACAATTTTGATATTTATACGGAGAAACCACTCCCAAGATCATAGACCTAGCTGTGCTGGCTTTGCCTACCATACTTACGGTCACTGGCCTGGCAGCGTAAAACTCTATGGACTGCTTACCCCTTTCCCCTGGAGAGTCGCTATGCTTCCGCTTGCGCAAGAGCTGACAATATATTGTGTCACCTATGCTAGTTTTTTTTTAGGGAATATGCTTTCTGGAATTAACAATAAAAGAAAGGAGATTTTGGAAAAAACTTTGGGTCATGTTTTTCAAACATAATAGGTCATCAAGCAGGTAACCATTTTCTTATATTGAATAAATACACAAACATGTGATTATTGATATAAAACAATCAACTATTAGGGCATTTATTAACATCAAAAAGTCAATACCCCTAGTAAGTACACCGGGAAATTAATTAAATAAGTATTATAGATATGGTATACATATTATAGACATTAATTTGTTTTATGTCAAGTGCTGAGGTATGCGTATGGCTTCAAAATTTTCAAAAACATCAACAAAATAGCCATATGATTCATGGAAATTCTAGCGCTGCTACAGGTTGAATCGAATATGTGAACATTATTGAGAGCAAGGGACAAGATCAATATTTAAATAAGAGTGTCTCATATTTAGGGAGCAGATCCAGTGATCGGCCCGAGTACTTGAACAAAATACTCGGGACACACAAAACGCTGTGTTTTGTGTTTTACACACAAAATTGCTACACGGAAGCAATTTTCCATGTTTTGTGCAGTGTTGTCAGTATTGGTCTGTAGCGGGCAGAAAATCGATAGGCTTCACTCCTGAATCGGCTATCTTTTAATAAATGTAAAAGTACTTAAAATTATCTTTTAATATTATTTTAATATTATTTTTAATGGCTTTAACACATGTCGTTCTGATTGACACATAATATTTTTTAATTATTTTCTGGCCGATCCAGAATGATTCACTTGAGTATCTGTGTTTTGTTTGGCCCTACTCGGGCCTGATCATCTAACCAAGCCTCTCATGTTTCATTAACACCATTTTGTTTCAGTCTGTACTAGACTTCAGAAGAGCAAAAGACTAAGGAAAAGGCTGACAAGAAAGAGCATATTGAGTCTCTCTCTCTCTCTCTCTATATATATATATATATAGAGAGAGAGAGAGATTGGTAGTTGCTCACATGTTAGGTGCTAAATGGGTTTTTCAATCTTATTTTATTTTATTTTTAAATTTTGACCGTACAAATGTGATCTATGTACTTGATTTTATAGGGATCAGCTCTTGAAGCATTCAATTCCTACAGATGGCTGGGTTTTTATAAGGTTCAAAAAAATCAACTATCTAAAATCTTTGTAAAATTTTGAGGCTCCAAATATCAATTTTTTCATCAAAAACACAAGATGTAGGTGTGGATTTCTCTTAAATCGATCATGGCTGACACATTTATGGGATCAAAACTGAAAAAAAAAACACTAAATAGAGCAGAAAAACTCATTTAGCAAGTATCATTTTTTGCAGCTAACGTGTGAGCAGCTACCAATTTCTATCTCTATATATATACACCTGTCTATACATATGGAGAGAGTAATGGGTAGGTGCTAAACCGTGCGCCAAATAGGTTTTTCAGACTTTTTCATTTTATTTTAAATTCTGATCGTACAAATGTACTTATTTTATAGGGATCAACTCTTGAAGCATTTGATTTTAATACATGGGTGGGTTGTTATAAAGTTTGAAAAATCAACTGTCCAGGATCTTTATAAATTTTCAAGGCTCCAAATATCATTTTTTTCATCCAAAACACATGATCCAGGTGTGGATTCTTAAAAAATTCACCATGCCCAACACATTTATAAGGCCGAAACAGCATAAAAAGCACCAGAGAAGCTGAAAACCCCATTTAGCACGGACCCAATACTCTCTCTCTCTCTCTCTCTCTCTCTATATATATATATATATATATATATATATATATATATATATATATATAGTGCTCCCACGACCCTACTCCCACATAATAGAAGCTTCAAATTTTCAAAATTTGAATGCTTTTTTCATTGATGAGACCTTATAGATATGATCTACAATAATTATTTAATGGAAAACAAGGTTTTTTAAGATCTTCAAAAACCAACAGCTTACAATGTACCAAAATTTCATGACCTAAAAAACCTATTTTGATGTCCAAAAAATATTATAAAAAGCATTATTCGTATCAAATAAACTCTGTTAAGTACATCTATAAGGTCTAATTGAGAAGATGCAACCTACAACTATGAATTTTAGTAGGTGCTCCTGGAGAGCCATTGCATTATATGTGTGTGTGTGCGCGCTTTTATCCAACAAAAAACTTAGCAAATCATGAATAAAATAAAGCAACAACAACAACAAAAACTACGCGTTCATCCCAAAACAATTGGAGTCGGCGATATGAACCAACAAAGAAAATCATTCTGGGTCTTCCACATGAATCCTTCTCCTCCAATCATTTCTATCCAATGCCATGTCCTCGGTGAGGTTCAAAGCCTTTATATTCTTTCCTATCATCTCCATCCAAGTCTTCCTAGGCCTACCCGACCTCTTTTAACTAATATATTTTCCCATTTCTCCATCCTTCTAACTGGGGCATCATTAGGCCTTCACCGAATATGTCCAAACCACTGTAAACGATTCTCTCACATCTTGTGTGTAACGCCTACCTTCTTACGTATCTCCTCGTTCCGAATCTTATCTTTTATTGTATTTTCACACATCCATCTAAGCATACGCATCTCAGCTACACTCATTTTTTGAATATGATGTCTCTTGGTAGCCCAACATTCCGTACCATATAGTAAAGCGGGCCTAATAGTCGTCCTATAAAACTTTTCCTTCAACCGCAATGGCATTCTACGATCGCACAACACTCCAGTTGCACTTTTCCATTTCATCCACCCAACCTTTATCCTATGATTTACATCTCCATCAATTTCTCCATACTTTTGAATGATATATCCCAAATATTTGAAACAATCATCCATCGGTATTTCTTGCTCACCAAGCTTTACTACACTCCCATCACTACTTCGTTGCTTACTAAACCGACATTCCATATATTCTGTCTTACACTTACTCAACTTAAAAACTCTTGCTTCCAATGTCTGTCTCCATAATTCTAACTTAGCATTAACCCCAGCTCTAGACTCATCAATCAAAACAATATCATCAGCAAACAACATACACCACGGTACATTTTCTTGAATTGATCTTGTAAGCTCATCCATCACTATAGCAAATAGGAAAGGGCTTAAAGCAGATCCTTGATGTAACCTAACCGTTATAGGAAAATTGGTTGTCACCCCTCCACAAGTGCGAACATTAGTTACTACTCCTTCATACATATCCTTAATTATACTAATGTACTTGAGAGAAACACCTTTCTTCATCATTGTCCACCAGAGAACGTTCCTAGGTACTCTATCGTATGCCTTGTCCAAATCAATAAAAACTATATGCAAATCTTTGTTCCTCTCTCTATTTCTCTCAATAAGTTATTTAAGAAGATATATAGCTTCCATAGTTGATCTTCCAGGCATAAAACCAAATTGATTCTCCGATATCATGACAACCTTCCTCAACCTAGATTCAATCACTCTCTCCCAAAGTTTCATAGTATGACTCATGAGTTTTATACCACGATAGTTTGTGCAATCTTGTATATCACCCTTATTCTTGTATAGAGGCACCAAAGTACTATTCCTCCACTCATTAGGCATCTTATTTGTCCGCCAAATCTTGGTAAAAAGATTTGTCAACCATTTTAAACCTTTCTCTCCCAAGCATTTTCAAGCCTCGATAGGTATACCATCTGGGCCAACTGACCTTCTTGATTTCATTCTCTTCAAAGTCTCTGCAATTTCTTTCTCTTGAATCTTATGCATGAAGTCACAATTCATCTCATGAAAAGGAATTGACAAGTCTCCAAGATCCTGAGCATGACTTCCATTAAATAACTTATCAAAATAATCTTTCCATCTCTCCTTAATCTCCTCATCTTTGACTAAAACCCTTTGTGTTTCATCTTTGATACATCTAATCATACCCAGATCTCTCGATTTCCTATCTCTCATATTTGCAAGCCTATAAATATCCTTCTCGCCCTCTTTGGTATCCAACTTGTCATAAACCTCCTTATATACCTTATCCCTCGCGTTTCGAACTACTTTTTTAGCTTCCTTCTTTGCTATCATATACTTCTCTAAATTCTCATTATCACGACTCTTACTTAGATTTTTATAACATTCTCTTTTAACCTTAATAGCTAATTTGACATCCTCGTTCCACCATGATGTATCCTTACCTAGCGGTGCACCGTCTTTAGACTCACCGAATACCTCCTTAGTCACATTTCTCATGCCACCCGCTATCTTATTCCACATTGATTTTGAATCCTCCTCGAGACACCAATCAACTTTCTTAACTAACTGCTCTACAAACATTCTTTGTTTAGCTCCTTTCAGTGCTCACCACTTAATTCTAGGATCTATCTTATGTCTATCGCTTTTGCGGCATTGTCTAATTCTAAGATCTAAAATTAAGACTCTATGTTGTGTAGCTACACTTTCTCCCGGTATAACCTTACAATCGATGCAACAACCCCTATCTCTCTTTCTAAGTAGGAAAAAATCTATCTGACTCGTATTAACCCCACTTTTAAATGTTACTAGGTGAAACTCTCTCTTCCTAAACCAAGTGTTTGCTAAGATCATATCATAGGACAAACCAAAATCTAAAATCCTTTCTCTACTTTCGTTTCTTTCTCCTATACCATAGCCTTCATGGATACTCTCAAATTCATCCCTACTAATGCCTACATGTCCATTAAGGTCACTGCCGATGAAAAGCTTTTCACCATAAGATATCCCTTGTACTACTTCATCTAAATCTTTTCAAAATTGACGCTTAATGGAATCATTTAAACCTACTTGAGGTGCATAAACACTAATAATATTAATAATATTCGTACCTAATACTAATTTAATAAGTAAAATCCTATAAGCCTTCCTACGGACCTCAACTACATTATCTATAAACTCACGACTCATAACAATCCCTACTCCATTCCTATTTCTATTTATTCCTGTATACCAAATCTTATATCCCCGAGGTTCTATCACTTTTGCCTTCTCACCTACCCATTTGGTCTCTTGTAGACATAAAATATCAATCTTTCTCCTACACATAACATCTACTAACTCTACCAACTTACCAGTTAAAGACCCTATGTTCCAAGTGGCTAACCTAATTTTATAGTCTTGGACTAACTTCTTTACCTTCACCCGTCCAACAAAGTGAGGGAACCCTTGCCTATTTGACACCACACCCCGGCGCCGGTGTGATGCATCGCTTCCGGTAGATGACTTAGCAACCTTTGCCCATTTATCACTGCCTCTGGGCCTATAGAGTACAACGTGTCGCTCAGTAGCGAATGCCCCAACGAAATTCTCATATTGGTTCATATTCATAGGGTATGACTAAGTTTTTATGCTGGCTATCACTGGCCTACCGCAACCCTCCTTCTTTATCCGAGCTTGGGACCGGCAGTGTATAACTAAACGGTTATACACTGACGGAGTTATGAATAAAATAAAGCAATATAAATAATAGAAGAAGACAAAAGGCGATTGTTCAACAGGTAATCAACACATGTAAATGTTTTATGAGCTCTCTTTGTACTGCTTATTTAGCAAAGATAAGGATCTGGCGTGATTATCAGATAATAAATACAACTTGGATTAGCCATATCAAGTTAGTTGGCTAGTACCAAATTAGTCAATGATATACCTAAAAACTGAAAAGTGCCTTTCCTTTGTTTTCAATAGCAAAACAAAAAGCACTGGTGCTTGTTCTTAATGTCCATTGGTGCAAAAGCAAAAAGTACCCCACGTACAGAGATAGCACACCTAGCACAGGACACATATTGCTGGTTTCATGATGTCCATTCAACTTTGGTGACTTTACCTGCCACGCCCTAACTAGATGAGCGCAGGGGAGCGCTCGTGGGCAGAAAATGTAATGTAGTTCTAATTCCACTCAATTCCATGAATCCAAACACCAATAAGAAGCCAAAATGGGGCTGATGTAAAGTAACTAAACAGGTCTTTTGGCATAGGCCCTAAAGAGGTTTGGCGTAGTGGGATGGGGCCTAGGCCGCTAGGCTGGTGGTTTAGGTTCAAATTCCATGAGCATCATCCATTGCGCAAGCCGAAGCATGGTAACCCCCCGAGGAAAACGGGTAAGCCCACCGAGTTTTATACTGTCAGGATAGTGATCATAAGTATGGCAGGCAGAGCCAGCGCTGCTAGGTCTCTGATCCTGGTGGCAGTTTTTCATGTAAATATCAAAAAACCTGAAGTCTAAACCATGTCCTTGTGAAAGTATGAGAGCTTGTTATGCTGAGGAGGGCGGCTTCCTTTGCTCTCCAAACACTGTATTGAGTTTAAATAGGAATCTATGTATTGGTTCCTCTTACCATAGTGACAAAATTGGCATAAAAAATAAAAAGTTTAGATGTTTGTTTTTTATTTTTAATTGATTTTTGTCAATAAAAACATGAGAAAAATAAAATTTTTATTTTTTCATGAATAAATGGCCGCCATTATTTTCCCGTTTTAAACTTTTGCTACTATCACTATGCTTATTCCCTTGGGGTGCTTGAACCCGCACAGCACCCATGTCAACTCGGATCTACTAATCTCTTAAATCATATACTATGTACACGGCCAATAACATGCCAGCATTTGAATTAGAGACCACATACTCATAGTCTATTGCCTTGAGGTCCATGGAGTAAAGAAATCAGTAGATCCCTATTGCACCTCCACTGGCTTAGGACACTATAACGTATGTTCGGATTCAGATTGGATGTGGCCAATACCATATTCAACTAATTAGGTGTTGCTTCAACGGATTCTAATTCTAATTCTAATTCTAATTCTAATTCTAATTCTAATTCTAATGCAGACCACGAAAAGCTCATACCTGATCTGCTTTTTTACATGTTCAGATATCCATAAAATCAATAGCAAAAAATCAAGACCATATCCACATCAAATTATAATCAGATATGGTTTTGGCTTAACAAATGCAACTAAACGAAATCAAATTCAGTCAGATATTCGATAAAATCCGATTCATTGACATCCCTAATCCTATATCAATATATAGTGGTTTCCATCATGCGACTCGAGTTGGCATGGAAGTTTGAAAACTTTTTGAAAAATAAGACACAAATATATGGATTTTTTAGATTCTTCATAAATAAAAAATTATTTTTTGATATATTAATGTATAAAAATATATTATAATTTAAGTATTATTAGAAATATCAATTAATGTTTGTCTGTGTCAAAGGTTGTATCATCATGCCATAACATGTCCGATCCATGTTTCCCACAACATGCACTCTAAATGGCATTATTCCATTATATTAAAAAATATGACCTGATCATCCCTCTGTTGCAATCTATCGCTGCTCAACGGATCAGATTTCATCTGATATCGGAAGGAAATCGAATTTCATTTAGTCAGATTTGATAAGCAAAAATCATATCCGATGATAATCGAATGCAGATATATATGGCTTTCATCTTTGGCTACCGAATCTGATGGATACCTGAATCTGGTTGAGCCATTTTTGGTGGACAGTACTGTCATTTTCCGAAAACCATATATACGGTATAAACTTTTCATCATCCAAATCTGAATCCAGAACAACATTCGTTTGGATCTGGTATAAATGACATCCAACCCAATGTTGTCAGTATCGGTGCCTATCTGCCTGTATCGGCAGAAAATTGATATGCTTCACCCCTGAATTGGCTAATTCTTAATAAGTGTAAAAACACATAAAATTATTTTAATTGATTTAGCATGTGCCATGGTTCTGATTTTTAAATTTTTTTGGCTGGTATCGGCCGATCCACCTGAATCATTGGCCAAACGATACAGGGTTAATACTGATACTGACAACATTGATCCAACCCGAATCTGAACCGATTAAATCTCAGATCAGCCATGTGTGAACAATGGGGGCCACACGTCCAGATCATCTACTCAATTTAAATACCTGATCTGGTCCTGGTTATGTTCCCATGGGCTCACATGGCACGTGCACACATCAACCATGGCACGTGATGTGTGTGCAAACTTCCATAATGCCTTTGAAATCAGATCATGATGAGGTAAAGAAAAGCATGGCTTGATTGTCCTGAGAGCCACTGAAATTTGAGGCCCTTTGAGCTTTATGTCAACCACAACCATACGATGGGTGTGCTCAGCAAGCGTACGCACAACAAACATCATGACTAGGGCATGAGCAAAGCCTACCCCCCTCTTGCTAACCAAAAGACAGGCAGAAAAACCATAAGATTCTTTTTAGATACTTACACGGATAAACCATCCCCAGGATGAGAGACTTACCTAAGCTGGCTTTGCGTGTCGTACTTACGACCACTATCCTGGCAGCATAAAACTCCTTGGGCTTACCTCTTGCCCCAACCATAAGATGCTTTGCAGAGCAAGAAACTCTCTCTCTCTCTCTCTTTCTATATATATATATATATATAATCGCTAAGAACTAATGTGTGAACCGCGATTATCATGGATTTTTTGTTCTTTTCTCTTGAATCTAACCATAATTACTGATGTGATCTAAATGCTTGGTTTCATAAGAACCCACTCTTGAATCATTGGATTCTGAACGAGATTTTTTTAAGGCTTTAAAATCAATAGCTCATAATCTTCATAAATATTCAAGCATTCAAAAATCAAAATTTCTTCATTGAAAATACATGATCCAATGGTTGATTCCTAGCAAATTCACCCTGATAAGTACATCCATATGGTTGGATTTGCTAAAAAGTATTGGAAATGCCCATATTTCTAGTTCTCATATTCTAGTGACTCTCTCTCTCTCTCTCTCTCTATATATATATATATATATATATATATATATATATATATATATATATATATATATATATATATATAGGAAAAGTGATAGCCAACTATCAAATTTTGAGCCTACTGTCAGTTTACCACCAGTAAATAGGTGTTTTCAGGGGTTTTTTAGCAAAGTGAGCCTTGCAGATATGTTCAACAGGATGGATTTGCTGAGAAATGACACTTGGATCATGTTTTTTCGATAAAAAAATATTTTTTAAGCATAAAATATTTTTAAAAATTATAGATTGTTGAATTTTTAAATCTTATAAAAACCTACATACTTATTGGAATCTGATGATTGAAGAGTCGAATCCTATAAAATCAAGCATGTAAATTACATCTAATTTTAGAAAAAATAGAAAACACCCTTTCAAAGCCTGGTAGGCTGGTGGTAGGAATCTATTATATATATAGTTTATATTTAAAAAATATGAAATGAAAGTAATTTCTACTCTATAATTTCGTACCTTCAGTAGTACCAAATATTTACCCATATATAGATATAAGGTTAATGTTTCTACCTTTTTTTTAAAATGCAAGTTGGGGTTAGGCAGACCCCACCAGTTATACAACCATACCATTGGCTTTTGAATTTTTAATGTTCAAACACAATGTGACGTGTATTAACTGCTACTACTAAAAAACTGTATTTTTTTAATTTTTTACACAATTGACCGTCCAGATGTGTACGGGCTAGTAAAATTCAGTATCTATGACTCGATACGTGTAAGATTTTGCGGGGTTGAAAAATCTGTTGCCTACAATTAATGTGCCAAAATTTCAATATCATGAAAACATATTTTTATTTCGAAAAACTATGACTCGATAGTCGATTCCTTGTATTTTGACCATGCTGAACACATCCACAATCTCCACTATGAGTTTTAACTAGAAGGTTTCTTGCCCACATCGACTAGGGCATCAAATACTTTCTCTCTCTTATATATATATATATATATATATATATAGAGAGAGAGAGAGAGATGGGTAGGTACAAAATTGATACATGCTAAATTGATTTTCTGCACTTTCGGTAAAATTTTCAGAGTTTTAACCCCATAAATGTGTTGAGCATGGTTAATGGATACATATCTGGTTCAAGTCAAAACTCAAGCTATTTGGATCCGTTCTGACACGTTTCGGATAAATGCCTATATATTGATATCTATAAGTCCATTTGACGAGTGGTTTGGTGTCTTAAAAAACTAACATCCTCCTTTACAATCGATCTATTTGATCAAAACCAAATTCAACCATTTAGATAGTTAAAAATGCTCTTAAATTGGGTCCCATTTTCTGAATAAGTTATTTTAAAATTTAAAAAGCATATTTTGGTTATAACTTTTCACTTTGATATCATATAGCAGTGATTTTTAGCTTATTAAAAAGATAGAACCTTCTACTTTTGGTTGAAAACTGTTGAAAATGTTGTTTTATGGGTCAAAATATGGTAACTATCTTTTAAAAATACCTGAAAACATAAATAAAAATAAAAAATATTCTTTTAAAATCTTTTGATTAAATAGAACTTCATAAATACCCTTTAAAAATGTTTGAGCAATGCTTGAGATGACATAAAAATTTTATTTTTCAAAGTTCTTCGTATTCTTAGAGAATTGTGAAGTATTCGAATGTTCACACCCTAAAACCATAGTAATGTGAACAAATGCATCTTGATTTCTGACGAGTCATGGCATGACATGATGCCAGGGACTAACAATCGAAGTTGGTTCAAGAACCCCAAAAAGATTTTGGTAACAATAAAGACCTAGTCGCACTGGCTTAGCCTGCCATACTTATGGTCGTCGCTTGAGAGGCATAAAATTAAACTCCAAGGTTAGGACTCGCCCCCAAGATCTATGCTGGCTGTTGGCTTGTGCAAGGGGTGACACCCATAGGAATCAAACCTTGACTGCACGTCTGACAGCCAAGGCTCAATCCCACTGAGCCAAACCCCTTGGGGCTTGCCTTGAGTGGTTTTACTTGTAAAAAGGAAACAAGAATGACCCGTTCTTACTGTCAAGTCGGTTTATCCAATCCTATCTCCACATCTTGTTTTAAGGAAAATGTTGGTGAGGGAAAATCTTGTGATATTTTGGAAAAAAAGCAAGTTTCCTAAGGAAAATCTCAAGAAAATATTGGTTTGAACAAATATATAAACAAAAAATACAAATGATAGCAAAAAACAAAGGAAAAAGTGCTTTTATCATGTTAATTAACAGGTTAGAGCCCTTTATTTTCAATGCAAGCAATATTTTTCAAAAAACACATTTTCTCGGTACAATCTTAGGATATTTTCAAAGAGTTGGTGATATTTGTGACCATGATCCAAACTGCTCCTGGCCTCGACAGTACAAGCGGCTGATACTATGATGAGGAAGTTCTTTTTTTATTATTGTTTTCTAAATCGTATGAATTAGTTGGAGACCAGGATTGATGAAGTGCAAGAAACCCTAGACCAGCTTGGCACTTAAAATAGTTCTATGCATGTTTTGACGTTTGCTAAGCAAAGCTCAAAATGCCTCATCGCATCCCGGATACCAGACATGAACATGTAGGTTAGTTTGGTGTCATAAGTGCTAGATGTTGTCATGATTGTTAGGAGGTGATATATATATATATATATATATATACTGTACCATCATACCTTAGGGTCCACATTTAATTTACCTATATCTAAGCTCAAAAAACAAAATCTAATCATATGAACATGTTAAGCATATTATATTTATTGTTTTCATGTGCGTCAAAGTTGACTCAAATATAATGTTTTATACCATTTTTAAACCACCCCATAAATTATGAGCTGTTGATATTCACAATCTCAAAAATGAAATCTTATGGTGTATTAAACATGATAAGACTTTCTAATATACTAAATCAATCATGATAATCATTTCTGTATAAATAGATTTACCATTTGGTGGCTAGATATATGCAAACAAGAGTGTACTACCACATGGTATCATGGTACATAACCACCATATAATTTTCCTAACTAAAACCATAGTACAAATGTCTCATCTTTTTTTTTATGATTCTAACATCATAGATGTGATCTACATGTTTTGTTTAGTAAACGTTTGATACCTGAATTGCCATATTACGACACACAAGCATGATTTTGGAAGGCTTCAAAAATCAGAGCCCATAATGTATGATAATTTTATGATGCAGTTTTAGGACAAAAAACATGATCCAACCATTTATGTGGTTTGATTGGATCAAAACAACCTGTGCCGATATGCACTCGAGGTGCTTGTACCTCATGTTGAAATGATCAAATTATATATATATATATATATATATATATATATATATATATATATATATATATATATATATATATATAGTCATGAGTTATTTTGGTATACTCTTGTTTTGCATGTATCTGAACATCAAAATAAAAAACTAACCTTTGGATCATGTTTACTATGTGCTACTCACTATTTTAATGTTTTAAATCTGACTATAACATGATTCTCTGAGGAGTTATTGAATCATTGTGTTCACTAATTGTGAGCTGGTGTTTTTCAACTATCATGAATGATGAATCTTATGACATGTTGACAACTAAGCCTACTAATGTAGAGAAAAAATCATGCTAAACACATCTTAATGGTTAGGTCTAACATTTGATGGCTAGATCTATGCTCACAAGTATTTTGCTCGTTAGGCCCATTCAAAAATTGTAGTTTTAAGTATTTTTTTCTCACGTCTAACACACGATAGATGTGATCTATAGGTTTTGTTTAGTGGAAACCGACTTTTGGATCACCGGAATCTGACATGTATACAGGTTTTTTTGGTAATCCAGAATCAATGGCTATGAAGGTACTAATTTTTCCTGGCTTAAAAAAACATGTTATTCATAAAAAAAACATGATCCAAGAGTCGATTCTCACTAAATCAAGCATGTTAAACACATCTAATGGTTCATATCTATCGTAAAACACTTAAAACCTATGGGGCAGTATGAGAAATAGGGCCTAATATGTTCCATTCTCATATATATATATATATAGAGAGAGAGAGGAAGGGTTGTGGGAAGCTACCCAACTGAATCCCCACAGATCACTTTTTCGAAATTCTTTCCTTACAAATGCATTCAACATGATTGATTTACTAGAGATTGATATTTGAATCATGCATTTTGGATGAAAAAAATGGTAATTGAAGCCTAAAAAAATTTATGAAAATTGTGGACCATTGAATTTTGAATACTTATCCATGCATTGGAATCAAATGATTTCAGTCTCAATTTCTAGTAAATCAATCATGTTGAATACATTTGTAAGGTCAGAATTTTTAAAAAACACCAAAAATTGTCTGTCTTAAGCGATCGAGTACCATATGCTAGGGATGCAATCAGGTATCTTTCCACTACCTCTCTCTCTCTCTCTCTCTCTATATATATATATATATATATATATATATATATATATATATATATATATGCGCACAAAAGGGATATCATCGCATCCCCGTTTGTCAGACTAAAGTAGGACAAGCAGCTTCGTGCTGCACATCCCCCCCCCCCCCCCCCCCAATTTTTTTTTTGGGATTTATCGGTAGTTCATGGCCACTGCTAAAAACAGATAAAAAACTTGCGCGCAGGCGCTATCAGCGGTGCAAGTTAATGCTATTAACAGGATTTTTTAGGTGATACACCCTAATATATATATAAAGAGAGGTACATCATAACAAAACAGTTTCCAAAATTTTATATATTTTAAAAAAAAAATCAGAAACGCAGATCTAGAGAGCAAATTCAATGCTCGGGTAAAGTACTTTTTAACTACTCACACAGAAAATGAAAATTTGCTGCACGTGCCCAATGACACGAGTGCGGATCACGTCAGAGTGACCTATGACAACGGTAACCCATCACATGCCACCCTAATTCTGTTCATCCATGCCATGAACGACATCCAAAACACCATGGTTGGACTCAACATTTCTTAGATGGGTCCTAAGTTTTTTTTTATGTCTCTGAACTGTTGATGCCCTAGATGGAAGGGAGTTCACAAAATGAATGGCTGACAATTAACATAGTTCAACCACAGTATCTTGGATGAACGACATCACGACAACCTCTGACCGGGGTCGGCCTGACATGATACTCACTCAAAGGGGAGGGTGTTGCGTGTTCTCCCCCGAACACGCACTGTTTGCTACAGTGCGTGTTCGGGAGTTCGAATGAGCGCCACGTATATAAGCACGTGGGGCTCGTATCCCCATGTGTGTCTGCATCACTTAGCATTAGAGTCCGGTGCGGTTGCAAATGTTACGACAATGAAGCCGTACATGATACTTCAAGTACAAGGTTTTGATGATGAACAAGTAAATCAACTGCATTTCAGCTAAGGCGATGAAGAAAGATGATAAGCATTGAAGAATTCGATGAAGAATCTTTGAAGACTAGTGTGCAAATGTTAAATTCATTAAAAGTCTTAGATTCTTGTAAGAGCCTTACTTAGAGTGCATATTTAGGTTGCATTTCACCTAAAAAGTCTTTAGAAAAACTTTTCTAAAAGAACCCCTCATGAAAATCTTTTTAGAAAACTCTTTTCTTAAATTTTCGTGTTTATTAGTCGACCAATAGACTCACCAGTCGACTAATCCTTTCACGCCAAATTTTCTAAGCAAAAAGTCATTTTTGTCAAATTAGTCGACCGAAGGTATTATCAGTCGACTGGACAGAATGTCTGTCTTTTGAAAATTTTAGCAGCAGTCGACTAATGATTTTATCAGTCGACTGGACAGAACATGTGTTTTCTAAAAATTTAGCAACAGTTGACTAATGCTTTTATCAGTCAACCGAACAGAATGTATGTTTTTCAGAAAAGTTAAGCAGCAGTCGACTGAAAGGTTTTTCAGTCTACTGATGATATTATCAGTCGACTAACTTTTCTCTAGTCGACTAAGTTTCAAAAGTTCAGATTTTCAAATGGCTCGATTAACAGATCAGTCGACCAACGATAACTGTCAGTCTACTAATAACTAACTATTAGTCGACTAACTACTGTTTCAGTCGACTAATTTTGCCGTTTTTCTTGAAACTTTAAAAAGGCGTGTCTTTTCATTTTTCAAACATTTTGATCGTTCAAAATAGACTGTTTTGACACCCTTTCATACCCTCAACGTATGAAAACTTTCAACTATAAATATGACTGCATTTTACACTCAAAAGCACTTTAATTCAATCAATTTGAATCTATTACTCTTTGCTTTTCACTCATATTCATTTTCTCACTCACGTGATATTTTTCACTTCAGTTTTTCACTCAAATAACTTTGACAGATAGTGAATTCGTGAGTAAAGTATTCCAACAACCTCAAAAGCCAATTGCATCTTATTTGCATTCATAAGAAGGGCTCATAGGTTGTTTTGTAAGTTGTTACTTGTTTTAATTTTCTGTAAAAGGAAGGACTCCTTAGTTTAAAAGAGTTGTTTGCTTTCAGTAGGTGTGTTACTGAAAGTGGGACCAGATTTGGTTTGTATGATCTTGTAGTTACACAAGGTTGATAGTGGAAATCTCAAGCTGGTTTTGCTTGGGGACTGAATGTAGGTTGGGAAAGACCGAACCAGAATAAATTATTGTGTTCTTTGTGTGTTTGCTTTACGAATTGCAAAATCCGTCAATATTCCGCAGACAATTTTTAAAAGCACTATTCACCCCCCCTCTAGTGCTCGTTGCCTCGATTCTACTGCACTTTCGTTTGGTATCAGAGCAAGTTTGCTATTATTTTGATTTGACCATCATCTAACATAGCAACTACAACATCTCAGCACAAAGAAGGATGCTCCTCTGTTCATCCTCCTCTCTTCGATGGAACAAACTATGGATACTGGAAAGTGAGAATGAAAATATTCTTACAATCCAAGGATCTCGAAATTTGGAGAGTTGTTTCAGAAAAGTACCAAATGCCATCAACTGATTTCAGTCAATGAACAGATGAAGAAAAGAAGACTGCCTCACTTAATGCCAAGGCTATGAATACATTGTATTGTGGCGTTGACAAGGTAGAGTTCAATCACATCTCTTAATGTTCTACAACAAATGAAATCTGGCATACTCTTCTTGTAACTCACGAAGGTACGTCAAAGGTAAATGAATCTAAAATTGCTTCTTTAGTTCATAAATTTGAATTGTTTAAAATGAAGCAAAATGAATCTATATCGAACATGGTAACAAGAATGATCGATATAACTAACACTCTGAAATCCCTTGAAAAAGAATATTCACAAGTGGATTTAGTCAGAAAGATCCTAAGGTGTTTAACTCCTGAATGGGAGAGAAAAACCACAACTATTGAAGAGGCAAATGATCTAAACACTCTCACTCTTGAAGATTTGGTTGGTAACCTACTGGCATATGAAGTCCAACTTCAAGACAGACATGAAGAAGAACCCCCAAAAAAAGCTTGAATGAATCATAGTAAACGTATGCGCTGGCTAACACAAAATGATATCTTGCTTATGAAAGTGGTGAGCTTATCATCTGGTTGCAATAAAGATGATCTATCTCAATCATTAGAAAGTTATGGAGAAGTGAACATTTGTACTAATGATGCACCTGAAGAAGTGAACATGTTCACTAATGATGTAGATGATAAGAAGGGTGCAGGCATTGGATTCACTATTGACTTGAATGTTCCAGCAGAAGAAATGCAATTCGATAATGAGGTAGACGATCATGACAGTACACTTGATAAAGGTGTAGACATTGGGAATGTACATGATAGTACACTTGACTCTGTTCCTGTAGAAGGAATGCAGTTTAATAATGAGGAAGCTGCTTACAAATTTTACAATGATTATACCTTAAAACTTGACTTCAGTGTTAGAAGGTATTCTTGGTCAAAAAATGCACAGGGTGTCATCGTGAGAAAGACATATGTTTGTTCTAAGGAAGGTTGGAAGAAGTCAAGTGGAAATTTAACAAGGAGCAAGCCAAATTTAAGATGTGAATGTCCAGCTAGAATAGTGTTAAGAAGACTTTTGAATGAGAAATATGTAGTTCATACTTTAATCAATTATCATAACCATGATTTAGCAGCTTCATTTATGACTCTTATGTTAAGGTCACATCGTAAAGTAAATGAAGCGCATGCTGCAATTATTGAAATAGTTGATAGTGTCAACATTACACCAAGAAAGACATATAATTTATGCGTGCACATAGATGATGGTCGCGAGAATGTGTCATTAACATCTATGGATCTAAGAAACCACTTGATAAGGAAGAGAACAAATAATATAGAGTATGGAGAAATATGTTCTTTGGTTGATTACTTACAGAAGAAATCAAGCATCAACCCAGTTTTCTTTAGCGTAATGCAACTGGATGAATATAGATATGTTGTGAATATGTTTTGGGTAGATTCAAAGTCAAGAGTAGATTATGAATGCTTCAATGATGTACTTATTTTTTACAAGATAATGAAGATTAATACTGAACAGTGGCCATTTGCACAGTTTGTCGGAGTAAACCATCACTCACAGAGTTGTATATTAGGCGGCGCTTTTTTGTATGACCAGACCAAGGAAAGCGTTGAGTGGTTGTTCAAAGTATTTATACAGGCAATGAATGAAAAGCAACTTGAAGCTATACTTACAGATGGTGATCAGGCAATTGTGGCTGCTGTGTCTCATGTATGGTCAGATGCACATCATTGCGTGGCATATCTTTCAAAATGCAACAAAGAACATACGACACATATTTAAACAGAAGACAAGGTTTGACAAAAAGTTTACAAGATGTGTACTTGAGAGCGTAGATGAGGTCACCTTTATGTCTGATTGGGAGGTAATGCTTCAGATATACGACCTTGAAGATTGTCTGTGGTTACAAAATTTATATGCAGAAAAAGATAAGTGAGCATTGGCATATAGAAGACAATACTTTTGTGCAGGTATGATAAACACACAAAGAGCTGAATCTATGCATGCCACACTAAAGAAAACCATGTATTCATGTTTAACAATGTTTTGCTTCATGGAACAATATGAATTATTTATAGACGATCTTAGACAAAATGAGCTTGAACAAGATGTGAAATGCTTTAATACACGCCTTGTAACTTTGGACATAAAAATATTGATGTGACCTGCAGATTTGTATACACTAACTGTATTTGAATAGATTAAGAAGGAGATTATATAGGTCATGAATTGTAACATAGAAGGACGCATGAAAACCGAGAATATGCACAAATACCATATTGTATGGGAGGACGAAGAGCATCCAAAAAAGCAAGAAGCACATGTCACGTACAATGTTGACAATAGAACAATTGAATGTACGTGCAAAATATATGAATTCAAAGGTATTTTATGTCGTTGTGCATTAAAGACACTTAATCAAGAGAAGATACAAGAAATACCTTAGTCATATTTAATGCGAAGATGGATGGGATAAGCAAATATTGAACTGCTGGATATAGATAATTTCAGTCAATCTGGTGTTGATGAGAAGTGTCACATAGCCTCTCGTTACCAACAACTGTGTAGGTCACTTATGGATGTTGCGGATTTGGCATCGAAAAGTGAAGATGCCTATGTATGCATGAGAAAATTGTCAAGGGAATTACTTAAAAACAAACAATTAATTCACCATCAGTCAATTGCAGCTCATGAAGGCCAGTCAAACAACATGGGAGCGAACAACAAAGGTGAAAATCATGCTTTCCTTGACACTCATGAGAAGTTGCGCCGAAGCATAAACATCATCTTCAACAAGTCAGTAGTGAACTTTGTAGATTATGATGGAAAAAATTTACTTAGCGAATGGTATCAAAAGAAAATTTGCCTCTGATCGTAGTCGTCGGAAGACAAAGGGTGCAATAGAATTTGTTGGCAAGAAAAGGTCTAAGAAACAACCAACTTCTAAGCAAAAGCAACCAAGCCCTTCGCATGAATAGGTATATAATATATTATATTGCTTCTCATGTAAATTGCATTACATTTAGCTTATCAATATCTAACTTGTGTAATTTTCAACATGCAACAATACACTACAGACGTGCACTACAACGTTGTAACCTTTAATCCTCCTGACCAATTTTTCCGGAAGGATAGCCTCAGTTTTACAAGTCTTTTGGTATATAATCAATGTTGGGAGGATGTTTGCATTTCTTGTGAAACTTAATGTAGTGTCTTATATTGTTCTGTTTCATGACAGACTCAGATCAATTTGAAAGTAAGCTATGAAACACAAGAATCACGTGTGAATTCTATTTAAGTCTTACCATAAAGTTAGTTGTTATGCCTCTTTGCATGACCCAATTTTCATATTGTCGGATTTGTTAAGAGTTTAACAAAATAAGAGTTGAATATGCTTATACACTGGATGGTCTTATTAAGAAATAGTTTTTTGATAAAACCATTTTCATGAACTGTGAGCCACAAAAATAGAATTGTTAATATTTATGTGGATCACCGTTCATGAAAATGGCTTCATTCAAAAAGCTATGAAACACATGAATGGTGTGTGAATTCTGTTTAATAATGTATATTTCACATATATAAATCATTGTAATATGTATAATTCACATGAATAAATCATTATCTCATCTAGCCTAAAGAGCTACAATTTTGATACAGTAGGTAAATTGTCATTGCTCAGTGTTTATACAATTAGTGAAAATCATTGTCTCATCTAGCCTTCTCATATGCAAATTGTTATATATATACTATAGTTGAATCATTGCGCAAAAACCATACTTTGTAGTTGGAAAAACATCTGCCTAATCTTTAATATACTTCATGACAAATATGTTACAATTGTGTGACCTGTTGACAAGAATGCTTGTTTACAGATGCGAGGAAAGGCCTCTACCCCATCCGGTATCGTCCATTCACTTAGTATATGCAATGTATCGCAAATCACGGTTGTAGTAACATACTATCGATTTGTGAGATATTATTTTGTTTGTTAATATCGATTTGTAAGCTATTATGCTGAATTTCTATATCAAATTATAATATATTTTGCGATGTGTATATTGATTTGTAAGATATTATGTGTTTTGTAGTGTCGATTTGTAAGCTATTACACTAAATTTTTGTATCAATTTATAATATAATTTGCGATATGTATATCGACTTGTAAGATACTATGTGTTTTGTAGTGTCAATTTGTAAGATGTTATACCATGTAGTATCCTATCGCGATCTGCACAATGATGTCTATGTCGGCCATAACTGGATGAAAATCGCAATGTGCATGAGTACAAATCGTGATAAAAGCATACAGATAAATTCTTGTCTCATCTAGCATTCAAATATACACATCATTGTACAACCCAATCCAATCACTCCCCCACCTAAACCCATAATTACAAATTGACATGAAATTCAACAAAAAAATTGAGGTAAATTCTAAGTGATTTACAACATGATACCGATTTATGTTTTATACAGAAACAATATTTTAGTAAGAGTTGTAAATCGATAAGTAACTTTAAAACTACAAATCAATGTGATTTACAACCACAATCATTTATGAAAAAACCTAGTCTTTTTTTATATGACTATCATCATTAAAAAAATAGATATCATCACCAGTAGGTAATTATCGGGATGTCTAATTATATTTATGAAGTAACTGCCACAATAATATGTCTTTGTTTGTCTATGTGAACGATATCGATATGTAATAGCGCGATTTACTCACAACAGTTTGCAACTATTACTTAAATTGATTTATACTTTATTAAGTTTAAACATCGTGTCAATTTGTGTACACATGCGTAAAACCCTACAAAATATAAAACCCTAATATAGATCTATATATAAAACCCTACCCGACCCGTTGTCCAGGTCTAAAACCCTAATCTATTTAACCTCTTTTCCTTTTTTCTGCGGCAGTGCAGTTTCTTCTTCTTCTTTTTTCTCCTCCACCTTAGTTTTCTTCTTCTTCTCCTTCTTCTTATCTTCCTTGCATTTTCCTTTCTTCTTTGTTCTTCTGTGTTCCTTCTATCTGTGCTTGATAGATGGGGTTTGATGCTGATAACGTAGTTATTTCATGCTGTGAGGAAAGATTTGTATAATCTTCGATGATGATTATGGTGGTTATCTTTTGTGTATACATCGATATATTCATGACACCATAATCATCTTTAATCGTTGTTGTCATACCGAAGCAAACACAAATATTCTGCATGATAGACATGGGTGATGCTGATGTTCATCTATTTGATCTATTCCTACTGCTGGACCCTCCATTGTTCATAAACCATACTTCATAGTTAAAAAAATATCTACCTAATCTTCGATATACTTCACGATAAATATGTAAAAGTGATTTATCATGTAGCTCATCGGCTACTTCAAGGGACAGTGCCTGAGCTGAAGTTTATGAAGCATATTCTCAAGAGTGCACCATTGCTAGAGTCTCTAAGAATCAACCTCAATTCGAGGAAAATGGTGCAGTGGGCTGTCATTACTAATGAGCTCATTTTCTTGGAGAGGATGTATTCTCAACTGCACATAGAATCGCTTTGCAACAGGAAATGAACTCGATGATGAACGATATGAATGTTTTGGTAATCTCTTCTGTAAAAATGAGAGTGTCTAAAAGATAGATATGTGTTTGACGAAAATGTCCTCCCATAAATAGCTTTTCACATTCTCGCACCTGGATTGCATTGGAAGCACATCACTATTTTGGACGTGGGTTTCATACTGGTGATGATATTTGTTTTCTTTGATGATGATGGTCATGTATTGTATTTAAGCCAAACCATTGGTCATGATGTATTGTAACTAAATACTAATATTTTTTGTATATGAATGTGGTTGTAAATCATGTGGATTTGTAGTTACAAAGTTACAGTGAGAACGATATGTTTTTGTTTGTCTTTGCGAACAAAATCGATTTGTATTTAAGAAGTTAACTCGATTTGTAACATTGAAGTAAAACCCAAAATCCTTAAACCAAAAACCTAAACCCCAAACCCCAAACCCCAAACCCCAAAACTTAAACCCTAAACCCTAAACTCTAAACCTTAAACCCTCAACCCCAATCGCTTGTAAAAGCGATTAGGAAATATCATTGACATAGGCATAGCCTGTAAAAGCAAATCACAATAGCACATAGCCTTCATACGTCATTGTGTAAATCACAATGGTACGTATCATTCACTTAGATAAAGCTCATTGTTTAAAAGACAGACATCATTGTGTAAATTGAGATGGTATAACAATTTACACAATAACGTCTATGTCGGCCATAACTGGATGAAAATCGCACTGTGCATGAGTATAAATCATTGTAAAAGTTCACGGTCAATGTTTCTGCAAATCGTTTCAGTCATTTATCAATGTTTGTGCAAATCGTTTCAGCCTTATATAAACACTTGTTCGATTTTAATTTAAGAAGGTTGATCATTACAACGGTTTGTTCAGTGACATTTGTGTGCTATACTAATTAAAATAGATTTATACACTCATAGAATGTCACGTTACAAAAAATATCTCGTTTCCATTATACACAACATTAATCACTTTTATGATTTTTATTTACGAAGGGTGAACATAACAACGATTTGCCTTTACTATAAATAGAAGTCCAACTTATTGGCGTGTTTAGTAAAATTGAAATTTTATTTATTTCAACCAAGAGAGATTTACATAATTTGTATACACAGTCTTACAAAATTTGTATACAAAATTTGGTTGTATAGTTCATAAAATTTGTAGAAGTCAATGTACATCATATTACTCCTAGAGGGGTCGCGTCGTTTATTGCCTTCAAGGTATTCTTACCGATTGAGTTTTTTTTTCTTTCTCAATTAGAAACTCCGTCAATTTTTTGCATAGTTCTGTGTGGAATCCAGGTATATCATCATGCAAAAAAAAATGTAAGATGACACCAATATATAAATTGAGTCTTCAAAAATAGAGGATAATAAAGAGCATACCACATCGAAATCAGGTTCTCATCTATTGTATATTGCTTTAATATACTTCATTACAAATACGCCACAATCGACGCCATTATTTTGTAAATGAGCATCGTGTGCTGAGCGAAACCTCCACTCACCAATGTCGACACCCAAAACATCTTTGACGAATCCCACTTATGGTTAATGCAGAAGCAAGTAAATTCCTGGCCACCGTACATGATACGATACCCTTATAGTTGAAAACTTACCAAATACAAAATGTCACGATGTACACCAGTGTGAAAGTCCAATGAGTTGTAGCACCATATTCATTTTTTCTGTAAATCCATCACGTATAAGACCCAATATTGAACAGTTTGTTAGAGTGTAGGAATCAATATCTGTAAATTGATAAAATATCTTACAAATTGATAGTACAGATTATGTTAGGACTGTTATGCCTAAACCTTGAAAAAGAGGTTTCTTCACTTACCTTTTCACTTGACCAAAAGTCTCTGCAGTGATCATCGTTACCCCAGTATGATAGTCCATTGATGTCAATTTTGTGAAACAATTTTAGAAATGATATTTTTTTGTAAAAACAATGTGAAAGCCAGACACCAAAAATAAAAACCGGCTCACACAAGTGGTGGAGTCTGGGTCGATCTCAGGGAACGGAGGATACTTCGTATTCAAACATGCAACTAAATTACGCTTTATTGCCAAAAAGAAAAAAAATACCAAAATAAACTAATTAACTAATTACATGAATCTGACGCTACACAGAGGGTTTAAAATAATATTAAAATGGTTTTATTATAACCCAAAATTAAATTGAAATTCAAACTCCTAATCTTAAAAGAAAAGCAAAAAGACTTTTGTGCTTGCGTCCTCGTGTAGCGTATCGAATGTGTGCCACCACGTCTTGCTCACTCCCACGCTTCTTTGCAAAACATGAAACAACAAAAGATGAATATCACTACACTATAGAAACAAAAATGTGAAAATGAAGTGCGTAATAAAATGAACTAAATGCAAGACTAAACTAAATTGCACTAAGAGCGCAAAATGAAAATGCGTAAATGTAAATGCAATGAAATGAAAAACACGACGAATAAATGCAAAGAAGTGAAAAACTAAAACTAACTAAAACATGTAGCAGATGAAAAGTGTGAGATGCAAAACTACAACTAAAATGCAAGATGACAAAATAAAAGGTGCAGGAAACAAAAGAAGTTGTGGAATGAAATGCGAATATAAAATGCAGAAAATACACAACCAAATGCAAAATAGCATGCAGTAGAAACTAAGAAGCAAGAAATAAAAACACAGAAAATAACATGCAAGAGATAAAAATGTAGGCGCTAAAAAATTGCTGAAATGAAAGTATGCTGAACTAAAATGCAAAACATGCTTAAATGAATGCATATGCATAAAGGAAAATAACGAACTGCAGGTGAGTGAAATAAAAAAATGCAAATGCAAAGAAGAATACACTGCGACTATAAATTCGTGAAAGGAGAAATGCAAAGAAAAGATGAATGCTGAATCAAAATGAAACAAGTAAACATTATGCAGATGAATTAACACATAGATGAAATGCAGATGTAAACAATAAAACACAGAAAGAAAACTAAGTGCGATGCAAAAGATTATGCACAAAACAAAAGTGAAAATGATGATTAAACAGAATGCAGAAAATGCAAACCAAAACCAAAACGCAGATGATGCAAAAATTAAGATGAAACAAAGGAAATGCAACAAAACACGGTAATGAAACAAAATAACAAAAAAAACATAAAATGTAGCAGAATCAAAACATGCACAAATCACAAAAATGCAAAACATGGTGGACAGAAATGCGATAAAAAACATGTTGGATGCACAGATGATTGTGATGAACAGGATGATACGATGCTGAATCAAAATGAGATGCAGATGAATCAGATGAAGGATAAAAGGGAAATGCAATGCAGAGGATGCAACAATGATATGCGATGAAGAATCACTAATGCAGATTGAAGAAAAAGGGAAGAAGAAGGAGTGAAGACTTACCGAACATTGGAGTAGGTTGGGAAGAGAATGGCCTCTCCCTTGCATCGATGTCGCCCATTGAGGAGAATTCCACTAGTGAAAGAAGGGTTGAGAGAAAAAGGAGGAAGGAAGAAAGAAGAAGGAAGGAGGAAGAAGGGAGAAGAAGCATCGATGGGGAAGAAGGGTTGAGAGAAGAGGGGCTATGTTTTCTTCAAGGGAGGACCCCTTTTCTTCTTCTACGTGAGGTTTTTAAAGAGGAAGAAGGGAGTTTGTTATTACTTATATAAAAAGGCTCCTATAAATTCTATACATTTCTAAAAAGGGGTTTTAGCTAAAAACATTTTCCTGAAAACTCAAAATTCTATATTATTCAACCTAAACTACTTAAACTATTTAAAAATGTTATGCCTATTTTTTTTTTTGAACCTAATCTACTTAAAGTCTAACTACTAAAAGGAATACAAGTGATTAGCTCACAAAATAAAACTTGCAATTCATGCTTTTTCCGAAATTTATCTTTTTTATGTATTTTCTCGAAACTAATAATAAATGTGGGATTTTAATGCAATTCTTTATTGGATCATGCATGAATTAATATGATTAAATGCTAAAATAGATGTATGATCAAATACTCTCATGCTTATCATTTGCTAGTCCTCGAGCAAACTGAAGCAAAGAATGCAAGAATCAATAACTACTCAATTAACTCACTTTCGTATGAATCACGATTGCATTTAGCACATACAACAAGCCCTTTCAACCCCTGAGTTACCTCAGTAGACGAGTAAGGTCTCGCGAGGGTTTGCGATGATGCTACTCACAAACATCTCTTTCATGTATGCACAAGAGTACCTATTTTCACAAGCAGTAGGTAATTAAAGACTTTGTTTTCACAAATATTTCTTGTTATTACAAAATCAAAACATGATTAGAGTCTTTTATATACCACCACAGAATAAAAAGATTTCTTCCACTTTTCTAAATATCAAAATTATTTATGTTTTATTCTCGAAAAATCAAATAAGTACATGTTATTATTTACTTATCCTCACTCATGTTTTCTCAATCATACTTCTAAGCAGTGAACTTTTTTCTTTTTCTTGATTTTCAAATTTTCACACTTTTTCTTTTTGCACTCTTTTTATTTTATGGCTTGCGTATGGTCTACTTTTATACCCTGTGTAATGCCAATGTCTTTATACTTATAAGATCAGTATAGGACAAGGATATTGACTAGGACACAAAAGTAACTTCCTTCATTCACCTTTTCGACATGAGACTCAAACACTTCAACTTGTGTCTGCTCCCAGCTACTAGGGATCATGAAGACTTTCACTCTCCTTTTTGATATGAAACTCAAACGTTTCAACTTGTATCTGAGCCCAACTACTACGGATTATGAAATATATCCAAACAACCTAGCACATGCTCTTTTACACTTTTGAGCTCATTTTTGCACTTTTGTTCATTTGCTTAGTTTTTTGAAAATAACACTGTGTATATTTATATTTGTGATTCAAAATAAACTCTAACATGCATTTATCATCATTTCTTTGAAATCCACATAAACAACTATAATTTTTAGGTCCCATTTTTTTGGGGGGGGAGGAAGGGGGATTAAAAATCCTCTAAAAATATTAGATTTTGAATAACATTCATATAAGTTCAAACTTTTTCTTAAAAAACCTACTTTTCATGACTGGTGTGTAAAAATATGCAGGTATGTAGACAGAAATATCAGGGTGTGCAAACTACCCCCCCATGCTTGAATGACACTGTCCCAGTGGCATTCCCCCATCTTATATGAAACTAAGTGAATGACATGAGATGCAATAAATGAAGAAAAAGAGTAGAAACAACCTGACATGAAATATGAATGCACATTCTACGACTACAATGAATGCAATGTATATATGACATGACATGACATGAGAACTCATGAATGAAAAAAGAAAAACTTAAGAAAATCTACAAATCCTAAAGGCAAATCTAATAATATACAACATATGAGCTGCCTCCCATAAAGCGCTAAGTTTTATGTCCCCAGCCAGACAGATCTCTGAAAAACCCTTCATCTTCCATGAGATCAATGGACATGAAGTCATGCTCAATCGGGCTCTCTGAGAAAAAGAGTGTCATCTGTGACATTGCGCATTGTGTTTATGCCTAGTCTACCCCTAAAAGTGATATTGTGACTCTCGGCACTGGATGACAAGAGGTTAGTCTCTTCTTGGAGACTACTCTCGAAAGAAGAGTCAAGAACTGATCGACTGTCAATATATGCAATATCAAGCAAGGGATGAATGTGATCCTTCTTGACTAGGTCAAGCATCTCATGAATGCATGCCTCTTTCTTGCTAAAAGCAATCGATTTCCCTAAGGCCTGGGGAACTAGGGATCAAGAAGTATATGATGAAAAGTTAAGTTGTGGGCTCTGCCCATTGTGCTGGGGCCTGGTGGAGGAGATTGACTGGTCAGTAGGTATGACAATGGGCTCATTAGTTGATTCCTAAATGGGGTGGTGTGCCTTCCCACTCCGAAGGGATATAACAAATTTGACTTGCTCATGGTGAGAATCTTGGGGATGCAGGCCAAATGACATGAGGTCCTTTTCCTTTGGGTTGACAACAGTCTGACTAGGCAGACTCCTTTCGTTGCGCCTGCTCAAGGCCCCAACCAACTGTACCATTTGAGTCTTTAGCTTCGTTATTGACTACATGTGGGAATACAGAGTGACCTTAATATCAGAAAAGGCCTCTAACATCTTATCCGAAAATGATGTACTCGATGTGGGCTCCTGAGGAGAAGGCAGACTAAACTGAGGGTGGACCTGGAAAAATATGGGATACGAGTAACCTTATGAAAAATTACTCTGTCTATGCTGTGTTTGGGAGGGTTGATGGGGTGGGTCAAAATTGAAGTGGTTTCGCCATCCCGGGTTATAGGTAGGTGCATAAGGATTGTGCACAGGTCTAGCGAAACCTTGGGCAGCCTTCACCTGCTCTTGAATGAATTCAGGATATAGCGGTGCTGCTAAACACTTGAAAACAAAGTGTGTGGGGCTAGCACATAGCTCACACACTTTTCCTACTAGACATCTCAAAGATGAATTGGCTAGAAATTGATCTAACTTCCTAGTCAACAGGTCAACTTTGGTTTGCAATTCGCTCTCGGACCCCACTTCAAAAATCCTAACTTTCCTAGGACCACTTGGCACAGATGTGGTTCTATCGAGCCGTGAAGACAAGGCATGATGCATGATATTTTCACTCAAAGTCTCAAATAAAGTTCACACCTCATCCTCACTCTTGAGCATGAATGTTCCCCCACATGACGAATCAAGTATTTGCCTGTCCTTTTCGGTCAGGCCATCATAAAAATACTGCACCAGTTGCCAATGGGGCACCTGGTGGTGGGGGACTTGCGAAGAAGATCTTTCATCCTCTCCCAAGTCTCGTGGAATTGTTCTCCTTCAATCTGAGAAAAAATGGTTATGGCTTTACAAAAAAGATTCATCTTACCAATTGGGAAGTACTTTTTGAGGAACTCGCGTTGCATTCCTTCCCAAGTGGTAATCTGAATCATATTAAGGGCCTTTAGCCAGTGCTTGGCTTTATCTTTGAGGAAGAACATAAACAACGTCAACCTCAAAATTGTTGATCCATACTATGGAGTAGATCTTGATAAACTCATCGAGATGACGGTAGGGGTCTTCGTTGCTAAGGCTATAGAAAGATGGTAACATTTGGATTACACTGGCCTTGATCTCAAACCGGTTCGCTCCTACATCAGGTCTCGTAATGGAGGAGACAGAAGTGTACTGATTTGGCATAAAATACTCCCTAAGAGCATGAATCAAAGGCTGATCGTCGGCCATGGTGATGAGATGATGCGCTCTCCTAACAAGAGACTCGGGATCCTCAATAGGCTCAACAAGCTCGGGGTCGAGCGATCGTCATCCATGCATGCACCAATAGAGTAGACCGGTGTGGCAAATGTCCTAAACTTGGGTTTTCTGCCTAACTAACACGCTAAGTGGCCAAACCACGCAAACCACAAAGCGAGTAAAACAAAAAGCAATAATGAAAAGCTAGAAATAAACAAAACACCACACACTTGCACTCAGTAGGGAATTTGCGAAAAGCAAACTAAGAGCATGATACCAATCGTGCGCAGTCACCTCTAAGGGTATCCCAATAGGTGGGCTGTGCAGGAAAAGTAAACTGGTCTATACGTTGTGCAAACACATGGTTCTAATCCTAAGTACGAAAAAAAAACTAAGCAATCCTAATTAATCAATAGGAAAATAAACTAAACAATCCTAATTAATGAACTGAAAGTAAACTAGCAACCTAAAATACGAGAACAAACACAAGGCAATAAAATGAATACTTGTATTTCACCGTTCCCCGATAACGGCACCAAAATTTGATGTCAATTTTGTGAAACGATTTTAGAAATGATATTTTTATGTAAAACAACGTGAAAGCCAGGCACCAAAAATAAAAACCGGCTCACACGAGTGGTGGAGTTCGGGTCGATCTCAGGGAATAGAGGATACTTCATATTCAAACACGCAACTAAACTACGCTTTGTTGCTAAAAAGAAAAAAAATGCAAAAAGAAACTAATTAACTAATTACATGAATCTGACCCTACGCAGAGGGTTTAAAAGAATATTAAAGTGGTTTTATTACAACTCAAAATTAAATTGAAATTCGAACTCCTAATCTTAAAAGAAAAGCAAAAAGTCTTTTATGCTTGCGTCCTCATGTAGTGTATCGAATGCGTGCCACCACGTCTTGCTCACTTGCTCGCTCCCACGCTTCCCTGCAAAACATAAAACAACACAAAGCAGCAGCAAAAGATGAATAGCACTACACTATAGAAATGAAAATGCAAAATTGAAGTGCGTAATAAAATAAACTAAATGCAAGACTAGACTAAATTGCACTAAGAGCGCAAAATAAAAATGCGTAAATGTAAATGCAATGAAATGAAAAACACGATGAATAAATGCGAAGAAGTGAAAAACAAAAACTAACTAAAACACGCAGCAGATGAAAAGTGTGAGATGCAAAACTACAACTAAAATTCAAGATGACAAAATAAAAGGTGCATGAAACAAAAGAAGATGAGGAATGAAATGCGAAATGCGAATATAAAATGCAGAAAATACGCAACCAAATGCAAAATAGCATGCAGTAGAAACTAAGAAGTATGAAATAAAAACACGAAAAATAACATGCAAGAGATAAAAATACAGGCGCTAAAAAATTGCTGAAATGAAAGTATGCTGAACTAAAGAAGGTGGAAGAAAAGTTCTCAAAGATTTGCAATGACACCTTGATCATTATTGATGAGCATATGGTTGCTTCATCGTGGGACCGGAGAATCCACTGTCTTCTATTACAAAATGAAGGGTGATTACTACTGCTATCTTGTAGAATTCCATACTTCATTCAAACCAACAGACTTATCTAATTTCTGGATCTGGCTCAAAAATATGTGTGTGTGTGGGGGGGGGGGGGGGCAATTCGAACACAGTAAACAGGGGACCTAGTGTAAAACTTGAAAGATTCACCGGACTTCAGCGTTTTCATGATGCAATCAAAGGAACCAGTGTATGGGTACCACCCAAAAGCATCAGGCTGCACTTTTTGTATTTGGGTTTTACAGTAGAGCATATATGATTTTACTATAAAACACACAGTGATCTCACATCAAACATACAACAGATGTTGTTTTCACTGTGAAATCACTGAAGGTTTTCAGATCAGCGAAACAAAGAGCGATTTCGAAGTGAATCCCTTACGAGACTTCATAATAGTTCAAACAGAGTAGGTGTTGTGAAAGAAGAAAAATAAAAGCACAAGGCAATATAGCTATTGCAATTCATATCAGAACAATAATCCCATTGACGATGATGCTCGGATTATATCAAATGACGATCCAATCTGATAAAAAAATCTGTAACTAAGTATGATTTGATCGGCCATACAAACTACGTTGAAATAAAAAGAAAAAAATGCAGATGATCAAATAAATGTAATACTTAAGATGCTAATGAAAACAAGATTAAACGAATCCCTTCAGTGATGGAAATGAAACTCATTTATCTACATAAGAAGAAAGGAAGGAAGAAGAAGAAGAAGGGAAAATGAAGAAGAAGAGGGGATGTGATAAATGCTGAACAGAAGAACATTATCAAACGAAATCGATTAATGAAATGATCAGAAATAATAAAACAGAACAGAGAATGCTAATAAGAATGCTCATGATGCACAAGATTCAAAATCAATACAATGCAGAGATAAATCAAATGAACCAAATGAATCAAAATGCATAACAGTAGATACATCAAATGAATAACAGCAGATGAATAACATCTAAATGCATAACTCCTAAATACTTGTCACCTAAATGCTAAACAACAAATGATTTGAATGATATACCATAAATGCCAATTCAATCAAACTAATCAAATGCAAAGAAATTTGCACAAGTAAATTGATTTCACAGATCGATTTCAACAATCAACTTCAACAAATTGAACTCACACAACAGATTTTTCAAATTGATTTTACACAGCAAATCGATTTCACAAATCGATTTTAGCAATTGACTCCTGCAGACTGAACTCACACAGTAAACGTTGTTGTGAACTGTGCCATGAATAATGCTCAACAATACTCAAAACAATCGATGCTGATAATGTTAGATTGCATCTGATGATATTGAAGAAACTAATTGCAGACTATTGCATATGCTATGAAATGCAAAGTGAATAGTTGCGGGAGATGCAAAACATATAAAATGCCATGCTGGATGCTGAAGATGAGTCGAAGAACAAAGGAAATGATGATGTACCATGCGATGCACAAAAGAAACCGATACAACATATTGAAGAAATGCGATGATGCTGGTGATGAATAAATGAAATAGCAGGAGTGAATGAATGAAGAAAGGGGAAATGAGATGCGATATATATAGGAATGACAACCCTAATGAAATGAATGCTACAACATAAATGGAGTGAATGCATATCAAAAAATGTACATGATGATGCTACAACAGATGGACAACAATATTGCAGATGGATAAAAAATGAATTAAACTAAAAGGATATGCAGTGATGTGGAGCTGCGTAATGGAACTCAACTAGATGGGAATGAAATACAACTGGAACAAGATGATAACACATAATTTGATGCAAATGAAATATGAACTTTGTATCAAATGCAATGAAAATGGATGTTGCTACAAGGGAATGGTGATGGATGCTATGCAAATGAGTTATGGTGCAGATGCAGCTACGATGATGAAAAAATCTAATGCATGAATAAACAATGAAAAATGTAGCGATGAATTGTAAAAAAAGAATGTTGATGCATAAGCAACATGAAGATAAAAATGAACATAACGAAATAGACACCCTGTTGCAGTATGAAGATCAATGCTGTTATAGGCAGATCGATGTTGCACCATGCGCTTCCGATGGATAGTGGAGAATGAAAGAAAAGAAACAAAAGATGCAAGATCGAAAAACAAAAAAAAAATGCTTAAGATGTAAATTCACAGAAAAGCGAAGAGGGAGAGGGGATGATTCTCATCGTAGGTTGGCTTAGGTTGAGAGGAGAGATGTGTTTCCTCTGTATGTTGTTGCTGGACCAAGCTCCTTCACCAATCAAGAAGAGAAAATTAGAGAAAAGGAGGAAGAGAAGGGGGAAGAGAAGAAGAGTCTTGCAAAGCTTCACCAGGAGAGCGCCTTTGCAAAACTCGATCTGGAGAGCTCCTTGCAAAAACTTCGATGCGTCTCCCTCTCCTTCGCAGGTGGTTATAAAGGAGATGGTCGTTACAAGTTTTTCAAAAATAGTCCCTCAAATTTTCTGGAAAATTTTAAAACGACGTTTTAGTTACGACATTTTCAAAACCCTAAAGTTATTTTTCTGAAATTTCGCCCCTTTATGTTATTTCTTGAAAGAAAACCTAAAATATAAGAAAAATGCGAGGGATTTAAGAGATTGGATCCAGATGGAGTCTTAAAAGATTTTGCAAAATATTGACTTTGAAATTTGAGGATTTTGCAAAGGCGAGCTTTTGAAATCAAATTTAAATAAATTGAATTTTAAAAATGGATCTGGATCCAAAGTTTTGAGTAAAGATCAAATTTGGATCTCGAACTGAGGAAAAATGAAAGGAATGGATCCAAATGGAGATCGGATCTGGATGAAATAACTGAGCTATACAGAGAATTGATTTTGGATTTTTAGATTTGGATTGAAAAAAGAAGATCCGGGCTCAGAATTGGATTTGGATGTCTGATGTGGATCCGAGATTGGGTTAAGTATATAAAATAAATTTGGATTTCAGATCTTCAACAAGGAAGTGAATTTTGAGAAATGATTAGAAATTGACCCAATTGCCTTTCTGAATGATTCAAAAGGTGGGTCCTAGGGGCAAAAAGGGAAATTTTAAAATTTTAAATTTTTGGGGTGTTTATAAATGTAACTTTACAAAAAATAATTATAGAATTACCACAAAGAATTTTAGAATTACAACAAATAAATATTGGGATAAAAAATTATATAATGTTTATTCAGTGGCACTTGACGACTCAGATGGACTTTGACATACAAATTTTTTCTTTCTTTTTCTTGGTGGACGCTCTTTCCTCGGTGGCCTCTTGGTTCTTGCAATCTTATTAAAACCACTGGTAATCAACTCTACCAGTGACCGCATTTGTCTCCCCAAATTCCTCATTTGCTTCTGTAACTCCATATTCTCCCTCTCCAGCATCTCAAACCTTGTGGCAGAGATTACCTACTTTTTTGTGAGTTATATTCACTCCTCATTGTGTACTGCAACTAAGACAATCATTGTTGTAGCCGGAGGGACACAATGGACGTGTTTTCTATGATGAAAGACGACATAATGGGAGACAGGAGGGACCCATGGGTTCCCAACATTTCTACGTTGCTTATTCTCAATCTCCAGATTTTGACGCATGGGTTCTCAATATTTTTTGAAATAGTTGAGGTCATATTGTCATTCTTTATAATCATACGTTATGGAACGAACACCTCCTTTGTTCCAGCTATCCAATTGTTCCCTGAAGTGATCGTGCCAATTCACGTTCCTGACCCCACCACTTTTCATCTTTCTTCTCACTTCCACAGACTGCTTTGGGGTAGATTGTCCCAAGCCAGCTTGTAGGAGAACTCGACTACCATGTTGCAACTTAGCTTCATAATTGTTAAACAACCAAATATCGCAGGCAAACAGTCTCGCAACCTGAGCAACAATCTCTTGGTCCTCGTCCTCCCCATTTTCATACGGTCTCCACGCAACCTCTACATTAGAGATTATAGTTTAGGTATAAACATAATTATCCATGCTAATGAATGCTAAATATTAAGATGATTTATAATAACGAATGCTAAATATATTATGACTGTTACTAATGAGAGCATTGTATTAAAATGATTTACACTAATGAATGCTACATATTACAACGATTTGCAATAATGAATGCTAAATGCTAAGAAGATATCGCTTTGTACTAACGAAGAAATAATCCTACAACGATCATTACTTAAGAAAGGTAACAATTACAACGATTTATACGCGATAATGATTTATACTAAGGAATATAAAATTATGTAACGATCATTACTTAAGAATACTAACGATTACAATGATTTACACTAATAAAAGTTAAATGCTAAAGCGATAACAATTTGTACTAAGGAATACAAAATTCTGTAACGATCATTACTTAAGAATGCTAACGATTACAATGGTTTACACTAATAAAAGTTAAATGCTAAAGCGATAATGATTTATACTAAGGAATACAAATTCCTGCAACGATCATTGCTTAAGAATGCTAACGATTACAACGATTTACACTAACAAAAGTTAATTGCTAAAGTGATAACGATTTGTACTAAGAAATACAAAATTCTGCAACGATCATTACTTAAAAATGTTAAACATTAGAATGATTTGTACTAACAAAGTAAAAATCCTGCAGCGATGATTACTTAAGAATGCTAAACATTTCAATGATTTATACTAATGAATGATAAATGTTGAAATGATTGTAAACGATTTTAAACCATTTACCTTATTTAATTGCAGACCATCTAAAATGAACTTAGCATTATCTTGCTTTACATGTATTCTAGCCCATTGGCTGATCATTGGAAAACCACAAATCATAGGGCCACATTAAGGACGCAAGGCGATAATATGCCCCCACAACCAAACTTACAAAATCATATATATTAGTAAGACTATAACCTTCAACTATCTTAGTCTATAACTACAAAATATGTAATAAACAATTACCTGAACAAATGACCAAAACCCTGCAATGATTTTTGTACCATTACTCGCACAGTAAAGTTGATTGTACAATTGTGCGAGCATAGCAGCACCCCATGCATAGTTGTCGACTTTATCTAAGTCTTCCAAGAATTGTAGCCACAGGTAACTTATTCTCGAACCAGACAAATCAGAAATAAAGTAAGTCCAAAAAAATAAAGGAAGTCGCGCAACTCTTGGTCAGCTCTTTCAGATGCACATGTAGCGGACCAACCTTCCTATTTATTACAGAAAGAATAAACTTTCATTGATGTAGAATTGCTTCCACTAGCAATACATTGCTTCCATTCCTCCATCGACATCCCTAGAAGGGCCATGCACTTGTCCCTTGCGGTATAGTTTGAATCCTGTAATAAGACAGTAATTTTATAGCACTTAAGGCCCGTAATCCATGCCACATCTTCTAGGGTCATGGTGATCTCAAAAGAATCAAACTGGAATGTGTTTGTCTTATTATTCCACTTATTTATCACATGGGTCATGGTGTTCCAGCACATTTAAAAAGAATGTTGGTCCAGAAGGTCGTCGAAGTGCATATTTTGCAATCGATTCTTCTGATATTCACTCAGTTGTCCATACCACGACAAAACTATAGGCCAGTGACACCATCGTCTGAGCTTTTCACCTAATTCTCTACTTCTCTTATGACCTTCCTGTAACACAAAATAGCATATTATTTGTATCAAATCAAAATTAGCCTCACTTATACTTCTACACGTCATTGTACATAGTAATCGATATAAATAATAATCAATGCATACTTGCTATACATAGTAATCACTATCACAGTAATCATTATACATAATCATACCTATAACAGTAAATCATTCACAGTAATCGCTATCACAGTAAATCATTCATAGTAATTGCTATTACAGTAATCACTATACATAATCATACCTATAACAGTAAATCATTCATAGTAATCGCTATCACAGTAATCACTATACATAGTAATCATTATATATAGTAATCACTATCACATTAATCGTTATACATAGTAATAACTCTCACAATAAATCATGACAGACATGATCGATTTATGTACCTTGGTCACACTTTTCTCCTCTTCATCCCCTCTCTCCATCCTCTGACTTTCTTCTTCCTTCCTTCGCTCCTTCGGCTCCCTACTCTGCTTTTCAATTACTTCATTCCTTTTCATTTCCTTCTCTTCATCCTCCTGCTTTTTCCTTTCTCTTTCCTTATCTTCATCCTCCTGCTTCTTCTTTTCCCTTTCCTTCTCTTCATCCTCTTGCTTTTTCCTTTCTCTTTCCTTCTCCCGCTTCTTTCTTTCTCTTTTCTTGTCTTCCTCGTCCTCCTTCTCCTTCCTTTGCCTTTTCTTCTCTTCCTTGTCCTCTTTCTCCTTTTTTTGCCTTTCCTTTTCTTCCTCGTCCTCCTTCTCATTCTCCTTCTTTCGCCTTTCCTTCTCTTTCTCATCCCGGTGCTTCTTCTTTTTCCTTTCCTTTTCCATCTTCGTCATTTGCCTTTTCTTCTCTTCCTCCTCCTTCTTCTTCTTCAATTGTCTTTCATTATCTTCCTCCTCCTCCTTTTTCTTTCTTTACCTTTCTCTCTCCTCCTTCTTCCTTTGCTTTTCCCTCTCCTCCTCCTTCTTCTTTTGCCTTTCCTTCTCCTACTCCTCCTCCTCCTCTTTCTTCTTCCTTTGCCTTTCCCTCTCTCTCTCCTCCTCCTTTATTTTCCTTTGCTTTTTATTCTCCTCCTCCTTCCTTTGTTTTTCCTTCTCTTTGTCATCCTTCTTCTTCTTTTTCAGTGATTGTTCTTCCTCATGCTTCCTTTGATCTTCAACCTCAATATCTGACGAATATTGCTCTACGTAATACAAATCCAACACTTTGTCCTTTTCTTTATCATTCTCAATCTTCATTATAGTTTAGTACCATTCATAACGCTCATATAGATGGGAATGGCGGATCATTTCATTAAGTCTCATGAAATCAAATGGTAGGGGATTTCTTGTCAGACGAGCTTTAGACATTGCTAACCTGTACAACATATAAATTTAACTGCATCATTATATGTTACAACCGCCTCTCCAAGTATATAATATTACAAATTATCTCATTCGTTAAACAATCACCAACATTACAAATCATCACAATATTTGGCTTTATAAGTAAACATCGTTGTAAGATTTAGCAAACTTAAGTATAAATCAAGGTAACTTCATAAATACACATTGCTACTGCTTTAAATGTATAAATTGTTATTGCTTCAAACTTATAAATCGTTATAGAAATCACAACCTTCATAAGTAAGTACATATCGTTGTAACGTTTGGGCTTCATGCATAAACATAGATGTACGATTTATCAAACTTAAGTACAAATCATAGTAATTTCATTAAATCGTTACTACTTCAAACGTATAAATCGTTGTTGCTTCATAACAAATCATGCTAACTATTTTTCGATGCTCAGAAGGTGGATAGGTACAAATCAATTTGTTTGAGTATGAAAATATGTGTTATTTAGCATAAATAGTACAACCAGTTGTAAGATTTAGCATTCAAATTTACAAATCTATTTGTTTGCATAACGAAACCTTACAACACTCACTGAAACGATACGAGTTTTGGTAATTTGATAGTAGAGGAGAAACACTCAGAAGGTAGATGCAACTGATGGTGTTAACAATACTGCCACTATGAAATTGTTGTCTCAAGAATGCTCTAACGGCAGTAGACGACGACAAAGGGTGCTTTGATGGCAGCAAATGAAGGCAAAGGTTGCTTCAACGATAGTAGACGATGGCAAAGGGTGCTCCAACAGCAACAGATGATGGCAAAGGGTGCTCCGGTGGAAGCAGATGACGACAAAGGAGGGTATGGTGGTAGTAGACAACGACAAAAAGAGCTTCTGTTACAGCAGATGGTGCAAAAGTTTACTGCTTAGGGAAAAAATGAAATGTTTGGACTTTGAAGAGTTAACACCATTCTGCAACCCGCATTTCACTTTTCTAGATGGAGGATCTCGAACCGTCGTTTCACTTTTTTAGATGGAGGACATTTTTATCCTTTTCTTGAACCGTCATTTCTTGACAGGAATGGCGGGAAAGGGTACTTAAGTCTTTGCAACCGCACCAGACTTTGATGCTAAGTGATGCTGACACACATAGGGATACGAGCCCCATGAGCTTATATACGTGACGCTCATTCGGACCCCCGAACACGCACTGTAGCAAACAATGCATCTTCGGGGGGAACATATAACTTGCTTCGCACTCAAAGAGTACAATGATTTTTTATGTTTTGTGTAGGACAAGTGCTTTGTTAAGTACTGGCTCGAGTAGTGTATCTGCTGCCACTTATTACAGGTGAGAGCATAAGATATAACAACAATTGTTCAACAGTGTTTTGCAGAACACAAGCATCTCGCATGGCACAACCTCGGGATGTGCTATAAGCTCTTGCACATAGAGATAAGCACTTCCCATCATTTGATGTGGTTATATAATGCTACATAGATCATACACGGTTTACGTGGTTCGATCCAAATTGAAACTATGTTTACGGTTAGGCCTCTCTCTCTCTCATCAATCACTAAAAGAGAGGTTGATCTTATTTATAGATAGGCAATTAGATAATTTGGAGAAGAGGGTTTACTCTCTCCTTTACATAGAGGCCAATTGTTTTAGGCGACTTATCATTGCTAGAATTCAACATGTTTGGTAAGTCTTTATTAAAAAGGCTTCTTCTTTCATTGGAAAAATCATCTGATGGAACTGGCCGACCCTCATCCTATAGAGCTTTCTTCTCATTAGAAGTCTTAGCTGGACCTTCTAGAGTTCTTTTCTTACTATTTCAAACAACACCATCTTTAAAAGCCTCCCACAGCGGGAGCATCAAGTACGTGGCGTTGAGCTTGGATCTGAACATGTTAAATTGAGCAAGAGGTAGAGCTTTGGTAAGAAACATTGGCAATTTGATCAAGAGTTGATATTCTTTGAACTTCAAGACTTCTTTTAGCTATCTTCTCCCACACAAAATGCACATCAATTTCTATGTGCTTGCTTCTATTATAAAACTTGAGATGAGCAGCCAGATAAGTTGCACTCACATTATCACACCATATAATTAGAGGCCAAAGCACATCAATGCCCAATTCTTTTAATAGGTTGATTTGCTTAAGCAACTACATTAACAACTACTCTATATTCAGCCTCTATGATGGATCAGGACACATGTTCTTTTTAGATTTCTAAAAGATCAAATTTGGTCCAAAATATACAACATGCTATGAGGTGGATTTTCTATCATTTGGGCATCTAGCTCTGTTTGCATTAGAATAAACAAAAATTGTCCTAGACCTTGATGGCTTTAGAAATAGACCAAACTGAAATGAAAACTTTAAATACCCCAAAATTCTCTTCACAACTGCCCAGTGTGCAACAGTAAGCCTATGCATATATCGATCGACTGTATGTGCATTGAAAGATAGATCTAGATGAGTCATGTTAATGTACTGCAAAGCCCTAACAATATTCCTGTATAGGGTTGAATTTTCAAACTCGCTGCACTTGATGCCGATAATTTAATAGAGGATGTCATAGGTGCGGAATAGGCTTCACATCAACCATATTAGACTTTCTCCATAATGTATTTCTTTAATGTATCTGCCAAATCTTTTAAAGAAATCTAACCTCTAATAGATTCTATAAGAGTTATCATCCACATAGACCAAAATAGAGAACAAATAAGGATGAGTCAGTTTTTTAAACTTTCAAAGCCATGCTTGATGAGAGAATTACTCAACTCTTACTTCTAGGCTAGACGAGCATTCTTCAAACTATACAATTAAAGCTTGATTCAATTTGCATACATAACTAAGAAACCAAGGATTTGGAAACCCAGGAGGTTGAACCATGTAAACATTTTATTCTAAAGTGCCATTTAAGACGACATTGTTTAACCTGTCTAACATTTCAACCTTGATTTAAGGCAACAAATAAGACAATCCAAATAGTTGCTGGTTTGGCAACTTGATTAAATGTTTAAAAGAAATCAACACCTTCTTCTTCATGAAATCCTTTGGGAACCAACCAAGCCTTACATCGCTCTAGAGTTCTATCTGATTTTTGTTTGATTTTGTACACTCACTTGTTGTCCACAATATCCTGATTAGGTCTAGATAGAATAGGACTCTAGGGGTGATTTTTTAATAGGATTTCTTGCTCTTCATTCATGGATTGTCTCCATTTAGGGCCCAGAAGCTTTACTAAAGTTAGCTAGTTATTAATCTTGGTTTAGCTCATGTATGAAGGTGTTCTTTGAACAACAGGTGGATCAAGACTAGAAACAAGAGATTGATGTGATCAGGAGCCCAGGTTAACAACAAGATTAATTCCAGATTGAACTGATTGAGGAGATGTGTTCAAGTGGTGATATGATTGGGATGAATTAGTCTCACTATAGGACATGTCTGGACTATTAGGATCAGTTCTTAGGTTTGGAGTTGGAGGTATTGAGAGAGCAGGTAAGGAAACATGAAAATTTCATCAAGCAGGTCCCTTAACTGTTTTTCTTCACTAACACGCAATGAGAAAAAAAATTCATCAAAACTAACATCTCTAGAAATCACAAGTTTTTTGAAAATATCATCAAGACATATGTATCCATGATGAGAATTGCTATACCCAAACTTGGAGCCGAAATCCAACTTATGAGATCTATATGGTCTTAAACTAGGAAAGTAGGCACACCCAAAAGTTTTTAAAAAGGCATAGTTTGGTTTCTTGTAAAAGAACCTCCAAGGGACTTCTATGGTTCGAAGCAGATGTAGACAATCAGTAAATAAGGTAAAGTAAATAAGGTAAACAATTGTAGAGTGCATAAGTCCAAAATTTTTGAGGAACACTAGCTTGAACCATCATAGTGAGCTCGATGTCAACAACACTTCTGCTCTCAGGAATGTCATTTTTGCTCTTGAGTATGTTGATATGACATGATGTCCTATTCTACAATGACTCAAGAATGAATCAAGGTCCCTCAACTCTCCTAAAAATTTAATTTAATTTTCAATAACATTTTCAACAAAAGCTTTGAATCTTTGAAAAATACTTGACACTTCTAATTTATTATTCAAGATATAAAACCACGTATACCTGGAGAGCATAGACAAAAATAACATAATATTTGGATCTATCACAACCTGTCACAAGAGACGACCCCCACACATCTGAAAACTATCTCTAGAGGGTTGAGTTTATGATAAGACACTCTAGAGAAGGGCAACCCACACTACAACAAAGCAGTGGATTAGCGACGACCTCATTTCGTCGCTATTCTGTTGCTAATCCGTCGCTAACCGGCTTAGCGACGAAGAGGCGACGGACAACCTACGTCGCGAATTTTTCGACGCTAACTGGCAACAGAATAAATCTGTCGCCAGTTTCGTCGCTAATTGCGACGGAATAACGAATGACGGATTCCATCACAAATCCGCTGGTACTAAACGACAACCTTGGCTTGACGACAGATTTACATCTGTCGCTAAATTATATGTATAGTGACAGATATATCCGTCGCTAATCCTTCACAAACAAGAAAAAAAATTATTTGAAAATTAAATATCGAGAACGCTACAATTTATATTTCCTGTACAATTTATATTTCCTGTAAATAAAAAACAAAGTACACATAAAATTTCATATAAAAGGAATCTAAAACAATTAATAGTTCCACTTTAAAATTAACAAGTTTAATTATTTATAATTCAACAATTACATTTTCGAAACAAAAAAAAAATAGAACTTCTTCAACACATTAATCTAATCATCGCCAAGATTTTGTGCGTCTTCTTGTTCATTGCCTTGATCTGTCCCTTCAGCTCCGCTATGCTGATTATCGCTAGCAACCTACACAAGAAAAGAACAGTCAGTATTGATAAACAAAATATATTGAAATAAATTATACACTATATGTGATTCTATCATGTGCTCATATGTGTTCTAAGGCAATAAAAAAACTCTATATGTGATTCTATCATGCTCATATGTGCTCTAAGGCAGGCAAAAAACTCTATATGTGATTCTATCATGAATGATATATGTTCTAAGGCAGTAAAAAAACTCTATATGTGATTATATCATGCTCATATGTGTTCTAAGGCAGCCAGAAAAAACTCTATATGTGATTCTACCATGCTCATATATGCTCTAAGGCAAACAAAAAACTATATATGTGATTCGATCATGCTCATATGTGTTCTAAGGCAGTCAAAAAATTGAATATGTGATTATAGCATGCACATATTTGTTCTAAGGCAGTCAGAAAAACTCTATATGTGATTCTATCATGCTCATATGTGCTCTAAGGCAGGCAAAGCAAAAAACTTTATATGTGATTCTATCATGAATGATATGTGTTCTAAGGCAGTAAAAAAACTCTATATGTGATTCTAGCATGCTCATATATGTTTTAAGGCAGTCAAAAAACTGAATATGTGATTATAGCATGCTCATATGTGTTCTAAGGCAATTAAAAAACTGAATACGTGATTATAGCATGCTCATATGTGTTCTAAGGCAGTCAAAAAAACTTTATATGTGATTCTATCATGCTCATATGTGCTCTAAGGCAGACAAAAAATTCTATATGTGATTCTACTATGCTCATATGTGCTCTAAGGCAGGCAAAAAGTTATATATGTGATTCGATCATGCTCATATGTGTTCTAAGGCAGTCAAAAAACTGAATATGTGATTATAGCATGCTCATATGTGTTCTAAGGCAGTCAGAAAAACTCTATATGTGATTCTACCATGCTCATATGTGCTCTAAGGCAGTTAAAAATCTGTATATGTGATTCTAGCATGCTCATATGTGTTCTACGATAGTCAAAAAACTGAATATGTGATTATAGCATGCTCATATGTGTTCTAAGGCAATCAAAAAAACTGAATATGTTAAGGCAATCAAAGTTACATGAAATCTAACGACATGAAATATATTGCATGAAACTTTCATACTTGAGAAGGACCTGCAATCGAAGTTCCCCTGTTTAGCAAAAAACTGTTGAACTCAGCTCGAAGAACGTCGACGACGGTTTCATGGAAGTAGTCACGCATTGTGTCCTTAACAATCTGGCATACATCTTCATCCGAAAGAATAGGCTACTGCTTGAAGCTTATGTCGACGGAAGAAGTCTGTGAGCCATAACTAGAAGAAGCAATAACAGGTGAAGTGTTCATATTACTCCCAAACTCGAACACACGACCCTTTTTGTGTTCACCTGTTGCAGTCACCCATGCTGCAGGATCAAATGATGGATGCTGAGTAGCGTCATCGCCATATCTCTCTACCATATGTTGCTCATATGCCTCCTACAAAATAATGTTTAAAGTATGCATTAATAATTAATGATAACATTATGATAACTTGCATATTGCAATGATTATTAATAGAATAAATACATACCGTTGTCGTTCTTGCCTTCTCTGATACGAAGTCTCCCGTGGTCTTCCATTTATGTGTTTCAACAAACACATCCTTGTATGGTATAATGCCTCCTTTTTCTGCTTCCTGCGAAGTTAAATGATAAAAGATTTAGTTAACAAGTTTGCAACAATACTTATAAAATTAATATTATATATTAATGAGTTACCATTTTCTTCAGGTGACTCCCAAATGTCTTAGATCCACCTGTGTGTTGATGGGCTTCGGGCATTTTTGCTCGATTTTCTGTAGCCTTTGCAGAGCGATTTTGAAATGCATCCTCCACCCACTTATCGCACATTCCATCCCAATAATCTCTCCTGATAGTAATAGGGTCATGGCCCTTCCATTGTAGTGGATCATCTATTCCGCCAGATGTTTTTTTTGTTGCAGTCTTCATATTATGCAGCATGTGTGCAAATCGATTGGCAGCCACCTTCTGCCACACCTTCCTTGCATCATTTTCCTCCACCGTAGTTGCGAAGTGATTCGAAGCCTGCAAATATTTTCAGAAAGTTAGTAGACATGACTAAAAAAAATTAAATATGAAACACATTAACTATGAGAAACAACTGTATACCGTGAATGAGGACCACAATCTATCTATCACCTCTTTTGGATACTCTTTCCATTGAGCGACTGGTCCTGGTAGATGTTGAAGAAGTGAATTCCTAATCTCGCGTACTACTTCTTGTGGCTCAAACCTCGTGTTGCACATGAATTGGTATACAGTAAATATCAATATAAAATATTTCTAAGATATGCAATAATTGAAAATGAAATACTTACGGTTGATTATCGATATACACTATTCAAATGAGTCTTCTTGTGCCAGACTGAGAAGACCCTGCATCCTGTGTTGGCTCCTGACTTGTGTGATCAACTGGTGTAGGTGGGTCGTGTACAGGCGAAACATCATCTATAAAAAAATACGTTAGAAATTCTCAGAATGTGCATTTCAACTAATCAAGCATTCAATTAGTTAAATGATATACCTATCACAGGAGCCCGTGAAGATGAAGGTTGGGCCTGGCTACTACTGGATGAACGACCACTGTAACCTCCACGGACCATATTCTAACAAATAACATATGTCATACAATACATTCAAATAATTCGCATCAAGTATTACAATACATTCAAATCATTCGCATCAAGTATTGCAATACATTCAAATAATTTGCAACAAGTATTACACTACATTCAAATCATTCACATCAAGTACAATACAACCCATTCATTCACATCAAGTATTACAATATATTCAAGTCATTCACATCAAGTATTACAATAATTCAAGTCATTCACATCAAGTATTACAATACATTCAAGTCATTCATATCAAGTATTGCAATGCATTCAAATCATTCACATCAGGTACTGTAATGCATTCAAATAATTCACATCAGGTATTGCAATGCATTTAAATCATTCACATTAGGTATTGCAATTCATTCAAATAATTCAAATCATTCACATCAAGTATTGCAATACAACCCATTCATTCGCATCAAGTATTACAATACATTCAAGTCATTCACATCTAGTATTACAATGCATTCAAGTCATTCACATCAAGTATTACAATGCATTAAAGTCATTCACATCAAGTATTGCAATGCATTCAAATCATTCGCATCAAGTATTACAATACATTCAACTAATTCAAATCATTCACATCAAGTATTACAATACATTCAAATAATTCACATCAAGTATTGTAATGCATTCAAATAATTCGTATCAAGTATTACAATACATTCAAATAATTCAAATCATTCACATCAAGTATTGCAATATAACTCATTCATTCACATCAAGTATTATAATACATTCAAATAATTCACATCAAGTATTGCAATGCATTCAAATAGAGGTTTGTATTACAAGATTTTGCTCACTAGCTTGAGAATTCTTCCTCGTCACTTGTTTGACTTTCATATTCTTCTTCTTCATTGTTTACCCATCCACTTGGTATATCATTTGGATCACATTCTTCTATGAATGTTTCATCGGCCAATGGAGATATGACATGCATATCATGCGCAACATCGTGACCATAAGCGAAGTCATAGATATCATCTGATTGATAGTAATCACTGTCTTCAACTAACTTGTTTTCCTGTAACTGATCATACTCAGGATATAGTTTGAACTTCACCTTGCAAACTGCTCACCATTCATTTCTATCTGACTTTTTTATACTCGGATATGAAGTATAATAAACCTGTTGAGCTTGTGAGGCTAATATGAATGGTTCATATGTTCCAAACCTTGATTTATGATTCACCTCCACAATGCCTGAAGCTTTGTCGAGTCTTGTTGCAGTTGGATCAAACCAATGACACTTGAATAAAGTTACCCTATTATTTATGCCTAAGTAAGTCAACTTCATTATTTCCTCTATAACACCGTAGTAACCATGTTCATTTTCACCGTAGCTGCTACCCTTGACACACAAGCCACTATTCATCATTGATTTGTTTATACCGTAATCTTTTGTATGGAATCGATAACCATTTACGATGTACCCGTTGTAGCATTGCACAACTTTGGTTGGACCATTTTCTAAATCACATATTCTGTGATCTTTAACATCACCATGGCGGACCTACGCACAGACATAAACAATGATTGTGATCACGACCAATTAAGTAACTTAGTGTTGTTTACAAGTACAAAATTTATGTTAGCATCCTTACCAGCTGTTTCAACTACTCCACAAACTTAGTTTCACGTTCTTTTTGTACTTCTGCATTAGTGAGATGTGAAACTTCTCTTTGCAACTCTAGATCAAATCGTCTGCAAACCACAAATACTTATATTACCGAACCATGTATGCACGTATAGAACATAAAACGATTTATAATTGTGTTGTGTCTACATATACTTACTTGATGTATGGGTCGATTGCTGAGCAATTAAAAAGAATATAGATGTGTGTTGCATCTTGCTCTCGATCTGTCAAGAGCCTTGATCGGCAACTACCAAATGCATGCCCAAGTGGTTGAAATATCGACAGCTTGTCAGCTACAGTTACTTGTTCTCCATCATCGTTACGGGGCGGGCATGTGTAACGTGTTGGAATGTGAGGTTCAAAGTACATAGATGAGAAATTTGAAATCTCTTCTAAAGTGTACGCCTCACAAATAGAGACTTCTACTCTTGCTTTATTACGGACCTTTTTTTGAGGTCAAACATGCATCTGGCAAAAATATACATTTCAAAATACATTTTAAATTTGAAATATCTGTCATTAAAGAGACAAATATAAAAAAACATATACCTTTCAAATGGGTACATTCATCGATATTGCACAGGGCTACCAACCCTTAGTTCATATGGCAAATGTATGATCAAATGTTCCATAACATCTAAAAATGCTGGCGGAAATATCTTTTCTAGCAGACAAACAGTGGTGATGACAGAGTTCTCGAGATTCTTTACATCAGATACTACGACTTCCGATGCACACAATGTTCTAAAAAATCCACTCAACTCAGACAATACCCCCCATATAGGTTTGTCTAACATATCATGGAATGCTAAGGGTATCAATCGTTGCATAAAGATATGACAATCATGGCTCTTCAACCCATATAACTGTCTATCGTCAATCTTCACAGCCCGAGCAATGTTAGAGACATATCCATCTGAAAATCTCAATTGTCTCAACCATTGACATACATGCTTTATTTGATCAGGTCTAAGCACGTACTTTGCCTTTGGTTTCAGTACTTTGCCATTATCCTCTTTGAGTTCCAATTCTGGTCTTTTATATATTACTTTTAAATCCATACGGGCCTTCGGATTATCCTTCGTTTTCTCTTTAACATTCATTATTGTATTGAACACATTATCAGACACATTTTTCTCCACATGCATCATATCCAAATTATGTCGTATCAATAGGGTCGGCCAATACGGTAATTCCCAAAAAATAGATTTCTTCATCCAATTGTGATCCTTCCCAAATCCACGGAAGGGTGTAGGACTGCGGGCATCTGTTAATACATCTGGAAAGTATCACAATCTTCTAAAAATCTCTATGCCAGACAATCTTGTGGATGGACCTTCCATTTCAGTTGTGTCTGCTTTAAACGCATTCTTTTATCGTCGGAACAGATGGTCGCTGGGTTGAAATCGACGATGGCACTCAAACCAGAAAGGCTTCCTTCCATGCGTCAATCTAAAAGCTTTGGAATCTTCCATGCAGTATGAACATGCCAACCTCCCATGTGTGCTCCAACCAGATAGCATATCATATGCAGGGAAGTCACTGATTGTTCATAGAACAACGACCATGTTGAAATTTTATTTTTTGTGGGCATCATACGTGGTAACACCATCATCCCACAGTACTTTTAGTTCATCAATCAATGGCCTTAAATATACATCAAGATTTTGGCCAGGTGAGGTCGAACCAGGGATCAACAGAGACAAGAAAAGATTTGGACGTTTCATACACAAGCTTGGTGGAAGGTTGTATGAAGTTACAAATACTGGCCAGCATGAGTATGGAGTTGATCTACCCCCAAATGGATTAAATCCATCTGTACATAGACCGAGTCAAACATTTCGCACTTCCATTGCGAAGTTCTGATGTGTACGATCAAAGTGCTTCCAAGCTTCAACGTCAACAGGATGCGTGATCTTGTTTTTATCGTGTCGAACTTTATTTGCATGTCATCTCATGTGTTTAGCTGTCCTTGAAGACATATACAATCGTTGCAATCTAGGAGTGATAGGAAAGTAGCAGATCGACTTGTGTGAAACTTCCTTTGATCTCATGCTACCATTACCTCTTGTCTTTGGCTTGAACCGAGGATGCTCATATGACGGGCATGATATGTTGTTTTCCTGCTTCTTGAAATACAACATGCAGTGATTTGGACAAGCATCAATCTTTTTGTACCTCATACCTAGAGCGTTGACCATAACTTTCGCACGATAGAAATTTTGTGGCAATTTCTCATCTTTGGGCAACATACTCTTCATAATCATGCACAAACAGTCAAAACATGATTGACTTAAATTATACTCGGACTTCAAATTCATTAGTTGAAGAACTGCAGACAAGATAGCGTGACTCTCACAACCATTCCAAAGTGGCTCATCAACATCTCTAAGTAAATCATAAAATCTACTAGCTGCATCGTTTGGTGATTCTTCATCTACAACAGTTCTTACATCACTAGGACTGATAGCAGAACCCAGTTCTGTTCCTGCGGCATCAAATATCAAATTCATATATGGATTATTGTGCATCACATTCACTCGTGCATTAAAATTGTTTCTAACTTCTTCCCCGTGAAACGTCCAATTCTGATAATCACTCACAAAGCCCTTCTTGTATAGGTGATGTCTAACGCCATGAGGTTCTATAAATCGATTATTTTTACAAATCTTGCAGGGACACCTAATCTGACCTGTGGGATCCACTGTACTGACACTTGCCATTGCAAATTCAATAAAACTTTCAACACCATCCATATATTCATGCGATAACTCATTGTCCACTATCCTACGGTACATTCATTCACGGTTTGCAGTCATTTTCTTATGATGTTACAAATAATAACCTAACCAGTTAAAAGAGAACCATCAGAATGGTATGATGAAGAAAATATCAAATTTATCATGCAATATATGATGTCATACAATAACAAGAATTATGATGCATGCATTGATAACTTAATATTTTCATGTACAAACTATTAATGACACGATACAATCATTTGAAACATGCTTTCATTATACAATTTCACATGGAAGCCATAATAAAATTGAAAGTAACTACATGCTAGCATGAATACAATTACATCAATAATTGCAATACATCGTAATCATTCATATCAAACAAATGACAAACATGTACCCGCAGCAAACACACTTCAATATTCCACTAGCTACTACCATGCCTAGCATGGAATTCGTACTCCAAAAATAAGAACACTTTTATATTCATACATTAAAATCATGCTCAACATGATCTCCGAACTCCAACAAAGCAACCCTAGATATCAACAACTAAGTGAGTGTGTGAACAATAAAGTGTTACATCTAATAAATTAAATAACATGTGATACGCTTGCATCACTTACTCACCACGGGTATTTACTCGATTTACATTATTTTTGTCACTTACTTACCACGGGTGGCTGAGCACAAGCGGGTTCTGTTGAGAAATCTGCAAAAAACATTGTTTTAAAATGAAGTCACCACAAAAAAAAAAAACTGAGGCAAATGAAAACATCTTGCATAGGCCTTGAGAAGCCCAGTACCCAATGACCTACCGAAACCGCAGGGGGTAGACCCCCTGTAGGAACACAAGGGGTCGACCTCCTGCCGGAAACCGCAGGGGGTCGACCCCCTGCCGAAACGTAGGGGGTTGACCCCCTGCATTTTGGCAGGGGGGTCGACCCCAAACTGTTCCGGCAGGGGGTCGACTCCATGTTGTTCTGGCAGGGGGTCGACCCCTTGTCGGAACATAGGGGGTTAACCCCCTGCCAGAACAGGCAGGGGGTCGACCCTCTGCCTGTTCTGGCAGGGGGTCGACCCCCTGCCGAAAAATGCGGGGGGGGGGGGGGGGGGGGGGGCGACCCCTTAAGGTATTTTAGAATATCTGTCTCCGGGCGGGAACGGTGGGGCCGGCGGACGATGGGCCGGTGAACGGCGAACAACGGAAGGCTGGCGGGAGCGAGAGCAGCGAAAAAAAAAGAGGGTTGGGATTAGAGTTATTCGACAATTCGCGATGGCTTAGCGATGAATTAATTCTGTCGCTAAGCCGTCGTAAATCAAATGTACGAAAATAGCGACGGAATATATTCCGTCGTCAATTCCGTCGCTAATTAGCGACGGAAAATCTTTCGTCGCAAACGACGTCGCTAAATGTTGCGTCCGTTACAACAAAATATTTCGTCGCTAATTAGCGGCGGATTTTACGACGGGATATATTATGTCGCTATTTTCGTAAATTTCATTGATTATAGCGACGGATGTGTTTTGCTCGTTAATCTGTCGCTAACTAGCGACAGAATTATTCCGTAGCGAAATTCCGGCGCTAATAACCTATTTTCTTGTAGTGCCACTTGACATGCATAACACATATTCAAAGATTTAATAACATCAAAAGGCAACCCAAAATGGTCTATAAGTCTGACTAATTTTAGACTTGCATGACCAAGTTTATTGTGCCAAAACTGAGCAACTTTATTTTTAATACTACCAAAAGAGTCAATTAAATAAAGACCATCTTTGATGCACCCCCGAACTAGGTCCTTTCTAGATCTCGTATCTTTGATCATTCCGTCCTCAAGTTGAAACCCCAAAACTACTTAGTTGTCATTGGAGAATCTTTGCACAGAATGAAGCTTTTTAGTCATGACACATATAAAATATCATTAATCATAAATTAAGTTTTTTAAGAGCTTAAAATAGAATCACCAATATGAAAATTTTTCAAACCTATACCATTTTCAACTCACACCGAGTCATTCCCTTGATTGTCCAAATAAACTAATAAGGAGTTTAGATCAAAAAAAATATGGCAGGGTGTTCTGAAATCTAGACATCCTCTCCTATGACGATAGGGCAGCAAGATATGAGGAGTCGAATCTTGACTCTCACAGAGGATGTCTCTGCATGTTTTAGTGATGTGCCCCATCATCAGCTCAACGCCTTCACAACACCCTTTGGCCATGCGGGCAACCCCCGCCGTGGTCTCTCTCTCTCTCTCTCTCACATACATGTGTGGTGTGTGAAAATCATATCTCATGTCATTTAAACGAGAGAGATGAAGAAAGACACCACTGACCATCAAATTAGGACCGAGTCCTTGAGCATTTCACTGCATGTAAGAATAATAATCTGCGTTACTCCTTCATATGGCCTAACCCTAAGAATGAGGAAAACGGTTCCCATCATTTGATTTATGATGGGTTCCATCATATATTCGATCCTAGCCATCCAATCAATGGCTAAATGGTTCTGATGGATGGCTAGGATTGAATGTATGATGAAGAAACCCATCCTATTTTAAATGATGGGATCCGTTTCCAAGAATGAATCTATATATATGCAACAAAAGCTTACTGATAAGAGGCTTCAACCAATTTCCTGATAAGAGGAGGATAGTCAAAACCCGGTGAGTCCTATTTGGTGAAGGCTCCTTTGGACATGCCCCCCCAGGCCTTCAACATATATAGGCAGTGATGACCAATGCGGTTGATGATATGATGCATAAATGACATGAGAATATTGGTAACACTGTTCATGAATAAATATATCAATAATAATTATATGTGATGTTATCCTAGCACGTAAGATTGTGACACTATGAGACACTCAAAATATTATATTATATATTATGAGACAATGGCAAATTCTTTTAGTACTTAGCGTGCTTGTTTTTGTCGATGATTTTAACTAGGCCGCACGTTATGGGGAAGGTTTATCGAGGGTCCAGTATTTGACTTATATGTACCAGTCTTGGGAATCATTTCCACATATGAGAGAGAGAGAGAGAGCCATGGAGAAGCAAGAGTTCTTCTACAACCTTTCTCTTCTCCATGACAAAATTCAACAAGTGCAGGCATTGTGTCAGCTCTTGCTATCACCTCAAGCACCAATACACCACCAAGGATCAATTTCTTCAAAGGTTGGGAGCATCATGCAAGAGGTTGTCTTTACAGCATCATCCATGATGACCATCTGCCAGAACAATTTTGGCTTGAATCCCACAAAATTTCAGGGTGTTACAAGGCTAGCTGAAGGGTTGCCAGGGGGACTTGGTCATGCTGGAGCCCCTAATAATGGCGGCCCTCTTGAAGGTGATGAGTGTGCCTTGATGGAGGATAGTGTTCATTTAGATGGTCCCTTAAATGAGTTGAGCTTAGATATCTTTAATGATCTTCCTCAAGTAAACCATGGTGATCATACTGACTTGAGATTCCATGGGGAGAAGAATGGATCTCTTGCGAAAACCTCATGTGAAATTATTGAGCTGAGCCCAGCTGACCTGTTGGCTGAGTTCACCCACTACTGCCACATATGTGGCAAGGGCTTCAAAAGGGGTGCAAACCTAAGAATGCATATGAGAGCCCATGGGGATGAATACAAGACCAATGCTGCGTTGGTAAGGCCTATGTCCAACACCAATGGCCTAGACAAGGATCAAGACTCACCCATGCCTATAAAGTACTCTTGCCCACATCAAGGGTGCAGGTGGAACAAGAACCATGCAAAATTCCAACCTCTGAAATCAATGATATGTATGAAGAACCACTACAAGAGAAGTCACTGTCCTAAGCTCTATATGTGCAAGAGGTGCAATAGTAAGAAGTTCTCTGTGCTGGCTGATCTGAGAACTCACGAGAAACACTGTGGGGATCTAAAGTGGCAGTGCTCCTGTGGGACAAGCTTCTCTAGAAAGGATAAGCTTCTAGGGCATGTGGCCTTGTTCAAGGATCACACTCCCTTTGTTAGGTGCTCTACATTGGGAAGGAAAGCTTGACAACAAGGTAGCAATCACCACTTAAGTGCTTAACTTGTACATATTTGCAGATTGGTTATCCTATTGATAAGCTGAATCAATCAATTAAACATGAGGTCAGTCTTTAGGATACTATCAGCATATAGAAGAAAGTTTACATTTTCAAGAGGTATCTTTGTAAAGTATGATTATGAATTTAGGTGTGGCTATGTCAATATTATATGTTGATAACAATGGAAAATAGAAAGTTGATGAATTTTTACATGGTGCATATATGAAACCCCTCATGTTTACTTCCATTTGTGGTGAATACGGAACCGCTATTAGTTAAAGATTTCAGGAGTTTGGGATGATAAATTTCTTCTTAGCAACAAGAATTTAAGCATCACCATCTTTTGCATAAAGTCAAATAAGGGATTGGATGTTTCATTTCTAATAACAGCACAAACATTATTAGGTATTCACATGACCATTAGGGGTGTCAATGGGTTGAGTTTGATCCGGACCTGACCATTAAAGGGTCAGGGTTTGGTGATAAATAAGAAGTTTCAGATAGAATCCGGGTCAGACCCGAAGGGTCTGATTAATATATGGAGCTGGGTATGGTTTGTGCACTTTCATACCAGACGCGGGCCCCACCTGAGTTGTGACTAAGATCCACATTTTTTCAATATAAAAAGGATAACAAATAAAAATTTGCCTGGTATGGTCCGGGTCTGGTTCGTGTAATCCTTATAGGATCCGGGTTTGGTTTCTCTTATGGTGGATCCCATTGGACCTGAATCTGGACCTGGCACCAGCATTTCAAATCAGGTCTGGGTCTGGTTCCACCTGGGTCCGAACCAAACCCGACCAGTTGACACCCGTAATGACCATAGATTATAGAGGAATTAACGAATTGGACCCCTTTTCAGGCATTAAATTTAATATAATATGTCATAAATCATCAATTCTTGAAACGCCATTCGTTGATAATGGAACGATTGGAAGATATTAGTTCTTTTCCATAGGTTTCTTTACTTGAAAAAAAAGAAGAAGAAGAAGAAAGGGCTTGGGAAAAATGAATCCCAGTCCCTCAAGTTTGACAACTGGTTATCTTCTCCATGTTAACTGAATATTGATTCTTTTTACGATTTGGTATACAACTCTTTTTTCTTAAGATTTTTTTTTTTGAAAGAGGTATACAATGCTCTTACTAGACCTCTTTCTGTTTTCCATTTTTTTTTCTTGAACATGACATGAAATTTATGACTTTATGATGCTAATGAGTAATGTTGAACTGCTTCGTCAGATTCCTCAGTCTCAATAGCCGTTTCCTTTGCATACAGTAGGAAACTTAAGCCGATTTGAAGAAAGACAGACTTAGATAGTGGCCTTTTCTATTATTATGCAGATTAATTTGCTCCTACTAGGGATACATTAGTCAAAGTTTTTTAGAATGACATCAAATTACATGACTAAATTTATCAGTCCATAACCTAAACTCAACTGTTTTCATGTGGAAATGAGAAGAATGAAGCTCTAGATAAAGACAAGTCATTGCTTCACTGCATGAGTGCAGACCAACATTTGTTTGGATGGCTATGTCACAATGACACGCCATTTAGAGCAGAGTGCAGTCATTGGTTGAACGAGTCCGACACGCTATGACAAGATGACATGAACAAACATTATCTTAATATTTTTAAAGTTCTCATTTATGTTTAAATAAAAATATATATCTTTATGTACTAAAACATCAAGAAATATTTGTTTTTATTATTAAAATAAAAAGAAATTCATGTCCTCATGTTCTATTTTTCAAAATTTTTATGAATTCACAACTCGGGTCGAACCTGTGTCATTGTGATGTAGGTGGATGGGTTCCTTGGGAACTTCCAAAAGGCTGCTGGATCACAAACCAAAGTTGCTAAAAGTATATGCTACACAAAGCATGCACTCCATATCATAAATTTCACTGTCTTGCACTTGCCAAGCTGAATACTAGGAGCATGAAACTAGTGTGCTCAGAACGAGAAATAACTGAAGTGACTAACATTTGCAGGAACATGAGATTCAATACTCCTCAAAGTACTTGGCCGAGTGAGTAGATGCCAGGCATCTCTCTTAGCCAGGAGGACCTCAACCATGAGTTGGGATCTAAGGAGTGCTTAAGTGACCCGCTATGTGACACTAGCGAATCACATGACAGCATTGCTTGAGATCCATAGCAACATATTTCCAGCTCTACACGTAAGCCTTAGATATTTATGAAAATTTTAGACCGTTGACTTGTAAATCTTATAAAAAACTACGTGTGTGTCGGACCAGTGGATTTGAATACACGCCATCAAAAAAATAAAAGTTGAAATTAAAAACCAATTCCTAACAGCACTGTTCTGCCACATAAAACTATATGAAACTTTTCTCCGGAAAAGTAATACCTGTTTTTTCACACGCAGCACCATGACTAGCTGGAATTCCTGGTTCAATTCTTAGGATGCAACTCCACCGGTTGGAAGATCATGACTTCCCCTCTTAAGCGAATGGGTGATAACCAGAGATTTCTCGTAAGCAAAGGTAAAAGAACTTACCCTTAATGATTTTTCTAGGAGTTTGGAGTTTATAATTTTAGTTTTATCTTTCTCTTGTTAAAAATGGCCGTGCTACATTTAAGAATAATGATATTTCACATAATAACTGCAAGATATCGCACTATTATCTGCCTCTTTGAGCTCCCCAATTTAGACCTAAAGAACCTAAATAAATTGAATCAAGTACTTAATTTAGCTCCAGCACAGTTGATACTTTGAATCGTTTGTTGTCTCCTTAAGGAGGTTTCTGCTTCTGGACAAATGAAGCAGAAACTTACGGGGCCATCAGTGTCTATATTTTGCTCACAGCTACTGAAATAGTTTGGCAATGGTCTGCAAAACCTCAGCATTGCCCATTGAAAGAAAAGGGTACAAACCACATGACCTCTTGACCTGATAATTTGTTGCTTGTTTTCAGGGGTGGCATTTCCACACTTCCATGTATGTCCCATGATTTCTAATTGTAATAGCTTAATTCCCTGTACTTTCTCAGAGAGCAGATTTGTAGCCATGGTTTCATGATTGATCATTATGTCATTAGTCAGCTGCTATCAGAATCTTCAAACAGTTCATTCAATCTGATTGCACTTTGAATTATTTCTCTATTACTAGAAGGTTCAACTTCTGCCTGCCGTAAGAATCTTCCATACGGCCTTCTATGCCCATCTCATGCCCTTTTGAGTTCTACATATCCTATAGCAGACCATATAGAAATCTATGACATCGTTATCTTATGCTCTATCTTGGAGAGCTTTTTTGAAAGGTGGTGTCATTATGGATTCATCCTCAAATCCTATATTTTTCTGTTGCCTTAACATTAAAACCAATCTTAGAAGTTAGACCTTGATTCGAGAAAAACAGTAAAGATGCAGCCATCATATAGCTATTAGATGTAGCTTGTGTGGGAAATGCACTTCGATGCTCTTGTGCATATGTTTCTGCAATATGTTCTTGCCCATGAGCGTTCTGATCATGTGTTAAGGTGACTTGTGAACATCATTATGTTGAAAGGACGTCATAAGTTCTAAACCCATGAGCATGCATCTCGTGCTGTGAGGCCAAAGTTAGGTGTTACTCCTTAGTGGGCAAGGAGGACTCAGGGTTTTGGCTCCAATCAGCTTGCGAGTGAGGTGGTTTTCCCCAGTCGTCCAAAAAAATGTTTGGGGAACAAGTTCACACATTACATCATTTTTAATCAGATGCATGTTCTCTTAGACTATCAAACAGACTTACAAACAAATCTAGATAGTTGCACGAGGATTAACCATTCAAAACAGTGACGTTCCAAATGTGGGAGCCAAAACCTCTGTGCATGAATTCATAAACTAACACTTGGGCAGCAGAAATGCTTTTGAACAAAATGCTGAGAGAAAAAATAGTGTCTACATCTTTTTGTAAATCTTAAACACCAGATTTAAGCTTGTATCAATTGGATACTAAATCAATATATACATATAATCAATTGTTAGTTGGATTTAACCCACGAGGGCTCCAGTCATTTGGTAGGGAAACTCATAAATGTCACCGAGTTGACAGGACATCACGAGTTCAAACTTCAAAACACGGGCGTGTGCATCCTTTATCTTGATGCTGAAGCTGAGTGTACTCCTTAGTGAGCAAAGGGAGACCTGTGTTCTGCACTAATGAACTTGTGAGCGGGGAAAACAAAATTTGTTTGCTAGATTTACCTTCAAACCATAATAGAGCCTTTTCGCATTTTGAAACACCTTTTTATTAGAAAACAACTAAAGAGACACGTAGCAGGCAACAATCTCTAAGGTTCTGTTTGGGAGCTCATACTATGTGAGTGTTGGAGGGGATTCCATGAATCTCCAATGCAGTATTGTTTGGGAGCTTGGATATGGCAAATCCTAAGAGATGGGATGGGATTTTGCAGCCTCAAATCCCTCCCATTTCCCAATCCCAGCTATAAGCTCATGCTGGTTGTAATTGGCAAGACCAATGTTGGAGATCCTTATCTCCCTTTTCAACTCTCTTTCGGGCTCCATTTGGGAACTGGTAGCTGGGATGGGAGTTTATGCATTCGGTAGAAACTTGGTCAAATTAATTTGATGGTGGATGTTTGAAAAATAGTTGGAACGAGAGTTTATGCATTAGAGAAAGGAATCGAGACCCTCGCTTCATTTGCATTTGCATTTGCATCAAATCTTGGATTTGAGAGCTGCCACATTTCCAAATGCATAAACTCCCTCCAACTACCAGTTTCCAAACAGAGCCTTAGTTTTACTCTTTGGCTACAATTTGCTGTTTGGAACTAGCTGTCATGGTAAGGAACTTTGTCACTTTGGCATAGTCATATGTTAAGGAAAATGTCAAAGATTGAAAGATCACATAGATTTAAGCTTTGTTTGGGAGCCTTCCCATGTAAAAGCTTTCATAGGGGGGTGGTATGAAAGGATTTACACATAAAAAGTAGTAGGTGATCGAAAAAACTGGGGCCTACTTGTGCCAGCATGACACTTTCCTACTATAGTGATTCGATGTTTGTTTCATTAGTGGTGGGAATGAATTACAAAAAATGACTATACTGTACGACAAAAATAATGTGTTTCAAAAAATGACCCACAATTTATCAAATCCACCGAGTAGACAATATGGCAAGTTTCCAAATTCTTCTTATCTCCTTTACCCCTCGCAGGTGCGAATTTTTGAGTTTCGCACGTCATGACGCTAAAATAATACACCTATGATACTCCTCAACAAAATCACATGTGTGGTTGCGAAATTTCAAAAAAGATTGTGAAATTTCAAATAATTTGTGAAACTCATGATAAGTTTCGCAATGCACGTTGCAAAAAACCTTTTTAGTGTTGCGAAAATTCGTATCTTATGAAATCCAGAACAATTGTCACACTGGTATTGCGATTTTTTTTTTTTTGCAATTTTTTTTACAAATAGTATAAAAGCAAAGCTAGGGTTTCATAGAAACTAAGTTTTTTGTGTTATCCAACTAGTGAGAAATTATGGTCATTTTTTCATGGCCAAACATCAATGGTGAGAAGATTGGCAGTGTTTCATCTGTGAAAAATCATCAACAATGAGTTTTTTCAATAAGAGCATATTATGATATGAGTGGAATAGAAAATAAAATCTGTAGTTAGCGTTCAATCACGTGTTATGGGTGAGATATCCAACATTCTTGAGACCGCTCTAAAGAACTATGATAGCTGAATAGATGTGTTTTCCCCTTATCAGTACAAAGTCAACGTATCTCACACTTAATATTCGATCATGTGGTTTGAGTGAGATACTCTGTCAAAGATGCGGTGAGAACCAACATTCTTATGAAAGAATGAAATGAATGCAATGTATAAGCGACTTTATTTTATAAAAAAATAAAATGAATGTAAAATGTATGAGCAACTTCATTTTGTAAAAGAATAAAATGAATGCAATGTATGAGCGATTTCATTTTGTAAAAGAGTAGAATGAATGCAAAATATATGAGTGACTTCATTTTGTGAAAGAATGGAATGAATGCAATGTATGAGCAACTTTTTTTTGTGAAAGAATGAAATGAATGCAATGTATGAGCAACTTCATTTTTTGAAATAATAAAATGAATGCAAAATGTATGAGCGACTTCATTTTGTGAAATAATGAAATAAATAAAATGTATGAAAGACTTCATTTTGTGAAATAATGGAATGAATGCAATGTATGAGCGGCTTCATTTTGTTAAAGTGCATGCTTTCTTTCATTACTCTTTTTTTGCATCCTGATGCCCCATTTTTTAAAACTCTGAATTTTGGCCCCTTTCATCTAGTTTTTTTGGTGAATCTTCTGCAAAAAGAATTTTGAGATTTTGGAAGAAAAATAATTTTTGCAATACCGGTGCGATGCGATTAAGAAACTTCGCAATACCAGAGCCAAATTCTTTTTTTATCTTAAAAAAGAAAACTGAAATTCATATGTACCTTATAAAATTTCTTTCTGATTTTTAAAAAACAAACTGAAATTTGCATGTACCTTATGAAATTCATTCCTGATGCAAAAATCACCAGTTATATTACATGTTCATTCTCGATTATATACATATTATACACAATTGATTCTAATAAACAAATCAATCACCTGTTGCATAAACAACACATATCAAATAAAAAACAAAATCAAACAACCCCATTCCCTGTTACATACACAATTCATTTTCCTTTTATATAAATCATTTATTCTACTAAAAAATAAAAATCAAACAACTTCATTTTCTGTTATATATATATACACAATTTATTCTCCTTAAAAATAAAAATCAAATAACTTCAACTTTCATTGCCGCAAGCGCACTGATCATCTTCATTAGCTTTCATCCATAGCACAAGTGCATCCTACAACTTTGACTCTTTATTGCCACAAACTACCTCTAACACAACATTAAACTGAATGCGTACTTGAACAAAAGAAGCACAATAATGAAAAACAATATGTAAACTACAAAAAAGCATGTCATAGACTACTTTTAAAATGCATCGAATACACACACATTATTTCCTAATCTTATTTTTGCCTATTGTGGCCAAGCTGGTGGCATACAATGCACTTATATGGCACCACCTCCTTGTATTCCGTTCTTCATCTCTTCACTTTAGGTTACCCTACTTTCTTAATTGGCGCTGGTGGTAGGAATAAGGGTCAAAGAAGTGACGTGTAGGATATTATCGATCATCAAATGAAATAAATAAGTGCCATATGCAGCTTGATATAATCCAATTGTATAGAACTTGTCGTTATCATCTGATTCTGCACTATGTCTGTCATTGTTTCTAGCATAAAATGACTGATTGGTTGTATAAAGTAAATCAAAACTTGTTGTATTGATGACTCTCTTTGCTTAAAAAACTGCAACATTCCTGTATTCCCAACTTTTAACCAAAAAAAAATAATACCTTCAGTTCAAGCATAATTTAGAAAGAGCTTCAACCTTTACCTAGATTTGTCATCTACATTGGAAGGTTGGGTGTCATACAATATCTTATGATGAAGATCGCTGACACTAGTTTGTCCAAGTGATTTCACATTGTTTGTAATGATCCTCTCATCATTAATTGTTGGGAATAGTGGGATGTTCGCTAGAGAAGTGAGCTCAATAGTTGGTGGCTGAGATAGATGCACATTATCCACAAGATTTTTATCATTTCATTCTTATACATCACTCTGGACTCCCACTTGATGCTTAATTATGCATCCTCCAACTTGTTTAACTTCGCAAACATTGCCAATTCATGTAGCTTTACTAGTAACTAAGTAAATGTTGCCCCTATGTAACATTGTCTAAACATTATCATCATCATCCAAGAGATATATCCATATATTTTCACCTTCTAATTTTGGAGTGCACTTATACTGAATGACCATTAACGCTTCCATATATCTGGTTTTATGAGACATTAATGCTATAAATTCTTTATAGTTGTTGTTTTTAGAAATTATTATAGATCTCCAAAGGAGTTGCACAGTGTTACAGTAATTTACAAATATCATTTCAGCAACTATCATAATTGCCTACACCAACCACACAACATATCACTCAGTTAACAACTTTGAAAACCAACAACCCACAATAAACACAACACCCCACACAACCAACCCCTATTCAATGTTTGTGCACAATCAACCCTAGCCTCAATCAAATAGAGATAAATATTGACAAAAGAATCAAATATTGATAAGCAACATACAAAAATAAGTAACTATATGCCCATTTATATAGGACAAAAACCCCAAAAAACTGAAAATAATTGAGAAAACTAACAGACAATGTTTTACACACAAAAAAAAACAAAAAACAGTCGATGAACCATCGTCGATGAGATGAGAGATTTTTGCAAAGTCATTGTCCGCCGTAATATTCGTCTATCGAAAGATCATCAAAAGGATTAGGGGACCACCAGTTGGAGACCATAATAACTCTAGGTGTTGCAAAAATAAAGCATCCAAAAGAAAAAGGAGGTTGCAAAACAAAACATCATTTATATGGGACAAAATTTTGCAAGAAAAGGTAATTTCACAATATAGGTGTGATTTAACTAAGAGATTTCACAATATCGAACTTTCAAAAATATTTTAGAATTTCTCAATACTTCATGCGATACTCGACAACAATTTCGCAATTATCAGACTCACAAATTTTATGATTTTTGTAGGTGTGCATTGCGAAAGTCATCACGAGTTTCACAAATTATTTAAAATTTTGCAATCTTTTTTGGAATTTCGCAACCACAAATGTGATTTTGTTGATAAGTTTCGTGGGTGTATTATTTTAGCGTCATGAAGTGCAAAAATTAAAATTTTGCACCTGCAAGGGGTATAAGCAACAAGAAAAAATTAGAAACCTACGATATTGATCGTTCGGTGAATTTGGTAAATTATGGGGTATTTTAAAAAATGCATTAGTTTTGTCATGCAATACGATCATTTTCCTAAAGAATTACATCATGCTTGCCAGCTCAACACTTTCTCATGAAAGTTGCATAATACAAACAAGGTCTTACTAGGCAATATAAACCTGTGAAAGTGGAATATGTGATTGTCACCTGCTAGGTCATGCACTTTTAATTTATAAAAAATTATCATGATTTGAATGCTTGGAGAGGTTGGAGAATCACAACTGTGAAAAAAAAAGGGTGTCTTGACTTTGAGAATCCAAAAATGTGATTAGTGGTCACCAACTCAGTTCAGTCATGTAACCAACTTTTACAGGATTCAAAGGAGAAGCATTCTCAAGTGAGAATCACAATTAAAACTTACACTTTCTTATTTTTCACTAAATTTGAGAAAGTATTGTGATTGTGATTAGAAAGTAGGCATTTTTTTTCTACCAAGGGTGAAATGAACACTCAAATTGTTGGTCCCACAGTTTTCATGAGAATGTATACTTTCATAGGTATTCCTACACAAACACCTTTGCAACTCTCACCTTGTGAAACTGCTTTCCCACCTAACCATTGGAGCTTTTTGATGAATGTGATTTTCATATGAAAGCCAGCACACTCTATGAAACAAACATTCCGCGGGTTGGAGCAGGCTTCAGCTGTCATATAGACAGTTGAGGTTCAATTTCCATGGGTGCTACCCCTCTGTGTATGCTGGGTCTTGAGGGTGAGGGTCCTAGCCCTAGTGTTTTATGCTGCCAGGATGGCGACATTGTCTCTAGACCCAAACACGATTTCCCCAAGCAAGATATAAAAAACGGAAAAGGTTTTCTAGCTTTTCGTAAGATTACTTTTGTTAAAACAAAAGCAACTTTTATTACCAAATTTGGCTTACAAACTATGAACTTATGTGCAAGGATAATCCTCTCAACTAGTTGGAACTTGATAGCCATACCAACAAATATGAATATGTTTGGAGGCTTATTAGAAAAAAAGGATGGATTGACAACCCATTTGTTTGTACCGTTGGAGGTGGGCGACGCAAGGCAAGGTGGGTTATGAGGCCCCACCTAGGGTTTTTTTTGCTTAGGCAAGGGTTCCTCATCATAAAAAAGACAACCCATTTGTTTTGTTATCATAGAAGGGAATACTTTTTCTCATGAAAAGACATGACTTTCTAAAATGAGATGTTTGTGTACATTTCTCATGAAGATCCTTTTACATGAGACAAGATGTGATTTTTTCCTACATGTATTATATCTTTTTTTTAAAGGCAAACTAGGGTTAAGGGTCTACCAGATATCATTAGAAAATAAAAACAATTATAGTAAAGGCTATATGTCCCTTCTATTGAAGAACCAGTCAAGGGGGTGGTCCATTTAGGACTTGACAATATGCCCCTTAATAATCTTTTCTAACAATTCTGCTATACATTTAGAATTGTATTTCAAAATTTGTAAATTGAAACTACAAAACATATAAAAAAAAGTTTGGCATATTGAGGGACTTGACTGTGGTGACCCCTCCCTTCCAGTTCATCTCTCATTTTAGCCACAATGTCAAACCTATATGATTCTATAATGACTTGTGCCTTAGGATCAATTAAGCTTAAGACCTTTGGCCGGCCACACCATTCCATAGTTTCCTTACCTTAATTGACTGAGAAATAGCCATCTCTCAAAAAGTGACCCACATGGTTCTTGTAAAGTCGTGGCCATAAGAGGACTGTTGGAAGGCCACCTCAATGGTCACTCTCTTCCAATAGTCGTGTCTCTTAGGGATGAAAGGATTTCTACTAGGGACATGTCCCCATTCCAACCCCTTACAGTTTTATAAGAAGGGTTCTATGGAGCCATAATTAAGTGTGAGAAATGCATGCTAAGGAAATGAGAGCAGATGCATACCTTTTTCTAGGTTTACAGAGAACTACCGCAAGTAACAGGGTTATGATAAAGTCAGACTATCCTTGGCCATTATGATCGTAATTGTGCATGCTTTAGCCCACCAAATCCGCACTTTCGCATAGTCAATTCCTTGCTCTTCGTTATCTTCTATAATTTACAGAAAGAAGTCTTGTTTTCTGAAAAATCTAGAAACAATCTATGTTCTGTTAAAAAATCAAAAAAGTTGTTTTATTTATCAGAAATAATGAAACAATGCTTATATTATTTTTGAATTACAAAATAGTGATGAACTTTTTATAAATTATAGAAAAGTAGTTATTCTTTTCTGTTTAATTTGAAAAGTCTCAGACATGGTTTTAGTTTAATGATTATTACATATTATGGACTCTTAACTTTTTTTAATATTATAGAAAAGTAGTTCTGCTTTGTAGAAAACCCCTTAAGTGTGTTATTTGCTTTAATTTTTCTAAGCATTGCCTAAACTAGAATAGAAACATAAAAAGTTTAAAGTTATTTATTTTGTAGAATAAATTATTATAAATTTCCAGTTGATAAATAATCACTAGTATTTCTCTATTTTTAGGCAAATGGCAAACAAAATAAACTTGGTTTTAGTAAGGCCATCATATTGATCTGGATTAATTTGTTATGGGTATAGATCTGGTTATATATGGATTCATATATATGATTAAACTCAAAACAATTAACGAGATCTATTATAATCCGTATTATGTTATGCAGCATGGGTCAGTTCACTATTTTGACAGGTTTAATTTATGGGTGCTTACACAAGATTATGTGTTGAAAGTTCTTTTATATCATGCTATGATGATGAGATTATTTAAGTATCTTAATGAATTATGGTGCAAGTGAGTTATAAGATACATGATTTGCATGGCATTAAAAGAAAAACTTTCATATGCTCAAGTTTCATATCCTAAAAAGAAGATAAATGAGTTGTATGACTAACTCAATTTGAATGAGGCTCGATCATGCTTATTATGCTTAGATCATAATCATGGCAAGTTTACTTCAACCCCTTCTGATGATCCAATCAGAATGAGCCTTAATGGATTGCTCAATGTTGTATGAACTGGATCAGGTACAATTAAATTGGATTAGATTTGAATAAACCTAGTTGAGCCAATTTGATTTAGTTGGACCAGTTTGATCAAGTTGGACCATATAGAATCCATTCCTTAAATGTTAGATTTTCTTGGCTTAAACCAGATGAACCAAAGTACAGGTCAATTCCCTATTAACCATACATATTGGTTGGTTCAAATCAATTATAATTAATCTTGATTATACTGGTTGGCTCAAGTCAATGATAATTAATCTTGAGTGAATGGGTTAGATCTCATGTGTTTATCCATATAAATTGAAAACTAAATATTTGATTCAAACTCATGCAATATATTTTTAAAAATCCATGTTGGAGATGGATTCAGATAAGCATAATAAAATTATGGAATGTTTGAATTTCCTATATACTTTGGATAGCTTTGGTCTAAATTTTATATTGGATCAAAGGAATATTGTGTTGAATGGGAATCCATATTAACAATATGAAATTCATGATTATTTTATGACATTGCATGTTTTGTTGGACACAGTATTGGTAATTCATGTTTTGTTTTGAGCATATTTATTATGATTTGAACTACAGTCGAATCATAGTTACTCATGTTTAAGTATATAAATGAACTTGATATATAATCAGTTTGGATCCTTATAGAATTGCTTAACTCTATGCTTGTATCAAGCCTATTTTGAATGTCTTGATGATGATATTTCAAGTTGATGCGGATATGTAAAATTCATAATAGCATAATAAGATTCAAAATTATCTTGAGGGTTATATTTTATGATTAATTCATGATTTGTTACAAGAATCATGTAATGGGTCTAAATAGTTGAGTGTTGAATATTTCTATATCCACGAATATAATGGATTTGGACTATAGTCAAAATCTATATAACCCATAGTTTTAATTGAGCTTTCTAGCCTTGCATGAAGTTCAAATTTTAACTTGACGATAACATCTCAAGTAAATTTCATGACCCATGTGAATCTATTGGAATGGGTATACTAATAACATGGGTTTGGATTATAGTCAAATCCTGCATGACTCATAATCAAATGCATAACCAAGTGGATATGATCTATATCTGGATATGGTATTATATTCATTCAACTTAGATGGTAATCATATGAATTTAGACGATAGTCAAATTCTAAATGATATGGTTGTTTGGCTTGATGTGAATATCTCAAATCAGATTTGGATATGAATTGAATCCAATAAACTTATTTTTAGATCTATATATGAATATAAATGTTCATTTGATATGTCAAGATTCATAAAAATGAGTTTATAGCTTTTGACATAATCATTGTGATGAGATAGTAGAAGAATCTCTCATCGAGTTTAGATATAATTCATATCAAATTGACTAAAGGACTTGTGTTTTGTCCTAAGAAATAATACATGTGTTTGACATGTGATGTTTTTGCTTTGATAAAGTGATATGCAAAAAAAAGTGAGAGCACAATTATTTTTTGCTTTTTCATGTGAATAATGTTAATAAATAATCATCATGGATTAAGCTCCTTAAATAGTTTGTGTAAAGTTAGTTGAATATCATAAGGCAAATGCATTGTGTACAGTATGAATTTGATAGAATTCATGATGATTTGGATTTGGATATATATCAATTCAAAATAATTAAAAAGTGATACAGCCTGATAAGAATATATTTTTATGTGGTGAATACAATATTGATTTTCTTTGTTGTTTTTTAATGATGCGCATGGATAGTGGGAGTTTAGTTTACAAGTAAAATGGTAAGTGTATTTATCATGAATCCATGTAAGATATGAATGTTTTTCACTAATATGCATGTAACTGCTATTTGTAAGTGAGAATATTTTATACTTGACTTGATATAGATTATGTGCAATATTGGTTAATTATATCTTGAGGTCATGGAAGAGTCATAAGAGAACTCAGTTGACCAAGTTATATGAGCTCATAAGGATTTCATTATATGAGATAAGACAACATTGTCGATATGTATTATATGAGCAAAAGCATGTTGATAATTCACCATGGTGGTACTCTAGATAAGTGTATATGCTTGATTTCTCTACTAAGATTTTTAATGCATAAGTTTGATACATTATTTGTACTATGGGTTATGATAAAAGGATGATTGAAAATTCTATATATCTGCATGAGATAGGCATGACTTAAATCATGATGATGAAATGCTAACAAAAAGATCTCATGATGTCATGAAAAATCTATAGTGTATGTAAATAAGTCTCAATCCTTAATATACATGTTAACATGAAAACTCATATATCTTGAAGATAGGTATTCTCAAGATATTATGAAAAGTCTCTTTTATGCATATGATGATAAGTTTTTTAATAAATATAAAATTTCACGTGTCCATGAGAAGTACAATGATGATTAGTGTAACAACTAATATCATAATTTCATGGCATGTGAGTTATGTCCCACAATTAGATAATTAACCTTTTGTTTAGTGCATAATATGAAAATGATAGTAGTGAATTATTTGATTTCATGTGATATAGAAGTTGATTGAAAACAAATAGCCTTTTAAGGCATGAGAGTCGGAGAAGACTCAAATATTTATAAAAGCCTTATGAAAAATGAAATAACAATTGAATATGTTCATTCAAGTGACATGGTAGCAGATATGTTAACCAAGGTAGTCACGAGAAAGTTTTTACTAGACATATGAGTCAGATGCAACTCAAGTATGTCTAAGTGGTGAGTGTATAAATTTACATAAACTGTGTAAATAAAATATCGCTCAAATGTGTGTATGCAAAGTTCACGTTAAGAACAAACATGGAAATATAAGATATCCCTTATGGCCAAGTAGGAGATGTAAGGTCGTGGCCATAAGAGGACTGTTGGATCCAATAGTCATGTCTCTTAGGGCTGAAGGGATTTATCCCAAGGACATGTCCCTATTCCTACCCCTTTCAGTTTTATGAGAATGGCTCTATGAAGCCAGAATTGAGTGTGAGAAATGCATGTTAAGGAAATGAGAGCAGATGCATACCGTTTTCTGGGTTTACAGAGAACTACCGCAAGCAAGAGGGTTGTGAGAAAGTTAGACCATCCTTGGCAATTTCGAGCGTAACTACGCATGCTTCAGCCCACCAAATTTGCACTTTCGCATAGTCAATTCCCAACAGTTCTTAATTGTGTATTCGAAATGTCATTGTGTGTAAAATATGCTGCAAAAATTAACTATAGTCAGCCCTTGGTAGGAGGGAACCAGTAGGCAAGACGGTGCCACCTTATAGCAATAGTCTCTTCCGAATTATGAAGGATTTACCAATGTGAACCTTTCTCGTACAAAGTGGTAAGTCCACATTGCTTGACTTATATTGAGAAAGCCCTTACCAGCGTGGACCTTTCTCATACAAAGGGTTGTTTTTGCAACAAAAAGGCCCCATCTATTTTCATTGCTTCACTTTTTTTCTTTTGATATTTACACGAAGAAACCAGGCCCTATATCAGACCTAGCTATGCTGGCTCTGCTTGGCGTACTTACTATCATTGTTCTAACAGTGTAAACTCTTTAGGCTTACCCCTTGCCCTCAAGGAGTTGCCACACTTTTTCATTGTTCACATGCAACTATATAACTATAAAAAAATGAGTGTCCACTAGGACTCCACACACTTGACTAGGTGGGTCGACTTAAAGTGCTCAAGTTGAAGGGTGTTGTGAGTTTAATACCAAAGGTATACATCTCTTGCCGTAATGTCGAAGCAAACAAGAAACTATTCTTGGTAGGCAGGGGGTAATACTTGTGGAGTTTTACATCTTGAACACCGAAACAAGACCACAACCAACGTGGCACCTCTAGGCCTGTATTGCGATGTCCAAACCATGATGGTAGGTTTTTCACGTTAAAAAGAAAAAAAATAGAAAGCTTAAAAAAATATAAAACAAAATAAAAACATATATTTCTTGAGCAACTTGCTGAATGTTTGAGAAAAAGCTAAGCACATGCTACCGTATGCGTGGACGACTTTTTCACACAAAATTCTAGGAAAACTTTTGTCAATTACTGAAACAGAAACTTCTTTCAATGTAGGGCATGTTTGGAAGAGAGAAAGATGTAAGAAAAGTGATGCAAAATGGAAAAATCCATACCAATTTTTTGACCCTTCCAAATGAGAGAGAGAGTTTTTCTAAAAACTACACTTTTTAATAGGAAACATTTCTCCATTGGGGTGGTGGAGGAATGTTTCCTATCAAGAGAAAATTTATTTTTACATTCCCCACCACCCATCTTACTACATCTCACCACCACCACCCTCCTTCTCTCTCTCACATTTTTTCATATTTTTCACTTTATTTTTTTTTCATAACTCTGCCTGTGTATAACTGTTTAGTTATACACTGCCGATCCCAAGCTCGGATAAAGGAGGAGGGTTGTGGTAGGCCTGTGACAGCCAGCATAAAAACTTAGTCATACCCTATGAATATGAACCAATATGAGAATTTCGTTAGGGCGTTCCCTACTGAGCGACGCGTTATACTCTATAGGCCAGGAGGCAGTGATAAATGGGCAAGGGTTGCTAGGTCGTCGCCCGGAAGCGACGCGTCACACCAGCGCCCGGGTGTGGTGTCAAATAGGCAAGGGTTCCCTCACTTTGTTGGACGGGTGGGGGTAAAGAAGTTAGTCCAAGACCATAAAATTAGGTTAGCCACTTGAAACATAGGATCTTTAACTGGTAAGTTGGTAGAGTTAGTAGATGTTATGTGTAGGAGAAAGATTGATATTTTATGTCTACAAGAGACCAAATGGGTAGGTGAGAAAGCAAAAGTGATAGAACCTTGGGGATATAAGATTTGGTATACAGGAATAAATAGGAATAAGAATGGAGTAGGGATTGTTATGAGTCATGAGTTTATAGATAATGTAGTTGAGGTCCGTAGGAAGGGTGATAGGATTTTACTTATTAAATTAGTATTAGGTACAAATATTATTAATATTATTAGTGTTTATGCACCTCAAGTAGGTTTAGATGATTTCATTAAGCGTCAATTTTGGGAAGATTTAAATGGAGTAGTACAAGGGATATCTTATGGAGAAAGGCTTTTCATCGGCGGTGACCTTAATGGGCATGTAGGCATTAGTAGGGATGGATTTGAGAGTATCCATGGAGGCTATGGTATAGGAGAAAGAAACGAAAGTGGAGAAAGGATTTTAGATTTTGGTTTGTCCTATGATATGATCTTAGCAAACACTTGGTTTAGGAAGAAGGAGTCTCACCTAGTAACATTTAAAAGTGGGGTTAATACGAGTCAGATAGATTTTTTCCTACTTAGAAAAAGAGATAGGGGTTGTTGCATCGATTGTAAGGTTATACCGGAAGAAAGTGTAGCTGCACAACATAGAGTCTTAATTTTAGATCTTAGAATTAGACAATACCGCAAAAGGGATAGACATATGATAGATCCTAGAATTAAGTGGTGGGCACTGAAAGAAGCTAAACAAGGAATGTTTGTAGAGAGAGTAGTTAAGGAAGTTGATTGGTGTCTCGAAGAGGATTCAGAATCTATGTGGAATAAGATAGCGAGTGGCATGAGAAAGGTGGCTAAGGAGGTATTGGGTGAGTCTAAAGGCGGTGCACCGCTAGGTAAGGATACATCGTGGTGGAACGAGAATGTCAAATTAGCTATTAAGGTTAAAAGAGAGTGTTATAGAAATCTAAGTAAAAATCGTGATAATGAGAATTTGGAGAAGTATATGATAGTAAAGAAGGAAGCTGAAAAAGTAGTTCGGAACGCGAGGGATAAGGTATATAAGAAGGTTTATGACAAGTTGGATACCAAAGAGGGTGAGAAGGATATTTATAGGCTTGCAAAGATGAGAGATAGGAAATCGAGGGATCTAGGTATGGTTAGATGTATCAAAGATGAAACGCAAAGGGTTTTAGTCAAAGATGAAGAGATTAAGGAGAGATGAAAAGATTATTTTGATAAGCTATTTAATGAAAGTCATGCTTAGGATCTTGGAGACTTTTCAATTCCTTTTCATGAGATGAATCGTGACTTTATGATCAAGATTCAAAAGAAAGAAATTGCAGAGGCTTTGAAGAAAATTAAATCAAGAAGGGCAGTTGGCCCAGATGGTATACCTATCGAGGCTTGGAAATGCTTGGGAGAGAAAGGTTTAGAATGGTTGACAAATCTTTTTAACAAGATTTGGCGGATAAATAAGATGCCTAATGAGTGGAGGAAGAGTACTTTGGTGCCTCTATATAAGAATAAGGGTGATATACAAGATTGCACAAACTATCGTGGTATAAAACTCATGAGTCATACTATGAAACTTTAGGAGAGGGTGATTGAGTCTAGGTTGAGGAAGATTGTCATGATATCGGAGAATCAATTTGGTTTTATGCCTGGAAGATCAACTATGGAAGCTATACATCTTCTTAGACAACTTATTGAGAGAAATAGAGAGAGGAACAAAGATTTGCATATGGTTCTTATTGATTTGGAGAAGGCTTACGATAGAGTACCTAGGGGCGTTCTCTGGTGGACAATGATGGAGAAAGGTGTTTCTCTCAAGTACATTAGTATAATTAAAGATATGTATGAAGGAGTAGTAACCAATGTCCGCACTTGTGGAGGGGTGACAACCAATTTTCCTATAACGGTTGGGTTACATCAAGGATCTGCTTTAAGCCCTTTCCTATTTGCTATAGTGATGGATGAGCTTACGAGATCATTTCAAGAAAATGTGTCGTGGTGTATGTTGTTTGATGATGATATTGTTTTTATTGATGAGTCTAGAGTTGGGGTTAATGCTAAGTTAGAATTATGGAGACAGAGATTGGAAGCAAGAGGTTTTAAGTTGAGTAAGAGTAAGACAGAATACATGGAATGTCGATTTAGTAAGCATCGAAGTAGTGATGGGAGTGTAGTGAAGCTTGGTGAGCACGAAATACCGGTGGATGATTCTTTCAAATATTTGGGATCTATCATTCAAAAGTATGGAGAAATTGATGGAGATGTAAATCATAGGATAATGGTTGGGTAGATGAAATGGAAGAGTGCAACTGGAGTGTTGTGCGATCGTAGAATGCCATTGTGGTTGAAGGGAAAGTTTTATAGGATGACTATTAGGCCCGCTTTACTATATAGTACGGAATGTTGGGCTGCCAAGAGACATCATATTCAAAAAATGAGTGTAGCTGAGATGCGTATGCTGAGATGGATGTGTGGAAATACAATAAAAGATAAGATTCAGAACGAGGAGATACGTAAGAAGGTAGGCGTTGCACCCATTGAAAATAAGATAAGAGAGAATCGTTTACGGTGCTTTGGACATATTCGACGAAGGCCTAATGATGCTCGAGTTAGAAGGATGGAGAAATGAGAAAATATATTAGTTAAAAGAGGTCGGGGTAGGCCTAGGAAGACATGGATGGAGGTGATAAGAAAGGATATGAATGCTTTGAACCTCACCGAGGACATGGCATTGGATAGAAATGAATGGAGGAGAAGGATTCATGTGGAAGACCCATAATGATTTTCTTTGTTGGTTCATATCGCCGACCCCAATTGTTTTGGGATGAAGGCGTAGTTGTTGTTGTTCACTTTATTTTTTCATGCTACACAAACAAGCGAAAAACTTCTTATATAAAAAACTCTCATAGGCAAAACCTTCTTTTCCTATGAGAGTATTTCTCTCTTCTAAACCTGCCCTAAAATGAAAGCACATAATGTAGGCTTGATTTCTACGTTCAAAATTTTTTTTTCAAGGAAAAAATAGATTGATCTCTATGTTCAATTTAGGTCACCCCATTGCTCCTCAATCCATAATCTCTGGAAACAACCAGCCTCTTTTTATGTTTATTCTGCAAAATAGTTTTAGTTTAAAATCATTCAATTTAAAAATGCAGTCTAAACCTAAGAAATGCCTGCGATATTTTGTACATATCACTATTTTGTCGCTATACTCTAAGAGGCTGTTATTATCTCAAAATCACAATTATCAAGTATGGTCCAAGTCTGGTTCGTGTAATCTTTATAAGATTCAGATATAGTTTTTTTTTTAATGGTAGATCAGATTGGACACAAGTTCGGACCCGACCCCAGCACCGGGTCTGGTTTTACTTAAGTACAAACCAAACCCAACCGATTGACACCTTTACATACCACCTATTTACAACGATAAAAAAAATTGTCTCTTTGATATTTTTTGTATTTCCCTTGCCAAGATTTTCCCGCTATGGAGTTTCAGGACATCTGTGCAAGTTACGTAAGATTCTGTATTCAACAGTGTTTAGAATGATGGCTCCAATACACATTAAATACAATAATTATGGGCTGAACGTTTTTTTTTTAATATCTTGGATACGGGAGCCAAAAGACAAAGGCTAGTTCTACGTGTGGGCGGGGCCCTGATTACTGGATCAGACATACCGGATATGGACCCAAATCATGGTAAGCCCCAAAACTAGATATCTCCCTCGATCAAACTGAGAAAAAAAAAGGAAGGCGAGCCTGCTTTGTTTGCTTCTACCCTCTCAATTGGAGACTTAATACGCATAAATGCAATGGGTTCTGGCTCTCCTTGCCTACAAGACCTGATGCAAGATTGGTCGGGTATAACCAACCCAACTCGATACACCCGACCCAACCTGATTTTAGTACACATAAGTTCGAGTCAGAACCAAAATGTGCTCATAACGAGAATGGGTTGGACCGTTTTCTCAAAATATGAAGGGTTTCACCAACTAGAGGTTTGCCAATGTTTGATTTCCTTGTTTTAATAAATAAAAGGGGAAAAAATTAAAAAAATGATGCGTTTTTTTAAAACACCTATAATTTTGAAAATCCGCCCCATGTCCAAAATCACAAATGTCCAACTTTAAAAGGGTCATTTTAATCTTCACATAGCGAACTTTCTGAGGTTCATGCGATATATCAGTCCGCTCGTCGGCTACCACAAACACTCACTTAAATGTAGATTCATATGTTTTTTTTAGACCTCACAAAGCTCCCATAACCAAATTTGCAAACATCCTGTTAAACTAAAATCTTGAAACGTCACAAACATCGTACTAAATTCGCATATATAACATGAAATTCGTATAACCATATGTGTAAACTTTCAATAACTGAACAAACTTCGCAAATATTTCACTAAATTCGTATACATAGTTCAATGTTATGGTTGAAACTTCACAAACTAACTTCGCATACATAGTGTCAAGTTTGCACAACTTCTGTGAACTTTGTGTAACTGAAACCTTTAGAAACTTGTAAGATCCACATGAAAATAACATGTTCATACAACTATATTTTATTTATTCAATAATGAATGTGCTCATACATATATTTGTTTCATTCATTCAAAACGGAACATGCTCTTACAATCATTTATTCAAAAATGAACACAATCATACAATCATTCATTACCATTGAGAACTTCAATACAAACTTTATGAAAATTATTATCAAAGATCTCTTGCTTGGTATTTACAAAAGTGTCGCTACAACCTTTAAGAGAAAATTAACATATTTAGGAGTAAATTCACATATTTGTGAAGAAATTTGTATATTTAAGAAGAAAATTACATATTTAGGAGGAAAATTGCATATTCTCATATTTTTTGCATAACAATCTCTACTTTTAGATCTATACATCTTTGATTCGACATTAAAAATATATATTTTTATAGCCATTGAAAATCTGAGACACAAGCGGTTTTGAATCAGAACTAAAAAACCCTTTAGGTTTTCCGTTTTTGAGTTTCAAAACTGGAACAAAAACATACTCTGCAGTCTATCTTATAGAGGATGTTTCTCCTTAACCACTCATAAGATCAAAATAATCTTGGTGGCATTGAAAAGATAACGCTCTGATCTATTTCTATCCCTTTTATTATGTTTTTGTATTTCTAATGAAAGTAGTCAAAATAATAGCATAGAATAATCAGGATAGGCACGACCGCGCCTGTTTATCTTCTATTTTAAGAACATTTTCGAGACTATATCTCAACATCCATTCTCATTTTTCAACGATTCAAGTGTCATTAAAAATGTATTTTCGTCTAGTTTCTTTGTTCTTTTATGTGTTTTCCTGAAATCTTTCATTTTCTAGGACAAAAATCAATGACAAAATTTATCACAAATCTTAAATGCAATACTTAAGCATATATTTGAGAGAGAAAAATACTTATGCAAAGGTTAATATGGTCATTTTAGTATAAGACATTTACGGTTTTGGACATCAAGCAGATTGTTGAAAATTATAGGATTTTTCTAGAAACACATCATTTTTGTTGTAAAGTATGATCATTTTTCAAAAAAGAAATTGTATAGTCCTTATGGTTGTCAACGGATTGGGTTAGAGTTGACATGAACCACCCATATAACTGATAATTGGGTTTAGGTGTGGGTTTGGGTTTGGGTTTTGCCGATCATGAAAATGAAATCTCAAACCCAGACTTGCATAATTTTAGAAATTTGATTTTATTACTCAAGTCAGGTAGAGTACTCGACAAAAAAACTAGGTGGGGTCAGGCAAAAATCATGACCTAAACTCGGCCCACATTTTGCTTGGGTTGGGTTTGGGACCCGAATATTATTTGGGTCAACACTTTTCATGCCCATAGCTGAGAATTCTGGTTCGCCGATACAAATTGCACTCGTTGACAAACCTAATACACCACAACAAAGTAGTGGATTAGTGACAACTACATTCCGTCGCTATTCCATTGCTAACGGGCTTAGCGACGACAAGGCGACGGTATGCTTACGTCGCGAATTTTTCGACGCTAACTGGCGACAGAATAAATTTGTCGCCAGGTCCGTCGCTAAATTACGACAGAATAACGAGCGATGTATTCCATCGCCAATCCGCCGGTACTAAACGGCGACCTCGGCTTGGCGACGGATTTATGTCCGTCGCTAAGCCGTCGCTAGATTTATATGCATAGCGACGGATGTTTTCGTCGCTAATCCATCGCAAACACGAAAAAAAATAAAAAAATTTATTTGAAAATTAAATAGCGAGAATGGTACAATTTATATTTCCTGTACAATTTATATTTCCTGTAAATAAAAAACAAACCACACAAAAAAATCCATATAAAAGAAATCTACAACAATTAATCGTTTCACCTTAAAATTAACAAGTTTAATTATTTACAATTCAACAATTACAATTAAGAAACAAAAAAAATAGAACTTCTTCAACATAGTTCTTTAATCATCGCCAAGATTTTGTGCGTCTTCTTGTTCATTGTCTTTATCTGTCCCTTCAGCTCCGCTACGCTGATTATCGCTAGCAGCCTACACAAGAAAAGAACAGTCAGTATTGATAAACAAAATATAATGAAATAAATTACACACTATATGTGATTCTATCATGTGCTTAGATGTGTTCTAAGGCAATAAAAAAACTTTATATGTGATTCTATCATGCTCATATGTGCTCTAAGGCAGGCAAAAAACTCTATATGTGATTCTATCATAAATTATATGTGTTTTAAGGCATTAAAAAAAATTTATATGCGATTATATCATGCTCAGATGAGTTCTAAGGCAGCTAGAAAAACTCTATATGTGATTCTACCATGCTCATATGTGCATTAAGGCAGGCAAAAAGCTATATATGTGATTTGATCATGCTCGTATGTGTGCTAAGGCAGTCAAAAAATGGAATATGTGATTATAGCATGCTCATATGTGTTCTAAGGCAGACAAAAAAACTTTATATGTGATTCTATCATGCTCATATGTGCTCTAAGGCAGGCAAAGCAAAAAACTTTATATGTGATTTTATCATGAATGATATATGTTCTAAGGCAGTAAAAAAACTCTATATGTGATTTTGGCATGCTCATATGTGTTTTAAGGTAGTCAAAAAACTGAATATGTGATTATAACATGCTGATATGTGTTCTCAAGCAGTCAAAAAACTGAATATGTGATTATAGCATGCTCATATGTGTTCTAAGGCAGTCAAAAAAACTTTATATGTGATTCTGTCATGCTCATATGTGCTCTAAGGCAGACAAAAAACTTTATATGTGATTATAGCATGCTCATATGTGCTCTAAGGCAGACAAAAAACTCTATATGTGATTCTATCATGCTCATATGTGCTCTAAGACAAGCAAAAAGTTATATATGTGATTCGATTATGTTCATATGTGTTCTAAGGCAGCCAAAAAACTGAATATGTGATTATACCTGAGAGGGACCTGCAATCAAAAATTCCCTGTTCAGCACAAGATTGTTGATCTCATCTCGGAGAAAGAGGGCAACGGTGTCATGGAAGTAGTCATTCATTGTGTCCTTAATGACCAGGCGTACATCATCACCGGAAAGAATAGGTTGTTGCTTGGAGCTTATGTCGGCGAAATAAGTCTGTGAGCCGTAACTGGTGAAGTGTTCAGATTACTCCCAAACCTGAACACGCGGCCTTTTTTGGGTTCACCTGCTGCAATCACCCATGCTGCAGGATCAAACGATGGATGCTGAGTAACGTCATCGCCATATCTCTCTACCATCTGTTGCTCATATGCCTCCTACAAAATAATGTTTAAAGTATGCATTAATAATTAATGATAACATTATGATAACTTGCATATTGCAATGATTATTAATAGAATAAATACATATTGTTGTCGTTCTCGCCTTCTCTGATACGAAGACTCTCATGGTTTTTCGTTTATGTGTTTCAACAAACACATCCTTATATGGTATAATGCCTCCGTTTTCTGCTTCCTGCGAAGTTAAAGGACAAAAGATTTAGTTCACAAGTTTGCAACAATACTTATAAAATTAATATTATATATTAATGAGTTACCATTTTCTTCAGGTGGCTCCCAAATGTCTTAGATCCACCTGTGTGTAGATGGGCTTCGGACATTTTTGCTCGATTTTGTGCAGCCTTCGCAGAGCGATTTCGAAATGCATCTCCCGCCCACTTATCGCACATTTCATCCCAATAATCTCTCCTGATAGTAATAGGGTCATGGCCCTTCCACTGTAGTGGATCATCTATTACGCCAGATGCTTTTTTTGATGCAGTCTGGATATTGTGCAGCATGTCTGCAAATCGATTGACGATCATCTTCTGCCACACCTTCCTTGCATCATTTTCTTCCACCGTAGTTGCGAAGCGATTCGAAGCATATAAATATTTTCAGAAAGTTAGTAGACATTACTTAAAAAAATTAAATATGAAACACATTAACTATGAGGAACAACTGTATACCGTGAATGAGGACCACAATCTGTCTAACACCTCTTTTGGGTACTCTTTCCATTGAGCAACCGGTCCTGGTAGACGTTGAAGAAGTGAATTCCTAATCTCCCGTACTACTTCTTGTGGCTCAAACCTTGTGCTGCACATGAATTGGTACACAGTAAATATCAATATAAAATATTTATAAGATATGCAATAATTGAAAACGAAATATTTATGGTCGATTATCGATATACACTATTCGAATGAGTCTTCTTGTGCCAGACTGAGAAGACTTTGCTTCTTGTGTTGGCTCATGACTTGTGTGATCAACTGGTGTAGGTGGGTCGTGTACAGGCGAAACACCATATGTAAAAAAATACGTTAGAAATTCTAAGAATGCACATTTAAACTAATCAAGCATCCAATCAATTATATGATATACCTATCACAGGAGCCCGTGAAGATGAAGGTTGGGCCTGGCTACTACTGGATGAGCGACCACTGTAACCTCCACGAACCATATTCTAACAAATAACATATGTCATACAATACATTCAAATAATTCACATCAAGTATTACAATACATTCAAGTCATTCGCATCAAGTATTACAATAATTCAAATCATTCGCATTAAGTATTGCAATACATTCAAATGATTCGCAACAAGTATTACAATACATTCAACTTATTCATATCAGGTACTGCAATGCATTCAAGTCATTCACATCAAGCATTGCAATGCATTCAAATCATTTGCATCAAGTATTACAATGCATTCAAATAATTCAAATCATTCACATCAAGTATTGCAATAATTCAAATCATTCGTTGCATAAATTACAATACATTCAAATAATTCAAATCATTCACATCAAGTATTGCAATGCATTCGAATCATTCGTATCAAGTATTACAATACATTCAAATAATTCAAGTCATTCACATCAAGTATTACAATGCATTCAAATAATTCGTATCAAGTATTACAATACATTCAAATAAAATTTTTAATCATTCACATCAAGTATTGCAATACAACTCATTCATTCGCATCAAGTATTACAATACATTCAAATAATTTAAATCATTCGCATCAAGTATTACAATGTATTCGAATCATTCGTATCAAGTATTACAATACATTCAAATAATTCAAATCATTTACATCAAGTATTGCAATACAACTCATTCATTCGCATCAAGTATTACAATACATTCAAATAATTTAAATCATTCACATCAAGTATTACAATGCACAAGCTTGGTGAGGTCGGACCAGGGATCAATAGAGACAAGAAAAGGTTTGGACGTTTCATACACAAGCTTGGTGGAAGGTTGTATGGAGTTACAAATACTGGCCAACATGAGTATGGAGTTGTTCTACCCCCAAATGGATTAAATTCATCTGTACATAGACCGAGTCTAACATTTCGCACTTCCATTGTGAAGTTCTGATAAGTACGATCAAAGTGCTTCCAAGCTTCAGCGTCAACAGGATGCGTGATCTTGTTTTCATCGTGTCAAACTTTATTTGCATGCCATCTCATGTGTTTAGCTGTCCTTGAAGACATATACAATCCCTGCAATTTAGGAGTGATAGGAAAGTAGCAGAGCGACTTGTATGAAACTTCTTTTGATCTCGTGCTACCATTGTAGAACCCAGTTCTTACATCACTAGAACTCATAACAGAACACAGTTATGTTCCTGTGACATCAAATATCAAATCCGTATATGGATTATCGTGCACCACATTCACCCGTGCATCAAAATCGTTTCTAAATTCTTCTCCATGAAACATCCAATTCTGATAATCACTCACAAAACCCTTCTTGTATAAGTGATGTCTAACGTTATGAGGTTCTACAAATCGATTATTCTTACAAATCTTGCAGGGACACCTAATCTGACCTGTGGGATCCACTGTATTGACACTTGTCGTTGCAAATTCAATAAAACTGTCAATACCATCCATATATTCATGCGATAACTCATTGTCTACTATCCTACGGTACATCCATTCACGGTTTGCAGTCATTTTCTTATGATGTTACGAATAATAGCCTAACGAATTAAGAGAGAACAATCAAAATGCTACGATGAAGAAAATATCAAATTTATTATGCAATATATGATATCATAAAATAACAAGAATTTTGATGCATGCATTGATAACTTAATATTTTTATGTGCAAACTATTAATGACATGATACAATCATTTGAATCATGCTTTCATTATACAATTTCACATGGAAGTCATAATCAAATTGAAAGTAACTACATGCAAGCATGGATACAATTACATCAAACATTGCAATAAATTGTAATCATTCATATCAAACAAATGTCAAACATGTACCTGCAGCAAACACACTTCAATATCGCACTAACTACTACCATGCCTAGCATGGACTCCGTACTCCAAAAATAAGAACACTTCGATATTCATACATTAAAATCATACTCAGCATGATCTCCGAACTCCAATAAAGCAACCCTAAATATCAACAACTAAGTGAGTGTGTGAACAATAAAGTGTTACATCTAATAAATTAAATAACATGTGATACGCTTGCATCACTTACTTACCACGGGTATTTACCCGATTTGCATTGTTTTTGTCACTTACTTATCACAGGTGGTTGAGCACGAGATGGTTCCGTTGAAAAATCTGCACAAAAAACGTTGTTTTAAAATAAAGTCACCACAAAAAAAAGAGGTTGTTCCAGCAAGAGGTCGACTCCCCTGCTGTTCCGGCAGGGGGTCGACCCCCTTACAGAACATAGGAGGTTAACTGACCCCCTGCCGGAAAGGCAGGGGGTCGAATCCCTACCGTGGTTGACCCCCTGCCAGAACAGGCAGGGGGTTAACCCCCTGTCGGAAAGGCAGGTGGTCGAATTTCTGCCGGGGTCGACCCCCTGCCAGAAAACGCTGTCGTCGTCGTTTACCTGTCTTCGGGCGGCGGGGCCTGCAGACGGTGACCGGTGGACGGTGGGACCAGCAAACGACAGAAGTGGGACCGACAAACGGCGGGAGTGGGCGAACGACAAACGACGGGAGCAGCGAAAGAAGAAAAGGAATAGTTGTCTGGGATTAGGGTTATTTGAAACTTAGCGACGGATTAATGTTGTCGCTAAGCCAACGTAAATCAAATTTACGAAACGAGCGACAGACTATAGTCCGTCGCTACTTAGCGACGGAACAGATTTTGTTGCAATCGTCGTCGCCAAATGTTGTGGCCGTAACGATAAAACAATATGTCGCAAAAGCCGTCGCTAATTAGTGATGGACTTGGCGATGGACTATATTCCGTCGCTATTTTTGTAAGCTTCATTCATTATAGCGATGGATGTTTTTCGCTCGTTAAGCCGTCGCTAACTAGCGACAGAAATATTCCATCACTAACAACGTATTTTCTTGTAGTGATAGTACCTGTGAAGAGAAGCATAATAATTTGACTAGTTAGATGCAGGAATGGGAAACAAGCCAAGCTACTTAGGCTCATTTAGTTCGGCACATAAAGTGCTCCTTCAAAATTGGCTTGTCAAGCTGAACAAGAACAATAGGTACTTGGCTGGAGTCCTCGTTTGACAGTAAGAAATACATTTTAGATATGTTTTACACATATTTTATATGTATTTTTTTTTGTAATCTTATTTCTCTAAACTCTAAAACATTTTTTTTCTATAAACAAGCCAGCTTATTATGAGCTCGAACTTGGTTTGAAGCAAAGAAATAATTAGATACATATCATTAATGTTTTTGTGATAAATAAATAACTGAATATATAGGTGTGTGTGTCAACCGGTTGGATTAAGGTCAGATCAGAATCGACCTTGATCCGCCCATATAACTAATAAACGGGTTTAAGCACTGATTTGGATATTCATTCGAGTCAAGCACTGAAAAAACCAAATCCAACCAAAACAAAAAACAAATTTTTTTAACGGGTCGGATCATTGTTGGGTTGGGTTGGGTTGGGTTGACTTTAAAATATAGGTTTGAAAACTGTAGAAATAATTTTTCCCCAACATTGCAACTGAAGGTGTCATGGTGTGTTGGTTAATGTGTTTGGTGAGAAGCAAATATTGAGGGTTCAAATCTAGCCCAAAGCGTTTATGTTTTCTTGTAGAAATAGACAACCTTTAAGCATATCCGATGGATTACACGGTTAGGTGGTTCTTCTGCCGGGTTAGGTATCCGATCCGATGCTTTAATTTAAAAGCTCATACCTGAACCCGAACCCGGAAGTGTTAAAAAAATAGACCCAACTCGAATTAAATTTTACTGGGTTTTTATATTTTTCGCAAAACAGGACAAAATAAAGCTGGATCGGGTCAGGTATCCGAGACAAACCCAACTCACTGACAGTGTTTGTAATCCATATTACGTAAAGAGACATTGCTTTTGCTAATTCAACGAAAGTGACATACAGTATGAAAGCACATTTGACATAGAAGCTCCAAAAGTCATTATCAATATCGTTAACGTTGAAGTTTCAGCTATCATGATATAAGACAACCTTTATTGTCATCCAAGCGCTATCAAGTATCAACGCCAAATACTAAATTTAAAAGAAGGCATTTTTTTCATGCAGCGGCCCTGTTGCGTCTGTCAGCCACCCATCTCAACATTTTTCTAAAAATGGATAACACAAGGGGATGACAATGGACTTTGGGAAAGTGGGATCCATTCTAACCCGCCCCGTTTGGGGTGGGGATGGAGGACATAAAGTAGAGAATGAACCGGGGATGGAGGGAAAAATAAAAACCCGTGTACACGGATGAAGGCGAGGATGGACTTACACTTTTCCCTGCCCCGCCCCGCCTCACCTCACCCTGTCCTTGATCTCTGTTAGTAAAATGATTAAAATACCCTTAGTTATTTAATAAAATTATATATAACTCTTATACATATATTTCTATTACTAAATTTCTAACCTTAGAGCCTAAAATGGCCCTTTCAGCTTCTTCAATTCTCCTTCCTCTCCTTCTTCTGGTCGCTATGATTGATCTTTTCCGCCTCCTCTCAAAGCTCGTCATGCCAATCCACATGACAACTCAACCCTATTGGTGGCGCGGCCTCTCTCCTTCTCCTCCTTCTAACGAATTCAATGGTATGAGATGAAGATGGTAAATTTGGTGAGATGCGGGAACGGGGATGGGGTGGGGGCAGGGATGGAGACGGGGATGGTAAATTTGAGATGGGGCAGCGATGGAGACCTTGTCCCCCCCACCCACCCCAGTCCATTGCCATCCCTAATAACATGCTTAAGAAATGCCAAGATGGGTGGCTGTCAATGGTGCTTCCACTGCATATAATGTGAACACAATTTAAAATGAAAGAGGATCGTGGTCAGAGCTGATGGCGTAAGAGGGCCCTTGGATGCCATTCATCTCAAAAATAAATGATACTCATCAAAACACTAAGTAAGTTCATTGTGAGCCATTCATTTTAAACCGTTCTAATGTTGTCCCACCAACAACATTATAACAAGTAATGTGAATTTTTGTAATCGATGCAAAAAAAATTTGTTTTCCCTATTTAGTGATTGATTTATGTTAAAGTACAATGTTTTAAGTTTAACTTTGGTACAATTGACAATTGATGGCTAACTCACAAATAAATTAAGAAATTTGATTATTTAAAAACTAAATTAAATTTTAATTTATTGGTTGAATGAATTAATTTGGTGGCTAATTATCCTGTAAAGCTTAATTAACTGTGAAAGTAATTAAATGATAATTAGTAGCCAAGAGTTGAGTAAAAATAAATTAATCATTTCTATATTCATTTGGGTTGGATTGAACTCAATTGGATTTGAATCTAATTCAGGATCCAATGTGAAGATCGATTAAGTATTTTTGAAATTCAAAAAAAAAAAAATATATATATATATATATATATATATATATATATATATATATATATATAAGATATGGAAAAAAATTCATTGAAAGGCTTTTGGAGTTGGGCATTTCCCTATAGAATTGTGCATCATGGACCAACCCATTTTCGAATGGGTTGGGTCTGACCCAACACACGGGAGGCCCCATGAACTTTCAAATTTTAGGAGAGAAAGGAGTGCGGCCCAGTCGATGGGGACACCCCATCTTCTCTCACACACACACTCTCTCTCTCTTTAAAAGCCCAAGGTGACATTCGAATGGCCCATGCATGCTTTCAAGGTAAGCTGAAAATAGCCACATGAAAACTTTATTTTTCATTGTTACTTTTTTTCATTTATATGAAACATTAAAAAAGGTTTTTGGAAAGGGACAAAAGGGGTTGAGGGTTCACCAAGCTCAACCCTCCATCTCCTTTTATTCTCTCTCAACCGACCATCTCATTTCCTCTGGCCCATCATTATTTTAAGATCACGTTTTTTAAATGGGTCACCCATTCTCATGATTTTCTTGAAATCTCTCCTCTCTTCTCCTCCCTCTATCTCTCTACCAATTTTCTTGTGGAGGTCTTTGAGGGAACCACACCCTTAACGAATCTAGTGTAGAGAAGGGTGCATTTGAACTCTCCTCTACACAGACTTGAAGGGGGGGGGGGGGTCGCACAAGGTAAGATTCAATGTCATTCGCATATGGATTTTTGTTAGATCATTCATAGTTCCAGCATGTGGTTCTTATATCATGATGTGTTGTATTTTCTTTCATTACCAACATATCGTCATCTCATAAATTGTTGTGTTTTATCATTTTTTCTTTTTACATGTGGTTCTTAAATCATGTTGGGTTTGCTTAATTTCATTTCCTTTCAAAACATGTTGTTATCTTACATTATACTTTAAATTTAGTTCTTTCATTTTCAGCATATTGTTCTTAAATCAAGCTTTCTTTTAGTTCCTTTCATTTGCAACATTGTGTTAAGCATGATGTATTCCTTCCTTTGCATTTCGTTCCAGCCCTTTTTTTTTTGGTATCGTAAATCAAGGCTGTGTTTAGTTATTTTCAGCATGTTGTTAATCTTATCTTTGTTGCATTTTTCCTTTTTTTTTTAGCATGGTGATTATCTAGATCATATTGTGTTTTTCCATTGTATTTCTTTTCCAAGCAATGTTGTGTTGTATAGTTCTCACTTCCAGCATTTTCATTCATGTTCGGTTTTTGTTCTTTCATTTCCAATGTTTTTCTTTTCTTTGTAAAATATGGAAACGGTTTACTTCCAACAAGATACATTTTGAAACTGCACCTCACTCCCAGCGTGTGGGCTTTTATGCTGGAAATACATTTAAGCATATAGCAGTCAGCGCTATATGCAGTCTGCAAGTTATCTATAAAAAAAATCTCATTTAGTTTGTGTGCAGCGATTTTTGAAAAAAAAAATTGGTCTGCGATTTTGTTTCAAAAAAAAAACTGTGCAAGCGATAGTGTGCAATGATTCTTCGCAAGCTGCAGTGTTTCAAAAAAAAAATCATATATAGTGTGGTGGTTTTTTGTGAGCTGTGGTGAAAAAAATCATATATAGTGCAATGATTTTTGGGAGCAGTAGTGTTTTCGAAAACAGAAAAAAAAAAAAAAAAAAAATATATATATATATATATATATATATATATATATATATATATATATATATATATATATATATATATATATATATTCGAAAGCCCGTAAAGTTCAAAAAAAAATCTGTCAGGTATGTGTGTGTCTGAACCGTTGTGTGTTCAGCCCAAGGTCTGAGCAGTGCGCTTGTGGGCTCAGCCAAAATTTGCATCGACCAGCATGCCATTTAAAAAAAAAGATATAAATAATATGTATATGTTTTCGAATGGGTGTTTTGTATATATATATATATATATATATATGAGCATGAGTGTGTGCATGTGTGAACAAGGTCTAAACCATGCTACGTGGGTTCAGTTTAAATCTGGACCGACAAGACCCTGAGCATATCATTTCAAAAAATGTATAGATATGTATATTTACATGTATACAGTTTCAAAAATGTGTATATGCCATTTGAATGTATATATACATATGCAGTTCAAAAAAACTAATATTGTTTCGAAGATATGTATATATGCAGTTGGGAGGAGTATATATAGTTTCAAATATATATATATATATATATATATATATATATATATATATATATGCTTCAAAATATATTATGCAATTTTGAACCTAAGTACAGCTTGAACATAGGTACATGTGCATGAGTTTAGCCCAACTGAACCATACATATACACTTTAAAAATATATATAAGTATTATCAATTCAAATATTTATATATATTCATGTACATTTTTTAGAGTGTATCTATCTATATACATGTGTGCACGGGTTCAAAACTTGAACTGCGATATTGTATGTTTGAATCTAATTGACACACAAATGTGTCATGTTTCTAATCAAGTCTGAACTACAATATATATATATATATATATATATATTAGAATATGTGATATATAAATATATATATATATATACGTTTGATTGATTTTCACTAGATGTGGAATCTGTTATGTGCTTTCGATATTTTAAAAATGTGGAACTTCATCTATGTTTTGAGTTTTAAAAAATGTAAAGAATGCATGCGTATGAATGCTTGAACTCAATGTGCAATGATGATGTATGCCATGAATTTGAAGCATGATATGTATGATGTTTTATGTATAAGATGCATGCTTATTGCCTGTGATAGAGCGAACGGTTTAGGAAACCTTCACGGTGTCATTAGGTACAATTGTGTGGATAATATTATTGTACTATTGATAATATGATGCAGGTAAACCAAGCTTGTATGTTTGATAGCTCGGGTATGAGTTCAGGTCTAATAAGAGCTCATGTGGTGCGCAAGGAAGCACCATACTCATGCATAACATTCATACCTTTGACTTGTTACACTTGCCTTCACAGCGAAGTGCTCATATGGGTTAAAGGAGCCAGAGCAACATGATCATGCATACATTTTACATGTTTATTCATCTTATTCTATGCATGATCCAGTATAAAATCGCATTAAAAAAACCCGTCTTTATCGTTGTTTTGGAGAAATTGCTTCGAAACCCAATTTTCAGAAAAAAATCATATTTTTCGATTCGGCCATGTGTTTTTTGGTATTTTTATTAGATAAAATTTTTCTAATTCATAATTTAGTTAGATTAGGACTTACTTTATTACTTTGAATTAGTTTTAGAAAATACCCATTTGAAAAACATGTTTTTAAGAGGGGACTTGTTTGAAAATTGAAAAATATTTTGGTCGCATTTTAAAAACTTTGTTTTTAACCTAATTAAACTTATAAATAGTAGTTTTGAGGGCTGGGAAAACATTTTTCCAGCAGCCCTCTTGCCTCCCTTGCCTCCATCCTCCCTTCTCCCTTCTTCTTCTTCATTCTTGGCTGATTTCTTTTTTCCTTCTATTTTTCCTTCTTCTTCCTCTTCTTATTCTTTATTTCATCGATCCTTTAAACTTCATCTTCATCATATTTTCTTACCTTCTTCATCGAGGAGGCATGTATGCAGCTGGGATCAACCACTTTCTCCTCTCAACCAGTCCATCGGAGGTGATCCGCAAGGTGAGCTTCTTCTTCCCCATCTTTGTAGTTATTTAGAAACATTGCATACATCATGTTTGATTTTTGCATCTTTATTGTATAGATCTCTTTATAGGTTTTTGACATCTAGTTAGTTTTATATAATATTTCATTTTGAGTATAGATTTACTTGTCATTTTTATTATTATTTATGCAGAACAACATATGTTAGTTAATCAAAATATTTTCTTTGCTTGAGTAATCTAGATTAAGTTCTTATAAAAACATGCCTAGCGTGAAGTCGTCCAACAGTCTGAACGGTCCCGTGTGAATCATTGATTCAACGCAAAACCGTTGGACGGTGTGGCTGCTGGAATCAACATCAAGTTCGGTTAGTATAATATGCATGCAGCGCTGTACCTCCAGCTATCGAATGACCTACACAGTCCACCATGTTAAACGACTCACAGTGGTTGAATTGAGTAATGTCAGTTCACGCATAAACGTGACTGACATTAATAGATGGTGTGCTTTGACCTTAGGTATTCAACAAATGCATTAGTTTGATGCATGTATGCTGAACATCTTATTTTATTTCTTTTAGGTTAGTGCAATTAACAATTCTGTAGTCAAGTTAACATAGTTTTTTTCATTTTGTTTTATTAACTAATGTGTTTTTGGCAATTGACGTTAAGTTATTTTATAGGTTAGTGACTCATGTTAACTTTATTTTATAGGTTAGGTTTTGACGTTGTTTGTTTTAATTAGGTTAACGTCTTAACAATACAAGGTAATTCATAGTACATAGGAAATAATTTAGCAGCTAGGTTTGTCATCTATTTAATATGGTTGTGCATTTTAGTAGTAGCTCTTTCTTTTATACATTACTTTATTAGTCATCTATAAGTAGTTTCATGTGTTATTTCATTAGTTGTACCTCATTTGTCCTAATATTTTGTTATTTCATTAGCTTATAGCATGCTGCATTAGTTGGTTAGATCATAGGTTTGTTAGTTCATTAATTGTTTAGTCATACATTCCTTCTTTATTAACATGTTTTTTTTTTATCAGTAATTGATAGTATATGTTGTTGCACTTTATTAGTTATTTTATTTTATTAATGGTTCATTTCATTAGTTGTCTCTTAATTAGTTGTTAGTTCATCGATTAATTCATTTATACATTTTAGTGTCTCAGATTTAATTAGTTCTACATTCAATTTCAAGTAGCATAGTTAGTTTCTGAATTTGTTACACAAGTTGTTAGGTAGTTTCACTAATTTGTCTTTTAGTAGGTTGTTATTAGATCTGTGTTTTTGCTAATTTTTATTTAATTAAGTGTTAGTTTTGTCTAGTTTTTGTTCGTTTGTGCTTTGTTTTGTGTTTGTGATTTCTGTAGGGAGCGATTGGACGTGTTGCGAGCCCCATTTTGTGTCGTCAAAGTGCCCTCTGAGCTCCCCTTAAGCCCTCAAAAGTGCCCTGAGGGAGCCCTTTAGGGTATGTTCGATGCACCGTTCCCACTGTGATTTGGACAAAAATCTCATTGGGAATGGCAATTTCTAACAAACATTGGACGCGACGGATGACGTTCTGTGCATCCGTCACATTCTTATATATGTGGTTTTTTCGTTCCACCCTCCCCCCTGTTACAAAAGTAATAGGGATAAGGGGAACTAAAGTTTCTCGATGGGCGCACCTGTGAGCTCTTGGTTCCTATCATATCTCGAGTTCTCCTTCGCCATCTATGCCTCCTCTTCCATCGCCCCACCACCACCATCCATGATAGCCAGATGAGACTGAAGAGCTCCACCGGCCAAGTAGGAGGAGGAGGAGAGCTCGCTGCCACTTCTTCCTCACCCCCAGCGGCGATGCTTCGTCGGAGGAGCCTGTGAGCTCCATCTCTTACACCACGCCGGAGGAAAACGTCTCCATCTCCCTCATGCTCCTCTTCTGCAATGTCTTCCCCCAGCCAGACTCCTCCATCGTTGCCTCCTCCTCCATGGCACCCAGTCGTCGTAAGAAATTCCAGTGTGGCACCTGTCGAAAGATCTCCCGCTCCTACCACGCCCTCAGTGGCCACCGCGCCGACCATAAGAAGTCCAAGCGGAGCTGCTTTTCGACCGGACTTGACGACCTCCCTGACCTCTCAGGCAACGGAAAAATCGATGAGTGCCTTGTTTGTTTCAGGATCTTCGGGTCTGGACAGTCACTCGACAGCCACAAGAGGGAAGACACCATACTCTATCTGAACTTTATGGTTGTAGTTGACGATTCGACCTCAACAGTCTTCGATGGGGAGTTCATCGATCCGAAGAACCCAAATTAAACTTCCGAAGTGGGATTTTTTGATCATTTCTTGGTTGCCCATACGGAATTTGCATCAAAAAATTGGATTTTTCTTATAGCTCTGTATCACCAGCGACCCCGATCAATTTGTTTGGTTGATCAACGAGGAGGGATCGATCATGATGGTTAACCAATGAGGTTGGAATTCATTTTCCCGAAAGATCCGACAGGAAACTTGCCTGTGGATCGTGTTTTCGACAAGCTCATCAAGATTCCTGCATTACCCATAAGAGTTTTGGTGGACATTCTGTGTGATCTGAGGCAAACAAATTGGAGTAATTCGACCCATTATCCATGACTGTCCAATTTGTTCGCACATCGTCATCAAACAATGGGCATTTGGAACATAACATTTGAGTACGGTCCAAACAAATGTTGGACTTGGAACAATTGTTACGAAATGAACAGAGCCAATGTTATGTTCCATTCTTTTTGTTCATTTTGTGCAACCCTGGACAAGCCATCAAACATACCCTTAGTAAACCATACAAAAGTGTTCAACCTAAGTACCTAAAGGGTACACACAGGGAAGGATAAAGGGAAGCAAATCAATGAAGAAGGGACATGAAGACTCGAAGCACTGAAGCCTTTTCTTTTTTTTAAAATTAGGCTTTTATTTATGATATTTATTCATTTAATTGGGTCTGTAATAAGCTATTTATTTATTTTGTTTAAGCCCTTTGTGTAGGGTTGTACTCCCTTAGTTAGTTAATTATTGAATTAATTCTTTTTATTTTAGCAATAAAGAGTAGTTTAGCTTGTGTGTTTTAATACAAGTATTTTTCATTCTCTGAGTTCGACTCAGACTCCACCACTCATGCGAGCCGATTTTTATATTTTTGGTGTTTGACTTTCACACAGTTTTTACACAAAATATCATTTTAAAAATCATTTTCCAAAACTTACACCACAACACATAATGGGTTTAGGTACATATCATTGCTTCATGATGTGGCAGTTGCTCTAGATGGGTACTTTGGCCCCTGATTTGCCTCATAGAATGAGGTATATAAAATGATAAAGCATTTAATTAAGAAAAAACTTATAACTCATTCACACTGATGATCTACTTTGGAGAGGATAGGTGACACAACCACGAGTGACACCAATACATGTAGATTCACCTACATATCTTATTGAATGCTAATGGGAGCAATGATGCTTATTTTGGTCTCCAGCCACTCAGAGTTAGGGAGGACAAAAATATCTAAGTGTCCTAGGTGATATGGCCCTACTACTACAGTTAGTCCTGTATGCATCTTTACTGAACATTTACTCCAGTACTATAATTCTTTCGACCAAGGGTTGCCTGCTTTGGATATATGAACTGTTAGGCACTTTAGAAAAATGATTTACATGGCATAATAAACACCCATCGTGACCTTATCAGATATAAGGATTATACCCGAGTACCCAGAGATATTAATTAAAAAAAAACAAGACTTGCATTGACACAATGATTGTTAATTATTCTCTAATGCTGATATACATGTTTGCTTTTTATTTTACTTCAATTATATCATGATTATGTTATTTGCTGAAATGTGATATCATTATTGTGGTGAATGTTCTAGCTTGTGAAATCTTTATCTTGCGGTATTATCTTACTGGTTTTCCTAAGTCTGACCCTATTTCATGATGATTAGAGGTGATTCTTGATCTCCAGTATAGTGGTGTGATGTAAGGGCAAGGGCACCATGTTTTTATCCTTCTGTCGATCTTAGAATATTTTTGTCTTTTTTATCTCAGTTAGACTGAGATGATTTTGACTCATATGTATGGACATGTTTATATTTAAATGATTGTTGATACATTATGAGTTAAGTTGGAATGATAATGCTTTTATTTTAATTCATGTTTAGTTGGGTTCTCGTTGAAATCTTTTAGTGTGCAGACCTAGATACAAATCTAAGTATGAATTGGATCTAGTCTAGTTTAGAGTTGTTAGTTTTTATAACCCGCCTTGGGGTTGTCAAATTCAATAATCAAAACTATTTCTTTTGTATATCGACCCTCTCATTCGAGTTGGATATTATTTTAAAAAAAATGAATAATTTTTTTTACTTATTTCAAGTTGAAAATTCTTGGGCATTTATATATCATTCATACAGGTTTTGGATGTTGTTCACCTTGAGATCAATTGCATCTAGAAGTGCTATACGAACTACTGTCTAATTTAAAATAAACACCTACTTCGCCAACAACACAAACCCAATTCCAATCAACTACTAGTCAGCCCACACCTGACTCACTTCTTATCCTTTTTCCCTCCATAAAATAATTATAAAAAGTTGCCTAACCTATGTGTTATTTATAAAAAATGACATAACTTCTTTGTTAATGACATTTAGCTTGTTGCTTTTCTTCACTCATGTTTTTAAGGCACTCTTAGGGCATGCTTGGTTGAGCCTCATGAGATTGAATTCTCATGAAAATGAGAGTTCAAATCTCATTTGATTTGCTTTCTCACAGAAACCTAACAATATTGCTTTTGGGTTGTGAGAAACAAAATCATTTTGATTTGATTTCTCATCAGCCCATGAGATTTTGAATCTCATGGGCTAGCTTGTGAAATCACATAACCATATTTTTAAAAATGAATGACCCAATATCTATATTCCCACCTCCTTCCTCTGTGCAAAATAAAGGATGATGCCCCTGTGTTTGAACCAACAAAAAAGCACCACCAAAAAATGGTAGAGCTCACACACCAGTAGTGGTCACCGGTAGATACATAACAACAACAACAACAACAACTATGCCTTCATCCCAAAACAATTGGGGTCGACGATATGAACCAAAAAAGAAAATCATTCTGGGTCTTCCACATGAATCCTTCTCCTCCAATCATTTCTATCCAATGCCATGTCCTCGGTGAGGTTCAAAGCATTCATATCCTTTCATATCATCTCTATCCAAGTCCTTTTAGGCCTACCCTGACCTCTTTTAACTAATATATTTTCCCATTTCTCCATCCTTCTAACTGGAGCATCATTAAGCCTTCGCCGAATATGTCCAAACCACCATAAACGATTCTCTCTCATCTTATTTTCAATGGATGCAATGCCTACCTTCTTACGTATCTCCTCGTTTCGAATCTTATCTTTTATTGTATTTTCGCACATCCATCTAAGCATACACATCTCAACTACACTCATTTTTTGAATATGATGTCTCTTGGCAGCCCAACATTCCGTACCATATAGTAAAGCAGGCCTAATTGTCATCCTATAAAACTTTCCCTTCAACCGTAATGGCATTCTACGATCGCACAACACTCCAGTTGCACTTTTTCATTTCATCCACCCAACCTTTATCCTATGATTTACATCTCCATCAATTTCTCCATACTTTTGAATGATAGATCCCAAATATTTGAAACAGTCATCCACCGGTATTTTTTGATCACCGGTAGATACAAAACATATTTTTTTAGGTTGGAGCCGCTATGAAAAAAAGATAGAAGAGCTTGCTGAAATCATTGTCGACGAGCTTCACCTCTCTCTCTCTCTCTTGGCTTTTGGGTGGACCTAGGTGAAAAGAAGCTTGCCAGCAGAGAGAGATGGGATCATTAGTGAGCTCCAACTTCGTTTGTGGAGGCTTGCCAGGGCATTCCTTTGGGTTTTTAGGTAGACCTAAGAAAGAAGAAGCTCGCCAGCAAGCTCTATCCCTTTTTGTGTAGTCTTGTTGGGGCATCCCTTTGGGTTTTTAGGTGGACCCAAGCGAGAAGGACCTCACCGATTAGAACCACCGGTGAGCTCCATCCTCTCCGTAGGGGCATGCCAGGGTACCTCTTGCCTAGGTTTTTAGGTGAACCCAAGTGAGGAGGAGCCCATCAACTGGAACCCCCCCCCATGAGTTGCATCCCCTCCTTGTTGGGGCTCGTTGGAGTGCTCACGCCAGCAATGAGGTCCACCCCTTCCCTGCTGAGGCATAAGAAAATGAAACTTATGTCAAGCAACTAAACAAAAAAATTTGTATTCTAATGCAAATGGGACTATGATGCATGGTTGGGTCATGGTGAGGGATTTTAGGGCTTAGGTGGGCTCGTTTAGTTCAAGGTCTAGGTTGAAGTCAAATTCGGAAGATAGGGTAGGTCGAGTTCTAACAGGTTTTAGTAGAAATTTCACTACGCCTAAATGATGCCACAAAATTTTTTGAAAGTATTTTGAGAGAGCTGGCTGGGTCAAGTCAAGGGTTTTTCATGGTTTTCTACAAGCATGGCTGAGTTTGGTTCAAAAAGACTGGGTTTGAAAGATTAATATATCAAAATTGAAAAATGCTAAATTGAAATTTTTTGAGGGGTTAAACTAGATAAGGTTGGGTCAAAATTTTAGACCAGAGGCTCTACGGTTTGGGTTGGGTGATTTTTCTAAGTCTGGCAAAAAACTAGTTCCGTTAGAAATTCTGTTTTGAAAATATTTGGGTTTAGGGGTTTCTAAACTTGGTTTAGGGTTAAGACAATGTCTAAGACGACTTATTGAGGTTTGGCTGAGTAGGTTGGGGTCTGCTACAATCTTGGTTGGCTAAGGTTCCATAGTTTAGGCTTGAGAGGGTTGGGGCAATCAATGTTGATGTAGTAGACTTCACCAATTCAAGTGGGCCTATGCTACACCATGGTCCACTTGGAAGAACATATCCACTAGGGGATCAGCTCACCCAATAGAGAAGGGATAAACCCTTAGAGAGAGATGAGTCTAGGGAGGTAGGGACTCACAATTTAGAGAGACAAAATTTGAGAGAAGAATCAAGTTCTTTCATTCATATAATCTCAATACAAATTAGGCCTTATATATAAGCCTAGGGAGTGAACTTAAAGCCTTCACAAGTTACAACATAGAATAAATAGGAAAAACCTAATTCTAGATATCACCATGAGAGCATAGGCTAACTTTGAGTAAACCTATTTTGATCAACCCTAAAATGAAATCTTCTAGTCCAAAAATGACCCTCTCTTGGACTTCTATTCTCCACTTTTAGCGAGAGTTCAAGGCCCTTCACACAACTTTCATTGCTTATTAAAATAGGTGGGGTGCCAAGGATGTGGGTCCTACTGAGCCACCAATGCCTAATTCTGGAGGGAGCATCCAATAAGTGGGTCTCACTTGACTTTCAATGTTGAGGTGGTGTCCCAAGGCTTGGAGCAACTAGATCTTGGATCCTGAATCCATACTTATCACTCTTAGATCTATATGAGAAGATTGGCCCTTTGGATTTGGATCATACACTTTCATAATTTGGTCTGCATCAAGTACTTGGACCACTAAATGAAGATCAAGATATGAGTCTGCATCATCCCCTCCCCTTAAGAATTGCCTAGTCTCATAGGCAAGTTGTTGAGAGGATGCTTTTCAAGGTTATAGTCGATCTCCAAGGTTGGTTATTTTTGTTGCACTATTTGGCACACTGTCTTTCTGTCCTTAGCACCACGCGACACTCGTGTATCTTTCCAACACATGAGTCATCTGCAAAAGTAAACTTCTAAAGGAGAGAGCTCACTTTGTCGATGGTGGATCCATTGTTGGCTTTCACTGTGATAAAAAAATAGTGAATTGATCCATTTCATACATTAAGAACTACATTCTTACAGTTTTCTCTACAATCCAGATGATCCTTTCATTGTTGATGCTTTCATTGAGATAAAAATTTATGCTTCGATGTGTGCTCGCCTCAATGGAGGAGTGAGGCCATGATTGAACCGTCATCTTATTACCATCCTCATTTCTCCACATCCTTGAGTCACTCCTCACATTTCTCATTACTTTCTTCAAGTTTTTTGGAGCTTTGGACTCATTCACCATCACAAGACTCTTAATGATCTTTCGTGCACCAAATCAGGATAAGCCCTCACCCTTGTTCAATTCACAACAATGTGCGACCAATAGCACCTTGATCATGAATTCCTTCTTCTTGGGCTAGTTGAACTAACCCTTGGTTTCTTGTAGAGTTTTGGGAACCACTTCGAAACCACTTAAAATCAAAGAGTGGTGGAGGAGATCGGAGGCAATCTTGGCATTGTTGAGAAGTAAGAATCTACCCGTATAGAAGACCTCTTCACCCAACACTTGTCAGTGGGGGTGCACTTCTAGACCTTCCTTCTTGGTTATCTTCTGCTCTTGTATTTTTTTTTATATTTTCTCTTACATGCCTTGCTCTTCAAATTATAATTTACAAAAAATATATACAATTTGGCCCTCTCAATTCGCCTGGATAAGGCACTAGTGTCACAAATTCTCATGTTCTTCTTACGTTGGGGTTCAAATTCATATTTCATTATCTTGGTGACCCGTTTGTGCCAATGAAGGGTCGTAACACCTTGCTTCGTAGGGTGCTTAATGCTCTTGTGGTCGGTGTGGACCACAAAGTGCTTTTTAAAAAAATAAAATCTCCGACTTCCAAGTGCCAAATTGATTGTAATCACTTTCTTCACATACATTGACAATGCTTTGGCATGGTTGGCAAGGTTTTCAAAAGCCATTGGGTGACCTTCTAACATTAAATAGGCTCTTCTCCCAATGTTACACATATTGGATTTCACAGTAAACACCTTAGATGATTTGGGCAATATGAGCAAGGAAGCTTTGCATATGGCTTGCTTATATGCCACAAGAGTGAGTTTGAATTCTTCTGACACAACTAAGACGACCCTTCTAACCTTGCTTCCAAGTGGGCAACAATGTTTTTATCGTCCACTTCACATCTTGACACTCCACGATGGGTCCATTAAACTTTCTCATGGCCTTAAAGGGTATGGGCTTAGGCCAAGAGGTCAATGACTCAGTCTTTTAGGATTTTACATCTTTTAATTTTTTGTTCACAATATGGTCATGATAGGACATTATAGATTGCCCTATGTTACGGGGGGTCCATTGAGCCATGAACTTACACTCTTCCAAGGTGATATGATGGTTTTGAAGTCCTTAGGGAGGTGAATATGTTTCTAAACTTGACAAAAACTACATCTCTTTCTCTATTACCCATTTGCTCTTCCGCCTTGAACATGACAAGGGAGGCCTCTTGAATGACTCTAAAGGTTTTGAGGGCCTTAACTGATCCCACTTCATCACCTTCTGCCATTTGAGTCATCTAAGTAAATTTGGGGTTCACCTTGAAGCTGACCCATAAATTTGTTTTCTCCTCCTTGCTTCGTTTTAGGACCTTCGGCCAATTGGGGGGTCGACTAGGCCTCTTTACAAAGATTGATTTTTTTATTCTATCCTCATCTATATCAATCTTGGTGAAATGTTCTTCTAAGGTTTGGGGATCCTGAGCCATGAGCTTATCCAATATTTTTTTTCTAGACTCTTCCCCAAATACATTTATCAATGTGGGTTTGAGTCAATCCTCGCGTATGGTACATGGGTCTTTGCAAAGTGAGGGTTCAAACTCTCTTAGGAGTTCTTTTTCGAATGTGACCTCAAAAGGCATCCCATGACATTGCTTATGTCACTCGTTTTACTATAAGTTTTCACTATTAAGGCATTCTATAGTGTCCCCTAAACTATTTTCGAGAGGATTCATTAGGATCATACATTGTCATTTTATAATACATAACTCATCATGTGAGTTTGTTCTCATGGAAGTGGGTTAAAGAGCCTTCACTGCTTGCTGAAGTGGAACACCACTATGGTGCTCTTGGGGTCATTTACGCATTCTCCAACAGTCCTTTGGGAACCAATGTCGACCTTAGAAATGACTACAAGATCACTCTTGCCAGTTTGGTCAACGTGTTGTGACAATGGGGCTGATTCGCACGTCGAAAAATCAACACACCCTTTAAACACATCACCACCTTGGGAAGTAGGTCAGAGCAGCTGCCACATATCCTAAACTTTCTCTTGCATTACTGCAATACGTTGGTTGGAAGCTCACCGTGAGCACGAACATGCAGTTTCCCACATGAACCACCTTGGAGTTGCTTTCCTTCTTAACATGTTTGTTGATAAAGGCAACACTCATTTTAACAAATTTAGAGGAACGAGGACCGTTGGCTATGATACTAGTTGATGCATGACTGAGTCGAGGTTAGAGATTTTAAGGCTTAGGTGGGTGCGGTTAGGTCAAGGTCTAGGTCAAAGTGAAATTCAGGTGATAGGGTAGGCTGAGTTTTAACAAATTTTAGTAGAAAATTCACTATGCCCAAACGATACCACAAAAAATGCTCAAAATTTAGGAGATGGTTCTAAACACCTTGGACTAGTTTATGTTAAAATTTTAGAGTCAGAGGTTTAGTATTTTGAGAGAACTGACTGGGTCAAGTCATGGGTTTTTCAGGGTTTTCTGTAAGCAAGACTGAGTTTGGTTAAGACAGACCCGGTTTGGAAAATTAATATCTCATAATTGGGAAATGATAAAATCAAGATTTTTTAGAGGGGTTGAACGAGATATCTTAAGGTAGGTTGGGTCAAAATTTTAGACCTATAGGCTCTACAGTTTGTGTTAGGTGATTTTTCTAAGTTTAGCAAAAAATTGGTTTTGTCAGAAATTCTATTTTGGGCATATTTGGGTTTAAGGGTTTCTAAACTTGGTTTGGGGTTAAGACAAGGTCTGAGACGACTTACTGATGTTGGTTTGAATTTGTTAGGGTCTGTTACCATCTTGGTTCAGCTGGAGAAGGTTAAAGTTTAATGGTTTAGGCTTGAGGGGGTCGAGACCGTCGACGTTGATGTAGCAGACTGCACTGGTTCAGGTGGGCCTAGGCTACACCTTGGTCCGCTTAGAAGAACAGATCCACTAGGTGATCAACTCATCAAATAGATAAGGGATGGACCTTTAAATAGAGAGTCAAGTCTAGGGGGTAGGACACACAATTGAGAGAGAGAAAGTGAGAGGCGATTTGAGAGAGAAATCAAGTTCTTTGATTGATATCATCTCAATACAAATGAGACCCTGTATATAGACTTAGGGAGGGCTCTTAAAGCCTTCCCAAGTTGCACCATAAAATAAATACAAAAAACAAAACTCTAGATATCACCTTGAGAGCATATACTAACTTTGGGTAAGCCTATTTGACCAACCCTAAAATAGTCTTCTAGTCCAAAAATAGGACTCTCTTGAGTTCTATTCTTCACTTTTAGAGAGAGTTCAAGGCCTTTCACACAACTTTCATGGCCTATTAAAAGTGGTAGGGGCGCCAAGGAGGTGGGTTCCATTGAGCCACCAATGCCTAATTTTGGACGGGCATCCCACAAGTGGGTCCCACTTGACTTTTAATGATGAGACAATGTCCCATGGCTTGGAGCAATTGGAGCTGGGATCCCGGATTCAAACTTGTCACTTTTAGATGCATACGAAGGGATTGGGCCTTTGAATTTAGATCATGTGCTTCTACAACTTGATCCACTTCAAGTACTTGGACCACTGAACTTGGACCTGGATATGAGTCTAGAAAATGGGTCCGCAACATTTTCCTTTCTTCACATTAAACAAACACGAGATTTGAATTGCATGGGATTCCAAATCAAATGATTTTGAGTCCCATGAGATTTCAATTATCATGATATTTCTTTTCATTTTTTTAAAACAGCAGCCAAACATACTCTTAGTCCAAAACTCATTACTTTAACCTTTGTTTAGTTAAGCCAAATGTCAAAAATTCTCTCTTTATTGTTTTCTTTATAAAATAACATAATTACATAAGCTGAATTATTTTATCAAAATGAGACAAAAATGTCTTTTTTTGTAATGGCCAGTTACCCATTTTGCACCTTGGGCAACTGATTTTAAATCCATTTATGTAAAGCAGACAATTAATTGCAAAATTTAAAATCTTTAGGCGCTATTCTGAACGGCTTATAATTCACTAAGGGCATGTTTCGTTGGATCACATGAGATTCAATTTCTCATTTGAATGAGAAAGTGAATCTCATTTGTATAAGCAACCGAACATAAAAATGGTAAGATGTGAGAAAGTGAATAAGAGAGTCATTTTCTAATTTGCTTGAGATTCAAAATCACATGAGACCCCACGCGATTCTGAATCATATTTTGAAAGGCGCAGCCGAGCTCTAAGTTAGACCGCTTTTCGTAAGAGGGCCACATTCGGTCGTGTCGTCGCAACCTAAAAAAAACTCATTTTTTTAATTATTTGATTGTTTTTCATGAAAGCAACCTTACATATGTGATATACATATTTTACTTAGTGGGGATCTGCTTTTGAATTGTTCAATTAAGATAAGTAGGTAAACTTTTACAAGGCTTCAAAAAAATCAATGGCCTACAATGTGATACTTTCTAGTCATAAAACCATATTTTTTCGTCGAAAAAATATGATCCAAAAATCAGTTTTCAGTATTTTGAATATGCTGAATTCTATGAGGTCTATTTGGATCAAAACAACTTGCACATGAGAGATCCAAACTCGTTGGTACGTAGTAGGTTGGCATTACGAATCCATTGCCCTTTTTTATCACAAAAAGAACAAAAACGTCGTTTTACACTTCATTTGAGTAATTTGTAATTCCATTCAAATAAAGCAAGCGCTTAACTGCCATAGTGAAACGCTGCGCCGCGTTTTGTGAATGGAGGATGAGTAACCAATAAGTTGCGTTTTTTTTTTTAAATTACTCAAATAAGAGCAAAGAGTGAAAGCAGAGCGATGTTGACAATGAAGGTGAAGGCAACAGATCCTTACCTTAGAAATAATGAGGAAAGGTAATTAAACTAGAAGTTACAGTTATCATTGAAATTCTAAACTAAAATTTTAAACGTGGCAACAGTTAACTGGGTGCTTTTTCTTCAGCTGAGAGTCGTTATCAACTAGTCATTTTCCGAGAATAGAGTGGGGGAAGAAAAAGGCAAAAAAGAGCTTTTTTTTTCCTTTTCCTTTTTTAACTACGAATTAATTATTCGGCGGAGAATTATTTCCCATTAGGAGACGCTTTCTCTGAGACGCTTCCGCTGCTCTCTCTCTCTCTCTCTCTATATATATATAATTCATTCTTTCTCTCTCTCTCTCTCTCTCTCTCTCTGCAAACGGGGAAGGGCTCGCTCTCCGGGGGGATCCAAATGCTCCTCTCCCTCTCCGTCCTGCGTCCAAGGGTTTTGCCGCGATGCCTCATCCCTCGCCCTCCGCGCGATCCGACTACCTGAACGCCCTCACCCTGCAAATGCAGAAGAAGCTCCAGAAGGTTAGCCCCTTTCTCCTCTGTTATTCCTCGGGAAATCGGTTTCTCCTAACCGTCCATACGGTGTGGACAGTGGTCATTTTTGATGTTTTAGGCCATGTTTGGCAAATCTAACCCTGACAGATGTGTTTAGCATGAGAAGAAAAAATATGATTTTATGAGCTTTAAAATTTATTTTGAGCCATTGATTTTCGAATTCTTATAAAATCCTGCTTACATGTCATAATCAGATGATTAAAAAGACTGTTTCTACTAAACTAACCATGCGGATCACATCTGTAAGGTCAGATTTTGCAGGAAGTTGTCAAAAAAATGAAAATTTGAGACCGTCCACACTCTCCTACCGTTGGGAGGAACCAACCACTCCTTCCTCTTCGTTTTCCTGTTTTTAGTATTTCTTTTCGCGATCCTGTCCGGAATTCGGGTTTTTTGCCCCCCCCCCCCCCCGATCGAGTGATCTTCGTCTCGGCGTTCGTCGTGAGGGTTCGATCTTTGTTGTTGCTTTGCATTGTTACCTGATTTTGTTGGTTTTTGTTTTAAATTTTTGTGCGGAATGTGTTTTACGTGATGATTTTGATGGATCGTGATATCGTACGTTGAGATTTGGAGGATTTACCGGCGATGTACTCGAATCTGGCTTTTTGTTCTTTTACGCAGTTATTGGTATGAAAATTTGTTTATTCTTTTTGTTTTGTATTAATTGGCGTTGTTGCTAATAGTGTCAGTGTCGGATTTGAGAAAATTTGATGCGTGTAATCGGATGATGGTAGTTAGTTGGTTTTCTCGCGAGAATACAAGTGTATGCGTGTGATTTTGGCCGTCGATTCTTGCGTTGGAACTCCAGGTTCTTTCCGTTCAATGCGTGGATTTACTGTTGCCGTTATACTAGTTTGATGCTTAAGTTGTCTTTTTTCTTTCTTTGGACTGCCTTTGCATTTTAAATAATAATGTTTGAAAAAATTTACAAATTTAATTTAATGAATTTTGATAAAAATCTTCATTTTTTAGCTTTTCATTTTAAAGATTGTCATTTTTATATTGGTTTGCCTATTGCCGAGGCACCCACCGCCTCACCTTTTTGACCATATATGGTTCGCGCGGCAGTCCGACACACGATAAGCAAATTTACCTTTAAGGGTTCAACTGTGTGGAACAAAGAAAGCAATATTTGCCCGGTATGCTTTTTCTTTTCTTCTGTGGTCAAGGACAAAAACAGAGTCCGATACTGCTTTACCATCTGGCTCCCTATTTTATGCAAATTCAAGGCCCAGTGGTGCTTCAAAACGTGTGATGAAATAGAATTCTACAGCTGGTAGAATTATTTTTACCTGGTCATCACTAAAAATAAATTATGCCTTTGTTTAGGCAAGATTCCTTTTTAAGATTTTTTTTTAATAATGCTAAATTTCGATGTGTAGATTCCTTTTTAAGATTTTTTACTGAATTTGGAGGTGGCTATAATTAAGTGTGATTTCATGCTAGCTCCATCTACCAGTTTGTGGCGATTGGTTTCTTCATAATTATAGCTACTCTGACTTGTTGCAACTTGGGTCGCATTATTGGGAGATTGGCACATAGCAATTCTGTTTATGGTTATACCGAGGCTCTCTTCCAGATCTTGGTCATGAGAATAGGCCATTGACACGCTTACTGTTTTAATTCTCTTATTCCTTTCTAACATCATGATGTATTCAGTTAATTAAGTTGTTTTTATTTTAATTAGCCTGTTTTCTTTTGATATTTGGTATTCACGAGGAAAAACTGATCGGTTTTTGGATTCTCTCTGTTGCTTAGTTGAATGTGGAAACTAGAAATTATCTTATTATCACATGCTTTATGCTTCAAACTACTTTTAGAAAGGGGCTGCGGCCAAATGCAGTTGCTTCTTATAAATAATATGTAGTGTAACCGGTTTTGCTGTTTGTTCTTCTTTGCAGGCTGTTGATTCACAATCCCAAAGAATTAACTTGTTGCAAGAGTTATTTGCTGATATAGCCTTAGAAATAGATCCCCGAGCTCAAGGTACATAATCTGTCCTTGTGTGTGTGAGTTGCATGACCTGATCCTTTTTTATTTGACAGTCTGCACCTTGTGTCACTGTCATGAATCAGTAACTCAATTTCTGGAGAGTGGACTCTTTTGGTGGAAACTTGTGACTTTTTCTTTTGCTTGTGTCAGTAACATTATGGTTGTGTACTTCATGTTTGAGTTTTTGCACAATTATGATATCTATTTTCACATGTAGGCCCTTTATTCTTTTGGTAGAAACTTGTTTCCTTTTATTTTGATATGACTTTCATTCTGTAGTTATTCTAATTACTATGATCCAATTGAAAACAGACATACTTCTCGGCAGGGATGACGATCAAATTACTTCAGCAGATAAAAGTGACAGATGCCTGTGCTTCTATGAAGTCCTTGCTGAACATTATGCTAGCAATGTTGAAAATGGGAAGCCTGTCCTGGATTTGATTGTCCTACTGTGGAGCCAGTCATTTTCATCTCATATATTTGTGCTTCTTTTCCACAAGTGGGTATGCACAAATTTGCTTCCAAATGCAGTTTTTCTATTACATCATTTGAAAAAGACACATAATGTGAATTCTGTTCCGTTCACCCTGAAAACTGAAGAAATTTGCTTTGGTTAGTGTAAGTTTTGGTCACCAATCCTATTTGTGATAGGAAAAAGCAATTTTTTTCTTAGAAAGCACATACCTTTTTATACTGTTGTTTCTTAATAGTACTTTCCATTCTTAAAATATATGGGCAGATGAGGGACAAAATAGTTGGAATGAGATATGTGTGCCAGCTTTCTTTTCCCCCTTGTTCAGGAAATCTGTCAAAATATCACAAGTTCTCTCAAATGGTTTAGGTTCCTATCGATGATCTGTCTCTGTTCTAACTTCTGAGAGCTGTTTTGTACTGAAGGTGCTGTGCTTAAGCCTAAGAATTTAGGTTGTAATACTGGGATGCATTTTGTTTTCACTGCATTATCACATTGTCTCCCATTCAGTCGGGATTTATTCTGCAATCACCAAGTGTATCCTATACGTGAAGAGAACTTCACTAGATATCTTACATGGTGCAGCTATGATGTAAATTTTGTTGCTGGGTATCTTATGCAACCTGCATATGTTCAGGTGCCATTTATATTTTGTAGATCTTTGAATATGCAGGAAGTGCATGAAAATTCTTTGCCTAACTGATGATTGTAGAAGGCTGATATGAATACATGTAATTACTGTCTGATTTGAAAACTTCTGTTTATTTATTTATTTTCAAAGTGTCCTTTTTGCCCTCATGTGCTTTGTTCTGTGGCTTGTCTCCTATCTTGACTCCAGCATACATATTCATTGTGATCTGCAGCTATTCGAAATTCCACCTGAAAGCTCTGAGGGACTGTTACGTTATGCATCAGCTCTTGTTCAAGGTGCTAGCAATGTTTTCTGGTATGACTGCTGTTAAAATGTATTGTTTATGTAACACATTTTTTGCATTATATATATATATATGTCTTTGAATATGTATGTAAACTGGAATACCCTTAAGGGCATTTCAGTAATTTTACCGTGCAACAAGTGTCAGTCCACTAGGGACTGACAAGTTTTTATTTCTCTTTATTTTTTACTTTTCATTTCTTTGTATTTAATGCTGGACAACATTGTATTTAATGCTGGACAACATTGGGTGCTGGTCCAACTAGCTGTTGGACCACTGTCCCAACAGCTAGTTGGGCCAGCCCCTTAATACTTGGAGTGACTATTCAAAGGCATTCCTTCCTCTTGTAAAGGTGTGCTTGTTGCCAAGCATTGTGCAATAAACTCTTTATTATTTTTATGTGTTTTTGCTCTCTTTTGAGAGTTTGTGTGATTATCCCTTAGTGGGTCTTGTTCTTGTGAGTGTGCACCTTTGTAGCTATATTGTGGCATTGTATTTGTGAACTTGTTGTTTCATTACATGGTATCAGAGCCATTGGTGCCCTCGGACAAAAGCTTGAAGAGGAGATTCGTGGGATCGGTGGAGCATTGGTTCGTTGGTCCGTTGCTTCGAGAAGCATGCCATCAAACTTCCAATATTTTTTCCTTACTTTCTTCTCATTCTTATCTTCACTCTTTTCTCTACTATAGTCGATAAAGAAATCGTTATGGTTGTTCCCATCAAATTTGATAGAAACTACAATATGTAGGCCACGACGGTAAAGAGAATTCTCATGAGAAAAGACTTATGGTATTTTGTTGATAGATCCGCATTGAAACCACAACCAATTCTCACAAAAGTGGTTGTTGGAGCCGATAGTGGATCAAAGGAAGAAAGCCTTAAAGGGAATGAAAAGGAAAATGCTATTATTGATTACAAAAAAGCCTATAAAGAGTGGGAAGTAGGTCGTGCTAAGGTTCTTTCCCTCTTTATGGGTTGTATGCACGAGGAGCCATGCTCTGACATCCTTGAATTTGAAAGAACTAATGAGGCTTGGGAATATGTTAAACAAACATATATCCAAAAAGATATGGCACACAAATGGGATCTCAAAGACGAAGTTCATAATTGCAAACAAGGTGATAAGACAGTGAGGGAATACTATAGTACCCTCAAGAGGCTTTGGGATCAACTTGCTAAACTTGAGCCTATATGGGAAACACCCAATGATGCTTAAGAATGAAAGAAATACAAGCATGAGAAACAATTGTTCTAATTCTTTAGTGGATTTAGACCAGAATTTGAACAAGTTTGGGTCAATATTATTCATAAAAAAATCCTCTTCCCCTACATGAAGTCTTGGCTCAAGTATGCATGGAGGAGACAAGACTAAAATCTATGTCCGAATCCAAGGAGATAAAGTATTGGCCGTCTCAAGACCGGGTGCCAATACAAATACTTATAGACCACCTCATTTTTCAAAGCCTTACAATGGAAAGCCTAGATATGATGACAACAAAAAAAGAACTATATTGGTTTGTCATAATTGCGGAGAACCATGTCATATTAGGCTATGTTGCTTCAAGTTTAAAGGAAGAGAAAACAAAAAGGTCACATCCATAGGGGTGTCTCACGAAAAATGAAGTGGAACCAATGAAGACTCTAAGTCTATTGGAACTGTGTTTTCTCAAATCATGGAGGCCCTTCACCCACTAATAAAAAATGCTTCTCTTTCCGTTCATCGGTCTCCACATCATCGCCTCTCGGTAAGGTTTCATGGCTTTTAGATTCTGGAGCTTCATTTCATATGACTTCACACTCCTCTTTACTTTCTGAAAGTTGCACTAACTCAACACGAAAAAATGTTTTTAATTCCGATGTATCCTCTCTTGGCATAAAAAGCATTTAAAAATTTGAAAACTCTTCGAAATTCTTTATTTCAAAAGTTAGGCTTGTCCCAAATTTGAATTTAAATCTTTTGTCTGTTTCACAAATTACGAACCATGGGTGTAGTGTCTCCTTCTCATCCAAAAAGTGTTTTGTGCAGGATCTACAGTAAGAGAAGCAGATTAGGGAAGGCTGTAGAGAAGGAGACCTTTATTACATGGATCATCTTCTTCCAAAAAGCAATTTTTGTTATAATGTTCAAAATATAAATTTAGCTTTATGGCATCAAAAATTGGGACATCCTAGTTTGTCAAAATTGTCTCATGTACCTCATTTAAGCAAATTTTTGAATAAAATTTTTTATTGTGAGGATTGTATTATTGGGAAAATGAAGGCTCTTTCCTTTCCAAAAAGAACCTTATTTTCTTCTAAACCTTTTGAATTAGTGCACTCATACGTATGTGGACCCTCTCCTATTTTATCTAAATCTAGTTTTTCTTATTATGTAATATTTGTTGATGACTTTACAAGATACACACGGATATACTTTCTTAGGCAAAAAAATAAAGCTTTTGACAACAACAACAACAACAACAACAACAACAACTACGCCTTCATCCCAAAACAATTGGGGTCGGCGATATGAACCAACAAAGAAAATCATTCTGGGTCTTCCACATGAATCCTTCTCCTCCATTCATTTCTATCCAATGCCATGTCCTCGGTGAGGTTCAAAGCATTCATATCCTTTCCTATCACCTCCATCCATGTCTTCCTAGGCATACCCCGACCTCTTTTAACTAATATATTTTCCCATTTCTCCATCCTTCTAACTGGAGCATCATTAGGCCTTCGTCGAATATGTCCAAACCACCGTAAACGATTCTCTCTCATCTTATTTTCAATGGGTGCAACGCCTACCTTCTTACGTATCTCCTCGTTCCGAATCTTATCTTTTATTGTATTTCCACACATCCATCTCAGCATACGCATCTCAGCTACACTCATTTTTTGAATATGATGTCTCTTGGCAGTCCAACATTCCGTACCATATAGTAAAGCGAGCCTAATAGTCGTCCTATAAAACTTTTCCCTCAACCGCAATGGCATTCTACGATCGCACAACACTCCAGTTGCACTCTTCCATTTCATCCACCCAACCATTATCCTATGATTTACATCTCCATCAATTTCTCCATACTTTTGAATGATGGATCCCAAATATTTGAAAGAATCATCCACCGATATTTCTTGCTCACCAAGCTTCACTACACTCGCATCTCTATTTCGTTGCTTACTAAATCGACATTCCATGTATTCTGTCTTACTCTTACTCAATTTAAAACCTCTTGCTTCCAATGTCTGTCTCCATAATTCTAACTTAGCATTAACCCCAGCTCTAGACTCATCAATCAAAACAATATCATCAGCAAACAACATATACTACGGCATATTTTCTTGAATTGATCTCGTAAGCTCATCCATCACTATAGCAAATAGGAAAGGGCTTAAAGCAGATCCTTGATGTAACCCAACCGTTATAGGAAAATTGGTTGTCACCCCTCCACAAGTGCAGACATTGGTTACTATTCCTTCATACATATCTTTAATTATACTAATGTACTTGAGAGAAACACCTTTCTTCATCATTGTCCACCAGAGAACAACCCTAGGTACTCTATCGTAAGCCTTCTCCAAATCAATAAAAACCATATGCAAATCTTTGTTCCTCTCTCTATTTCTCTCAATAAGTTGTCTAAGAAGATGTATAGCTTCCATAGTAGATCTTCCAGGCATAAAACCAAATTGATTCTCCGAGATCATGACAACCTTCCTCAACCTAGACTCAATCACCCTCTCCCAAAGTTTCATAGTATGACTCATGAGTTTTATACCACGATAGTTTGTGCAATCTTGCATATCACCCTTATTCTTATATAGAGGCACCAAAGTACTCTTCCTCCACTCATTAGGCATCTTATTTGTCCGCCAAATCTTGTTAAAAAGATTTGTCAACCATTCTAAACCTTTCTCTCCCAAGCATTTCCAAGCCTCGATATGTATACCATCTGGGCCAACTGCCCTTCTTGATTTCATTTTCTTTAAAGCTTCTGCAATTTCTTTCTTTTGAATCTTGCGCATGAAGTCACGATTCATCTCATGAAAATGAATGGAAAAGTTTCCAAGATCCTGAGCATGACTTTCATTAAATAGCTTATCGAAATAATCTTTCCATCTCTCCTTAATCTCCTCATCTTTGACTAAAACCCTTTGCGTTTCATCTTTGATACATCTAACCATACCCAGATCCCTCGATTTCCTATCTCTCATTTTTGTAATCCTATAAATATCCTTCTCACCCTCTTTGGTATCCAACTTGTCATAAACCTCCTTATATACCTTATCCCTCGCATTCCGAACTACTTTTTTAGCTTCCTTCTTTGCTGTCATATACTTCTCCAAAATAAAGCTTTTGAGAACTTCAAAAAATATCATAACTTTATAAAAAACAAATTTGAAACCAAAATTTCTATCTTCCGTTTGACTCTCGAGGAAAATTTATGTTAAATGAATTCAAAACTTATTTTCAAATTAATGGAATTGTTCATCAAAGATCATGTACTTATACTCCTCAACAAAACAGATTAGCTGAGCAAAAACATAGGCATATAATTGAAAATACTATAACTCTTTTAATTGCAAAAGATGTTCTAAAATATTTTTGGGCTGAAGCATGTTTGACCTCAGTATATCTCATTAATTGACTTTCGTCATCCAAGATTCAAAACATTTTTCCTTATGAAAAACTTTTTAAAGTTTCTTCTGATTATCTTAGACTAAGACCTTTTGGATGCAAGTGTTTTGTTCTCACTGACAAAAATGATAAACTCTCTCCCAAAGTTGTACCTTGTACTAGCCAATTTCGATATTCTCCTACTACATCTCACATGAGTGTTGTAATGAAAATTGTTAGATATTTACAAACCTCTACCTCTAGAAGTCTTTTGTTATCCTCCTCTTTCCCTCTGAAGTTGAGTGTTTATTCTGACTCACACTGGGGAGGAGATACAAATGATCGACACTCAACTATTGGTTTTTGTGTTTTTGTAGGTGATTCTCTGGTGTCATGGAAGTGCAAAAAGCAGCAGAAAGTATCTTTATCGTCCACTGGAGTCAAGTACCGTGCAATGACCACGACAACATCAGAGATCGTTTGCTTGCGAAAATTACTTGAAGACATGAGCGTTCATCTTTAGACACCTTTTAGACTGTGTTATGATAATAAGAGTGAGATATACATAGCTGACAACCATACATTTCATGAGAGAATTAATCATATTGAAATGAATTGCCACTATGTGCGTGAAGAATTTATGAAACACGTCATCACTTTACCTTATGTTACTTCTAAATATCAACTAGCAACTTCTTCATTAAGGTGCTTTAATTACCTCGATTTTACTTTTTGACAAACTTTCAGTGATCTCACTGTAAGTTTGAGGGGGGGTATTAAAATGTATTGTTTATGTAACACATTTTTGCATTATATATATATGTCTTTTAATATGTATGTAAACTAGAATACCCCTTAGGGGTATTTCAGTAATTTTATTGTGTAACAAGTGTTAGTGACTGATGAGTTTTTATTTCTCATTATTTTTTACTTTTTCATTTCTTTGTATTTAATACTGGACAACATTGGGTGCTGGTCCAACTTAAGCCCCTTAATACCTGGAGTGCCTATTTAAAGGCACTCCTTCCTCTTGTAAAGGTATGCTTGCTGCCAATCATTGTGCAATAAACTCTTTATTATTTTTATGTGTTCTTGCTCTCTTTTAAGAGTTTGTGCGATTAATCCTTAGTGGCTCTTTGTATTTGGCGCATTAGTGGCTCTTGTTATTTTGAGTGTGCTGATAGATTAGGGTTCTTGAGAGACCTGCAAAGAGAAAGAAGACAAGAAGGTTTTGAGGCTGTAATCACACAATTCCCAGAATTAGGAAAATTGTGCCTCTTAGTCTCTTTTATAATTGAAACTGCTAAAATAAAATACATCCCAAAAATACCCTTAATTACATATGATACAAAAGGATTTAATGAGGGGTATTTAAGACAATATACAAAATACTAATATACATCACAATAATGGGTTGATCCAAACCCCAACCCTTAATAGCCTCCCTCAAGTTGAACGTGGTTATTGACCATGGACAACTCGACTCTTAAATACCAAATCTTTGCTTCTTGTGGCCCTTGGTAAACAAATCAACACCCTATTCTTCATTCTGCACATACCTGGTCTCTATCTCGCCATCTTCAATTTTTTGTCTGATAAAGTGTTGGTCAATTTCAATGTGTTTCATTTTTCCATGATGAATATGATTTAATGAGATATTGATAGCCCCTTGATTGTCACATAGTAGTAGGGATTTAGGTGCAATTTTCCCCAAATCATATAACAGGTGTTTGATCCAAGTCAATTCAGCAGTAACAGAAGCCATGTAATGACACTTTGCTTTTGTATTGGATCTCGCTACAGTTTTATGCTTCCGACTACTCCAATAGACAAGATTTCTCTCAATAAAAACACAGTACCTAGACATGAATCACCTTTCATCAGGATCACTAGCCCAATCGACATCGGAATATGCCATAACCATTATTAAATTCTCAGTTGTAGCTCTTTTTTATAAATCCGACCATCTCCCGCAGTTCCCTTTAAATATCTTAGAATTCTCTTCATAGCCTCCATGTGTTGCACCCTAGGCTGGTGCATGAACCGAGACACTTGATTAACAATGAACACAATGTCCTGAGGAGTAAATGTGAGATATTGCCGCTTGCCGACAACACTGCTATATCTGGTCGGATCGTAGTAGAGTTTTCCCTCTTCAACACTCAATCTTTGGTGGATAGTAACCAGAGTGGCAGCTGGCTTACATTCCTTCATCCCTATTTTATTAAGGAGATCAATAATGTATTTATGTTGTATAAGAATAAGGGAATCATTCTTTCGGTCAACCTCGACTCCAAGGTCCATCTTAAATTGTTTATTCAAAAACTCCACCTCTTTAATATGTTTGTCACAACTTCCGGTAATAATTATGTCATCGACATAAACAAGAAGTAAAGCAATAAAATTGTTACCTTTGTAGATAAAGAGAGAGTGATCCAGTGGAGAATGAAGAACACCGTAACCTTGAATTGCAAGGAAAATACTTTCAAACCAAGATCTTTAAGCTTGTTTCAACCCATAAATGACTCTTTTTAACCTGCAAACATGAGTCTTCGGATTATTCTCACTATATCCTGGTGGTCTCTCTATATAGACCTCTTCCGCTCATGCAAAAAGATATTTTTAACATCTTATTGGCTCAATTTCCATCTATGATCAACAGCTAAGGACAGGATAATGCAAATGATACCTATCTTAACCACATGGCTAAAAGTCTCATCATAATCATGTTCGTACTCCCGCGTGAATCCTTTTGCTACCAATTTGGCTTTGTATTTCTTAATGGTGCCATCAGGCAACTACATTCTTATCATGTAGTCTTTTTACTGTCTCTCAAGTCCGACACTCATGTAAAGCTTCAATTTCTTCATTCATGGCCTCTATCCACCTATTTGACTGTTCTACATGCTGAAACGATTTGGGTTCTTGCTGGCTTTCAATCTGATTGAGGAATAATTGGAAATCTATACTGAAGTTTTCATAACTCACCTACCTTTCAATCAGATGTCTCACCTTGCTTGACTTTCTCACCAGCTCAGGTTGATTTCCATAATCTGATTGTGGTTGTTGATAATTTGGCATGGTCTGCGATCCTTATTGCGTCTTGTGTAAATACAACCCTCTTTAAATCTGCCCGAGCCTACTCGCTCACCTTCGAAATCAACTTATGTGTCAACTCCAGGTGTTTCATTCTCTAATCTGTGGTCATGAAGTTGATCAAATTCAGAATTGAGATGTTGTATGCCGTGATTCATTCCGAAAAATAAACCATCATCCAACCCTGGCTGATAAACCTCAACATTAGTGTTGTCCTGAGAAACATGGTTGCTGCACGCATGAGAAGAAAAATTATGTTCATCAAATATATCATTTTTGGAGATTTTGATCTTTCTTGACTTAGGATCGTAACATCTATAGACCTTGTAATCATCGGCATACCCAACAAAATGGTAGATGCGAGCCTTATCTTGAAACTTATTTCTTAGTTGACTGTTCACGTGCACATAGCATACACAACCAAATGCCTTTAGCTCATTGTAGTTTGGATTTTTTCTGAATAATGTGAAATAAGGAGAGCTATTTTGCAAAATCTTTATGGGCAATCGGTTTATGATGTGGACAACTGTGTAAAAAGCTTCGGTCCATAAGTTTATGAAAATCTTACTTGCATGAACCATAGACAATGCACTCTCCACAATATGGCGATGCTTTCTTTCGGCAATACCATTTTGTTGAGGTGTATGCTGGCATGAAATCCTTCGATTAATACCATTATTATGTAAGAAATCAATAAATTCCTTTGATGAATATTCACCACCACCATCACATTGAAAATTTAAAATGTTTAGAGAAAATTGGGTACGAATATAGACATAGAACCTTTGAAACATGCCAAACACTTCATATTTATGTTTCAGGAAAAACATTGCCTAAACATGCCACTGAATGAAACATAATATTTACTTCTAGAGAGAAACAAGTGGGGGTGACCCCCAAACATCAGAATGGACGATTTCAAAGGGTCTGGAAGCTCTTTTATTATACGAATTAAATGGAAGTACATGACTCTTTCAGACTTGACAAGTGGGACACAAAACATCACTAGATTCATGATCCAAGACTGATTTAAGCAATAATTTATTAGAAACTAATCTCTCAACAAAAATACGACCTCAATGACCTAACCTACTATGCCAAATATTTGGCTGACAAGACTTTAAAATACTGAAGACAATCACATGGGACTAAGGCTTCAGATGATTATCCAGCTTGGTTCGAGCACTTAGGGGATCTTCTTCGAAGACGCACACGTTGCCACGTCTTTCACCTTCAGCAAACGTCTTTCTCGTTTGATGGTCTTTTACATACACATAAGATGGGGTACTAAATGCAAGAATTGGTGTTATCAACAAGTTTGAAAACAAAGACTATATTCGTTTTAATATTAGAACACAATACATTAGACAAGTGAATGGGACGAGATTTAGACAAAGATATAATAATATTTCCAGAATATGTGATGGGGTGATGTTTACCATCTTCGGAATAATATTACTTTTACCAAAATAGGGAATTAATTTAGAGAATTTACCTGCATCACCTGTGACATGACTGACAACCCCAGAATCAACGTACCAAAGACCTTGATCATTCTGTTTGAAACTTAAACTAGAAAGTACAACTGAAAGTTCTTTGTTAGGACCACTCTGTCCCTTGTTCTGTCCTTGATCACCATACTAAACTTTGCCTTGAGCTTCATGATTATACCTTGGGTCATCCTTGAACCAACACATTGCCTTTATATGACCCTTTCTTTTGCAGATGTAGCATGTAGGAATATTGTTAGAATTGCCTCTACCTGCGAATGGGGGCCTATTTGGAGTGGGAAGGATTCCTCGTCCTCCCTGATAAAAGCCCCTACCTCTGCCACATCCTCCTCCACGTTCACGATTCTGAAATGTTCTTGTAACTAATACCTCATGAGGTTCTACTTCACTTTTTCCTGTGACAGACATTCCCTTCAGTGACATCTCATAACTAAGGAGCTTGACCTTCAAATCGTCAAAACTTTGAACTGCTCTAGTGTACTGCAAGGTGGTGAACAACACGTGAAACTCAGGGCCCAAACCATCTAAGGCTTGCTGAATTTTATCTTTCTCAGAGACCTCACATCCAACCAATGCCAACTAATCTGTGCTAGACTTGATCTTATTGAAATACTTCAATGTAGACATAGTCGCCTCCTTCAACATCTGAAACTCTCTTTTCAGGTAGATGACCTTAGCCTCTGAAATTTGAGAATAAGTCTACATCAAGGTGCTCCACAATACCACGACACTGCAATCATCTGAAACTCCCACTAATACTTCTCGAGACAAGGTGGAAGTAACGTAGGCTACTAGAGCTTGATCCTTCATCCAATTGACATAATTTGGATTGTGAACAATCCTTGTTGTTATGACAACCCCTTTGTCATCTTTAGGGTATGTTTGATGCACCGTTTCTAGCGTGATTCAGACAAAATCTTGTTGGGAATGGCGATTTCCAACAAACGTTGGATGCGGCGGACGACGTTTCGCGCGTTCGTCGCGGTTCTCCGTCTCCCTGTTACAAAAGTAATAGGGACGAGGGAAACATTTATTTTGTCTTGACGGGTGTGCCTCTTTGAGCCTCATTGCCCTCCACAACCCCCTCGCGATGCAACCCCCTCGCGATCTCCTCCACGAAGCTCAGGGGGGGCATCGCGCTCTCCCGAAGGCCCATCGACTCGTAGTACGCCTCCCCGCTGTGGTTCTCAATCATGTTGGAGACCTGCGAGAACGAGACAAACATTTGGCATCGATTTGCGTTTCACGCACCAGACGTGGTCGCCGGCGACGTACACCTTGAAGATGACCCCGCCGTGGTTCATGAACTCCTGCATCACCACTGGGGGCTTTAGCTTAGCAATCCCCGCCGGGTTGAAGACGAGCGACATCTTGTGCGACTTTGCGCTCCCGTCGGCCACCAGAGGCTTAGTGATCACCGGGTACTCGAGGTCGGCGAGCGTCTTTAGTGTCTCGACATCGTAAATGATGATCTGCTTGGGGATGCCGAAGGTCTCGCTCTCTTGCCGGATCCGGAGCTCGGAGACCGTCTGTAGCATGGAGATCCTATTGTGGAGCCGCTCGATCACCTCCAGCGGGTCGATCACGCAGGCGTCAGGGTTCCTTGCGGCGAATTCGCGCAGCTGGTTCTGCCATTCATCACCGTAGATCTTGTGGATGACGCAGTCGAAGTGCCCCTGCTCCGCCAGTGGCTTATCGGCGTCGATGTCGACTAGATCGATGCCCCGCGCAGTCGATCAGAGACTCATGGATGAAGCTATCCTGCTTCTTCGGTGCGAGGGTGTAGTCGTACCTCCTCTCCGCCTCCCCACCTGCCATCAGAATTCTCCAAATGGATCTCCTTGAAAACCTGGTTTGGGTACATCCAGGAGAGTTGCATCGCTTTCGTGTTCATATACATGAGTCCGCCGGGGATCTGCAGACTGGCGCGTCTGAGCCGGTCGTTCAATGGCGCGGCATCGGCGGATTTCGTTTGGGAGTCGAAGTTGCCGGCGGTGGAGGCCATCTTTTGAAATAGAGTCACGACGAATCCATCCAGCGGCGCCGAAAAGCTATCCCCCTTGCCGGATTCCAACGAATTCAGGGGTTTCATGGTACCAGACATTTGGAACATAGCATCTGAGTATGGTCCAAACAAACGTTGGACTTGGCACAGTTGTTACAGAACGAATAGAACCAATGTTTTGTTCTGTCTTTTTTTTTTTCATTTTGTCCAACCCAGGACAAGCCATCAAACATACCCTTAACATCCTGGAGGTGACCAGCAAGATCTTGGCTCTTAATGAAAGGAACGATTTATCTCTTACAGGTAAGAAAGTTGGAGTTCAATTTTCCAGAGATTAATTGGCTGAGGAAATTGGCAGAGAGATGGATCCTTGGGAGGAGTTTGAATCCATGAGTAATAAATGCTGTTGCACATTAAACAACAAAGTAGCAAAACAAAACCGGTAGAAAACACAGACAGAATTATGGGTAAAATAAGGGAAATGTAGGCTCAAGGGTGGTGATCACGCAACAAAAAATGGAGAAACGCAACCCGAGAAATGGTAACTTCTGACTGCTGACTTTAACAACATGGTGGAGATTTGCCTTTTTTTTTGTTGCAGACCGGGTTAAAAAGAATCCAACAGTAAAGATTGATCAGCAGAGAATGATTTCAGCAGGCCTTGGGTTGTTGAGATACCATAACGTGATATCAAAAGAAAATCATTGCAGACTCAATCAAAGAGAGATATTAATCAACGTGATTCAATAGAGAAAACGAGATTCAGACATACTCAATCAAGCAAAGATTGGTCAACAGCGTGACTCAAAGATATTAGATAAGAAACCAAAAAAAAGGTATTTATGTTATCACCCCCTGCTTTTTTTGAGATTAATGAAAGAAAGCAGGGATAATAGAGATATAAGACGCAGATCTGGAAAGATACCAGTTTTGGGAAGAATGCATATTTGGAAAACTTCAAGAAGAAAAGATGACGAGAAGATAGAAATGAATATTTAGGAGAGAAAGATTTAAAAAAAAAGGCAGATTTGAGAAACCTTGAGAAAAGGAAAAGATAAGAAGAGGGGGATGAGAACCAGGAGAGAAAAGCAGATCTTGATGGTCACGAAGACTGGTATCTTTGATCCGGATCATAGCTCTGATACCATGATAGATTAGGGTTCCTGAGAGACCTGCAAAGAGAAAGAAGACAAGAAGGTTTTGGGGCTGTAATCACACAATTCCCAGTATTGGGAAAATCATGCCTCTTGGTCTCTTTTATAATTGAAACTGCTAAAAATACATCCCAAAAATACCCCTGATTACATGTGATACAAAAGGATTTAATGAGGGGTATTTAAGACAATATACAAAATAACAATATACATCACAATAATGGGTCGATCCAAACCCAAACCGGAGTCAGGTTAATATGTGCACCTTTGTAGCCACATTGTGGCATTGTATTTATGCACTTGTTGTTTCATTACAACTGCTGTCTGCAAATGTTCTTTTAATAGTTCATCAAATGTTTTTCTGATTAAGAGCTGTGATTAAGATTTGTTTCTTAATGAATCTTGTATCAGAGCTTCATTATGGTTGTGACTTTGGGGGCTAAATTAGTGGCCACTTGTTAGTTTCATACCCTATTCTTCCATTGCCCCTAACTATTACCACCAGTATCTGCTAGCTTCATTTTGAGGCACAAGTGTGGATTAAATTGAGTGGTTGTACGCATAATATTGGAGAATGGAGGTGGTCCTGCTGAGCTAATTTGAATGATTTTAGTTGCAAATAACTTACCACAGATCCAAATTAGCATGCAAAGTTTGAGTTGTATTAATCACAACAAACAAATATCAACAGTATATTCAAATTATTCTGATATTTTGATTTCTAGCCTTAGTCCAATAAGATCAGCATATTTATAACTATGAGTGATAGTATCGTTTGTATGCCAAATTTTTGTGATATTATTCCAAGTCATTTTTGTGATATTATTCCAAGTCATTTAAATCTTTTATTTGTTAAAATTTTTATGCATGTTTCATATTCCAAGTTCTTGTTTTGATGGAAATGCCAAAAAAGTTTGAAATATTCTATGAAATTGTTAGTTGAGATAATGCCATGTACCTTTTCAATGTGGTCTCTACCTGTGGGTAGGTATTTTAGGCTTCTTTCTTACTCTGATAATGCATAATATTCGTGTCTATTATTAGAGTGTGAGGTCTAAGGTGCTCACGTCACTGTTCACGACGTTACTGTTCATGTTTCCTAGTTTCCTATTGTATTTTATTATATATTGTATTTCTAAAATATCCTTTATTAGTCTTCTTGTATTTTGTGTTAATAAGGGTGTTTTAGTAATGATGTATTTTAGTGTAAAGTGAATATAAATAGTCACAATGAGGCCCGATTTTCTCATATTGGGAATCGTGAGAGTTTAACCCAAACTTTTCTCGTCTTCTTTCTCTCTGTAGAAACCTCAAAACCTAAATCTTACATGATATCAGAGCCATGATCCGGAGTGGGGCTAAAAAATCTTGGTGACCTTCAAGATTCGATCTTTCTTTCTCTTGGTAACAATTTAGTCTTCTATTTTTTTCTCTCTTCTCTTTTTTTTCCCTTTCTCTCAAATCTGTGTCTCTTCTCTTGGTTCTTGATTCTTAAATCATATCTGCGTATTTCTTGGTTCCTTAATCTCTCTTTATCTTCGTTTTCTCATTATTTTTTCTCCTTCAAATTAGATCAGCCTATTTCTTGACTCTTTCTTTTCTCCCTAAGATTTTGGATTTGAAATCTCTTTTATAAATTTTGGCTCGTTTGTGTTTTGGGTCGCATCTTTCTGGCTGAACCAAATTTATCAAATCTGAAAAATATATCAGATCTGAAAAACAGATTGACGTCACCTAAGGCCATCAATTTTTGTTTTGCGTCGTTCAACAAAAAAATGGGATTCCAAGTTGACCTTGACGCGTGATTTCATTAAGATATTCTATTTGCAGCGACATATCTGATTTACTGTTCACGTTCCTTTTTTGAAAAAAAGAGAGGATGTGACTGTTATTGCTGCCAATTATTGTCGCTAATCTTCTGTATCTTGGTTATTGATTATCTTGTTGTCCTGTTTTGTTCCTTTTGCATTGATTCTTTATTCACCTATCATGGATTCAAGTTCCTCTTCAGGATCCATCTGTGCTGACTTTCTTGGCCAATTAATTTCTGAAAAACTTAATAACTCCAACTACCTTACCTGGAAAAAAACATATTATTCATTTTATTAAGAGTCAGGATCTTGTTAGTCACCTTGATGGATCCGTTGTTGCTCCATCTAAGTTTCTTATGCAGGAAGATAAAGATGACAAAGGGGCTGTAATTGCAATGAGGACCGTTAGAAATCCAAATTTTGTCAACTGGATGAAAAAAGATCAAGCCTTAGTAGCCTACATCACTTCGACCCTACCTCAGGAGGTATTGGTGGGAATTCCAGATGATTGCATTAGGATGACGACATAAAATACATTACAATAGACCTAGAGGCCAAGATAATTTATTTGAAAAGAGAATTTCAGATGTTGAAGAAGGAGGCATCCATGTCTATCATGCAATATTTCAACAAAATCAAGTCCATTACAGATCAACTAGTGTTAATTAGAATTTAAGTGTCAGAGAAGGACAATTTAACAAGCTCTAGTTGGCTTGGGACCTGAATTCCATGTGTTGTCCACTACTTTATAGTATATTGGGACTGTTTGTACTTTTAATTACCTGAAAGCCAAACTCCTCAGTTATGAGATGTCGTTGAAGGAGATGTTAGATACAGATAAGATTGAAGCAAATTTCCATGATGTGTTGTTTACGAGATCCTTTTCAGACCGTGGATGTGGAGGATGTGGTAGAGGCAGATGTTACAATCAAGGTGGTCGAGGAATTCTTCCTACTCCCAACATCCCTCAAGGAGGAAGAGGTGCATTCAACAATAACATTTTGCACATGCTACATTTGCAAGAAAAAAGGACATTCAATAATAAAATAATAACATTCGAGGCATTTCATACAACTATATATGTCATAAACAGATTGCCTATGAAACTTTTGCAGAACAATTCTTCTTATTTTATGCTATCCAAGAAGGACCCAAATTATAATCACTTAAAGGGTATTTGGATGTGTGTGTTATGTTCATGTGGACAGCCAGCTCAGAAACAAATTTCAGGATAAAGCCCATGTTTGTCGTTTTGTTGGATATGATGATGATTACAAAGGTTATAGGTGTTAGGATTCTAAGTCAGGCAAAATTAAAATATCTAGAAACGTTGTGTTTGATGAGTGCAACTATTATGTTTTACAGGACAATAATGATATTGAAGTATATCAGCCTTGGCTGGATAATAGCCTATTTTCAGCCATGAATGATAGGGTACAACAACTGGATCTTTTTCCTGATCAAAGCCAAGATGTCTTAGAAGATCCACCAACCGAATTGGATTGTGACACAAAAATCGATTCAGACAATATAAAAAGCACATCAGGAAGATTCGAAGAGGGATGCGTTTATATATGGCATAATCAAAGCCAACTGTAAGAAATGGTGGGTTCTTTGTCACATGCACAAGACTAAGCACAGGATGAGGGGAGGATACGTAAGAGCTGCAAAATCCTTAATTGGAGGCTGCAATATTGGCATTCCATTAAGTATAAGTTGCTACAATTACTAGGGTACGAAAATACCCATTACACAACAAATGTAATTTACAATATGCCATTAATACTATTAATGAACATGTGCTTAAATCTGAAATTAGATAAACTTGAATTGGGTTTGGATAAGATCCAAACCCAGTTCGTGAATAATGTCTTCTTTTCATCCTCCCTCAAGTTGTACATGGTTTTGAACCATGAACAACTTGCCTTTCAACATCCAGAATATGTCCTTGATAAGCCCTTTGGTAAACAAGTCAGCAACTTGATCAGTAGTCCGAATAAATTCTGGTTTAATTTCCTTCTCTTCGACTTTCTGTCTTACAAAATGTTGATCAATTTCAATATGCTTGGCACGACTGTGGTAGATAGGATTGAATGACATGTTGATGACACTTTGATTGTCACATAAGAGAATACATTTAGATATCGATTCTCCTACTTCCGTCAACAGATGTCTAATCCATGTTACTTCAGCTGTAGCAGCTGCCATTGATCTATATTCCGCTTTGGTACTCGATCTCGCAATAGCCTTTTGTTTCTTACTACTCCAAGAGACAAGATTTAGGCCAACGAAAACACAATATCCTGAGACTGACCTACGTTCATCTGGATCTCTTGCCCAATCTGCATCTGTGTAGACAAGAAGTTCATGCATGTGACGTTCATTCATACTCTTTTTGTACACAAGGCCATCTCCAATAGTTCCCTTTAAATATCAGAGAATGCGTTTAACAACTTCCATATGCCCAATGCGCGGTTCATGCATGAACTGAGATACCTGATTAACTGAATAGACAATATCAGGGCGAGTAAAAGTGAGATATTGAAGCATCCCTACTATCCTGCGATATTATGTAGGATTCTCATACAAATCTCCATCTTGGGAACTGAATTTCTGATGAAGTACACTGGGCGTGCTTAGAGGCTTGCAATCTTTCATACCTGCCTTGCTGAGAACATCAATAGTATACTTATGTTGGGTAAGTGTCATGCCTTCAATAGTTCTGTCAACTTTTACTCCAAGAAAATATCGCAGTTGACCAAGGTCCTTCATCTTGAACCTGTGATTCAAGAGTTCTTTGACCTGCTCAATATGTTCATTAGAGTTACCTGTAATGATTATGTCATCAACATATATCAATAACAAGGTAACTGTGTCTTTACCTTTGAATATGAAAAGAGAATGATCAAGAAGAGACCGACTAAAACCATATTTCTCTATTTCAAGAGAAAAACGGTCAAACCAAGATCGGGAGGCTTGCTTCAAACCATATATAGCTCTCTTTAATCTACACACATATTCTTTGGAGTTCCCTTTTGCGTACCCCATGTGTTGCTCCATGTACACTTCCTCCTTCAGAGTTCCATGGAGGAATGCATTTTTTACGTCCAGCTGACTGATAATTCACTGGTGCTCAATAGCCAATGATAATATGATTCGAATAATGCCCATTTTAACAAACTGACTGAAGGTCTCATCATAGTCTTGTCCTTGCTCCTGCGTGAATCCCTTGGCAACCAGTCTAGCCTTATATCGTTCAATAGTACCATCTGGCTTATATTTTATCTTATACACCCACTTGGACCCAACCACATTTCAATCATGTGGTCTTGGAACAATCTCCCAAGTGCCACATTCATGAAGAGCCTCCATTTCTTCATTCATAGCTTCAATCCATCGCTTATAATTTGCTGCTTGATAAAATGTTGTGGGCTGATCTTCCTTACCTAAAGAGGTTAAGAAGAGTTGGAAATCCATAGTGAAGTTCTTATAACTTACCCATTTGTCAATAGGATGTCGAGGTCGAGTGGATCTTCTGGGAACAGAGGAAGAAGAATTCATCTCCTGATCAGAATTGGAGAGGGTCCCCTTCTCACGTCGAGAGTAAACAATACCTTTATACCTCTCGGGAGGCAAGGATAGATCTGAGAGGATACTTTCCTGAGTCCTTTGTACAACATCAGACATGTTTCCCCCATCTCTTTGATTACAGTCTGAAGGACAAACATCATCAACACTAGAAAAGAGATAAGAGTGTGATAAACTTCAATTTTAGGAAGAGTGTTAACATTGTGGTCAAAATTCAATTCATCAAATACAACATTCCTGGATATTTTGATACACTTGCTCACGGGATCATAGCATCTGTACCCTTTATAATCATCAGCATACCCCACAAATTTGCACTTCAAGGCCTTATTTTGAAACTTGTGTCACATTGAACTGTCAACATGAACATAACATACACACCTGAATACTCGCAAATCATGATAATTTGGATGAACACCATGTAAAGAAAAGTAGGGTGATTTGTTTTCTAGGATATTTATGGGCAATCGGTTTATGATATGAACGGCTGAATGAAAAACCTCTGCCCATAATGTAATTGGAACATTACTATCATGCATTATGCTCATTGCACTCTCGACAATATGGCGATGCTTGCGTTCAGCAATCCCATTCTGTTGAGATGTATGAGGGCAATACATCTGCCTACGTATTCCATTTGTCTGGAGAAAATTAATTAAGTCATTTGAGGAGAATTCACCCCCTCCGTCACATTGGAAACAAAGGATATTATTAGAGAATTGATTTTGAACAAAGAAATGAAAGTTCTGAAATAACTTGAATGTTTCAGATTTACATTTCATAAAGAAAATCCATGTATACCGAGAATAGCTATCAACAAAAATAAGATAATATCTGACGCCAAACATAGAGGAAACTGGAGTCGGACCCTAAACATCAGAACAAATGATTTCAAATGGTCTTGAAGCTCTTTTATTAATAGAATGAAATGGAAGAACATGACTCTTACATTGAAGACAACTTAACATTTTTTATCATTGACATTTAAACTTAGACTTGACTTGAGAATAAGACTGCTTGAAACAAGCTTTTCAATGAAACGACTATTACAATGACCTAGACGACCATGCCAAAGATTCGGCTTATTACACTCAGAAAGACTAAAAACATTCTCAGGAGGGACTGAAGAAGATGATGATGTGAGCTTCAAGGTGAAAGGATTCTCTTGGAACACATACATATTCCCTTGGCGTTTTCCTTTAGCGAACGTTTCCCTCGTGTGAAGGTCCTTGACACGAACAGAAAAAGGAGTAAACTCAACTAGAGCATTGATGTCATCTACAAGCTTAGAGACAAACCATATTTTTCTTGATATTCGAAGCATAAATGACATTTGAAAGAGCAAGAGAAGAAGTAGACATAGGAATGACAAAGTTTCCAATGTGAGAAATATGATGGTGAGACCCATCTCCAGTGACTATACTATTTCTACCAGCATAATGAACAAAAGTTAGGAGCTTAGCAGCATCACCAGTGACATGAGTGGCTGCACCAGAATCGACATACCAAGTGCCCTGATCATTTTGTTTTAAATTCAATTCAGCTAAAGCAGATAGTAACAACTCCTTGACTTCACCATTGTTCTTCAATTTATCTGACCTCTTTTTTGTCTCTGGTTGTTTGCCTCTATTTTGAGGATTAAACCAGCAATTAGCTTTGATATGTCCCCTTTTATTGCATAGAAAACATGTGGGTATAGATCTTTGCCTCTGCCCATTAAGAGGAATATTGGGTGTAGGTAATATTCCATGACTTCCTTGTCCATTTCTTCCTTGTTCCCCTCTTTCTCGAAAATCATACCTACCACATCCTCATCCATAGGCAACTTCTGTGGCAAGGACATCGTGTGCTCCAACTTGAGCATGAGTATCTTCAGAAAATCCCTTCAAGGTCATCTCATATTGTAAAAGCTTGGCACAAAGATCTTCAATTGTAGGTAAATCTGGCAAACACAATAAAAAAACAACCATCATATGATAATCCGATCCCAGCCCGCTAAAAGTTTGCTGCACCATATCTTTGTCACTAACTGCTCATCCCACGATGGCCAACTGATCTGTAATGGTCTTCATTTTGTTCAAGTACTCCATGATGGTCATGGAGTCCTTCCTCAGCATTTGAAACTCTTTCTTCAAAAATAATACTCTGGCCTGAGAATCTTGAGAATATGTCTCAACCAATTGGTGTCATAATTGCATTGCGGAGCAGTCATCTGGAATTGCCACAAGCACCTCCTGTGACAGGGTGAAAGTGATGTAGGCAACCAAAGCTTGATCTCGCTTCATCCAGGATATATATTCTGGATTTCTGACAAAAGTAATGGAAGTGTCACCCTCCCTAGTCTTGCCATCTTGTTATATGAACTCTGGAGGAACAGAAACAGAGCCATCTAGATGTCCAGAAAGATCCTGACTTCTTATAAATGGGATGATTTGTCTTTTCTAGGTAAGAAAATTGGAGTTGTTCAGTTTTTCATATACAAGTTGACTAAGAAAGTTGGAAGAGAGACCAAATTGCGAAGAAGAAAAAGAATCCATAGGTGATTGAAGGCGGAGCAAGACTCATAAATAAAAGAAGTCAGAAACAATACTGGAGTGGAACAAAAGAAGTCAGAACTAAAATTCCGAACTCGTTTTTTTTTAATAGCAGACCCGAGACAGAACTGAAGTTATACAGTAAACTGATCTGAATAAAGATCAGTCAATGAAATGTAAAACAGAATCACGTTACTTTACTGTAACGTATTTTCCTTTAAAAGAAAATGCAAAGAGATGAATATGATTTTTGGAGGTAATGTTATTCTAAAATATAAAGAAAAAGAATATGATATTTTACTCAGATCTGACCTTACCTTTCTGAAGAAGATGAGGAACAACTTATGAAGTCACACAAAGATTTGCTCTTGCGTGACCAAATGAAATCACGTGAAACAGCGTGACCAAATGAAATCACGTGAAACAACGTGAGAAAGAGAGAGATTAAATGCAAATTTAGGTGAGATGCAAATTTTTAGAATAAGATCAATGGTAGCTGACGATTATATGAGGAGAGAGATTATATGGAGACTTTAGAAATAGGGATGCAGATTTCAGAAATACGTTGATTGGAAAGAAATATTCTGCAAAATGCGTTGGCTGAGAGATTCAATAAATTCAAGAAGAATAAGAAAAGGAATACCTTGGAAGAAGACGTTGGATAGAGGATCAATGCTCTGATACCATGTAAGAAATGGTGGGTTCCTTGTCACATGCATAAGACTAAGCACAAGATGAGGGGATGATACGTAAGAGCTGCAGAATCCTCAATTGAAGGCTGCAGTATTGTCATTCCATTAAGTATAAGTTGTTACAATTACTAGGGTACGAAAATACCCTTTACACAACAAATGTAATTTACAATATGCCATTAATACTATTAATGAACATGTGCTTAAATCTGAAATTAGATAAACTTGAATTGGGTTTGGATAAGATCCAAACCCAGTTCGTGAATAATGTCTTCTTTTCACCAACCGGTTCTGTAAGAACAACAACAATCGTCAGATCAAGAGAGGCAACTTTAGTAAATAAGAAGATCAAGCAGGGTATGACATCTGATTGAAAGATGGGTGAGTAATGAAAATTTCAGCATAGATTTTCAGTGCTTCCTTACTCAAATAGGACAACAATAATAACCCAAAACATTTCAGCATGCAGTGCAGTCAAATAGGTGGATATAAGTTATGAATGAAGAAATGCAGGCTTTGCCTGAATGCCAGACATGATAGATAGTGAAAAAATCGCCTGATAAAAATGTAGTTGGTTCGAAATAGGTGTATAACATAAAATATAAACCCGATGGAACTATCGAGAGATATAAAGCTCGCCTAGTTGCAAAAGGATTCACTCAAGACTATGGGCATGATTACGATGAAACCTTCAGTCTCGTTGTTAAAATAGACACTATACGGATCATCCTTTCTCTAGCAGTTGATCATGGGTGGCAACTAAGTCAGTTGGATGTAAAGAATGTGTTCATCTTAAGGAGAATGTTTATATTTTGCAACCGCCAAGGTATAGTGAAAATTATCCAAAAACTCATGTTTGCAGGTTAAAAAGAGATATTTATGGACTGAAGCAAGCTTCAAGGTCTTGGTTTTAGAGTTTTTCGATTGCAATTCAAGGTTATGGTTTTACTCGGTTCCTATTAAATCATTCACTTTTCATTTACAAAGGTAACCGTTTTATCACTGTGTTACTAATTTATGTTGATGACAACTAATTTATGTTGATGATATAATTGTTACTGACAGCTGTAGTGAACATCCTGAAGAAGTGAAGAGATTCTTGCACAAAAATTTTAAGCTGAAAGATCTTGGTCTGTTATGGTATTTTCTTTAGATAGAGGCAGATTAGGAAGTTGATGTTAAAATATATGTAATTCATATATATATATATATATTTATATATATATATATAATACCCGATAGGGGTATTTCTGTCATTTCACAAGTACCCGATAGGGGTACTTGTTTTTCTTTGTTTATTTTTCTCTTTATTTTTTGTAAAATGTATTTTTTATTTTTTTGTTTTTTGCTCACTCAAAAGGGGCCCCACCATGTAGTCGATGGGGCCTCCAACGGTCACATTAGTGACCGTTGGGGGCTCCCAACGACTACATGGGGAGCCCCCTAGGTGGCTCTCCTTTTAAGGCCTCTTGGCCCTCTCCCTCTCCTCCTCTTGTGTATAAATAGGGGTGCTCCCCTCTTGTATTTTTCACTCTTGAGAGCTCTCTCTCTTTCAATAAGAGGCATTTATATTTTTATGTTGTGTTGTCTCTTGTGGGTTTGGGTATTAGCCCCTCTTTGTTTGTTCATTAGTAGATGTTGTAAGTGCTTAGTGCACTCTTTGCTTTTCCGCATATTTCATTACATGGTATCAGAGCCTTGTGTATGCTCTTCATTTTAATATAGCTAGTGGTGTAGCTATATTTGTTTTTTGTTTCTCTCTCCTTGATATTCTCTTGTAAGTGGTTGTTATGGAAGGAGAACAAAAGATTGATCTCTCCTTCAAGCTCAATGGTTCCAACTACATGATGTGGGCCGCCGCCATGGAAAACAACCTCAAAGGAAAAAAACTTTGGGGATACGTTATGGGCACCATTCCGGAACCACAACTCCAACTAACTAAGATGGAAGGCGATCAAGAAAAGGCTCTTGAAGGAGATGCCCGCATAAAGGCCATTGAAGATCACCAATCTAAAATAGAAGATTGGGAGAGTAAGCATGCCAAGATTCTTGCTTGGTTCATGAATAATGTGAAGCTCAAGATTTGCGCCAACATTGCCAAATTTAGGATGGCAAATGAAGCATGGTTCTTCATGAAAGGTATGTTTACACAAAAAGACCTTGCTCGTCAATTCTTCCTTCAAGAAAAAATCCGGACTATCAAGCAAGGAGAAATGAGTGTTAGGGATTACTTTAGCACTCTTGGCCCTCTATGGGATGAGCTATCCTTACTAGAACCAAAATGGGTTTCTAGTATAGATGTGGAATTAAGGAGAGAACAAATGGAAAAAGAACACTTTTTCCAATTTTTACATGGGCTTAGGCCCGAATATGAACAAGTTAGATCCTCCCTCCTACATAGATCAAAGCCTCTTCCCTTGGAAGATGCCATAGCCGAAATATGCCAAGAAGAAACCCGTCTTGGCATGATTAAAGGAGGAAATGATGTCTTGGCCGTATCCAAACCCGGCAACCATATGAAAACCTACAAACCTCCACATTTTGGAAGACAAAATAACTATAATGGCAACTATAGAAAAGCCATTTGCCATCATTGTCAAGAATCGGGTCATATAAGACCTAATTGCCCTAAGTTGAATGAAGCACCAAAAAATAAAGTTGCTTCCGTTGAAGAAGCTACTCAAAAGAAAGAGGAAGCAATCAAAGGAACAGACTCGTTTTCTCTTGCTCAACTATCGGAGGCACTACAAACTCTACTCAAGATTCCATCAACTTCGGGTGCCGCTGTAGCTTCCTCCTCTCCTCCAGGTATGTCGTCTTGGATCCTTGACTCTGGAGCTTCTTTTCATATGACCCCCCTTGAAAATGAGCTTTCCGATTTATGTAATAATTTTAAAAACTCCTATGTTTCAACTGCCGATGGTACATCTTTACAAGTTAAAAGTCTTGGAACCTTAAACTTTTCAAAAGACTTCTTTGTGCCAAACGTGAGAGTTGTACCTCAACTTAATTTAAATCTCCTCTCTGTTGCTCAAATATGCGATCATGGATGTAAAATCTCCTTCTCAACTAAGGATTGCTCTATACAGGATCTCCGGTCCGGGAAGCTGATTGGGCAAGGCCATAGAAGGGGAGATCTCTATTACATGAGCAACTTGAAACTCCCCATTAACTCTTTTTGTAACCATGTCCAAGATAAAAATATTGATATTTGGCATCAAAGACTTGGACATCCAAGTTTCTCAAAAATGTACTCCTTTCCATTTGGAAAGAAATTTTGTAATGAGAAACATTTTGTTTGCAAGAATTGTATTTTTGGCAAAATGAAATCTACTCCTTTTCCAAACCGGACTTTTGTATCCAAAAGACCTTTTGAGTTAGTCCATTCGGACGTTTGGGGTCCTTCCCCCGTCATGTCTAAAGGAGGGTACTCCTATTATGTCACTTTCATCGATGACTATACTAGGTATGTATGGATCTACTTTCTCAATTTAAAATCCGAAGTCTTTGAGTTTTTTAAAAAATTTCATATGATAGTTAAAAATCAATTTTCAAGTAATATCTCTACTCTTAGATCCGATTCGGGTGGAGAATATTTATCAAATGAATTTCAAAACTATTTAGAAGTAAATGGGATTTGTCATCAAAGATCGTGTCCTAGGACTCCTCAACAAAACGGCTTGGCCGAAAGAAAGCATAGACATATCATGGAAACTACTAGGACACTCCTTATTTCCAAAGAAATTCCAAAGAATTTTTGGGCCGAAGCGGCCTTAACCTCAACTTATTTAATAAATAGAATGATATCTTCATCCTTACAAAATACATCTCCATACGAAAAACTATTTGAAAGAACACCTGACTTCAATAAATTAAGAGTTTTTGGATGTAAATGTTTTGTCCTTACTCATAAACGGGACAAATTATCTCCTAAAGCTATTGAATGCGTTTTCTTGGGTTATGGAGAAAATCAAAAGGGTTTTAGATGTTTTGACTTGAAAAATAACAAACTCTATGTATCCAAAGATGTAACCTTTTTGGAAAATGAAAATGGTTTTGAGAAAACTAAAGATATTGACGAAAGTGAATATACTTTTTTATTTGATCTTCTATCTCAAGAAGATGAGACTCCTCAAGAAGAGGAAATCTCTAATGAGTCTTTGAATGACCTAGAGGAAATCCCTCTTGATAATGCTGTAGTTGAGAATAATAGACCAATCCAAACATATGTTAGGCGCGGTCAACAAACTCAGATAAGTGCCTTAGAAAAATACTCTCAAGGATCCGACATTGAAGAAACATCTTTAAGGAGATCCAGTCGGATCTCCAATCCTCCAAATAGGTTTGTTTCCTATGAGTCCCTAACTCCTAGATATAGAGCATGTCTAATTGCATTACATTCATTTCATGAACCTTCACACTATAATGAGGCCAAAAATATTCCCCAATGGGTTGAAGCCATGAACTTAGAGCTTAGTGCCCTTGAAAAAGCAAAAACTTGGGAAATAACTTCGTTACCCACTGGAAAGAAATCAATAGGATGTAGATGGGTCTTCAAAATTAAAACCAAGAGTGATGGTTCATTAGAACGTTATAAAGCACGATTAGTAGCTAAAGGATATGCTCAGGAATATGGTATAGATTATGAAGAAACCTTCGCACCGGTTGCTAGAATGACTAGTGTTAGGACTCTTATTGCTATTGCGTCTGTAAAGAAATGGCCTATCTATCAACTTGATGTTAAGAATGCATTTCTAAATGGCGAATTAAATGAAGAAGTTTACATGGATCCCCCACCAGGAGTATGTATTGGTAAAAATAAAATTCTTAAACTTAACAAGGCATTATATGGTTTAAAACAAGCTCCAAAGGCTTGGCATGATAGATTTAGTAATGTAATGACAAGTTTAAATTTTCATTCATGTTATACTGACACTGCTTTGTTTGTGAAAAGTGCAGGGTCTTCTGTAGTTATTTTACTACTTTATGTTGATGATATGATCATCACAGGAAGTGATGAGCAAGGCATTAATGATATTAAAAAGGTTTTGAAAGAAAATTTTGATATGTCTGACCTTGGTTTCTTAAGATATTTTTTAGGAATTGAAGTGACGTACTCTCCTCGAGGGTACATTCTCTCTCAGATGAAACTTGCTGCTGACATCTGTTCTAAATCGGGTATCTCCGATGACAAGAAGACAGAAACCCCAGAAGTCATCAATGCAAAATTAAGGTTGGAAGATAGAACACCTCTCGAGGATCCAACTCCCTACCGGCAACTTGTTGGGTCTCTAACCTATCTATCCATCACACGGCCAGACATTGCTCATGCCGTCCACTCTGTCAGTCAGTTTCAACATGCACCTACAACCGTGCACATGAGTGCAGTCTTAAGGATTGTCAGATATATAAAAAATACCATAACTAAGGGAGTTTTTCTTTCTTCTGCCTCGTCACTTGATTTAATTGTTTATACCGATGCAGATTGGGGAGGAAATCCCAATGACCGTGTCTCAACTACTGGTTTTTGTGTTTTCTTAGGTGACTCTATGATTTCGTGGAGATGCAAGAAGCAACACAAAGTATCATTGTCCTCGACGGAAGCAGAATATCGTGCTATGGTCACTACAACCATGGAACTTGTGTGGCTAAGAAGCCTCCTCAGTGATATGGGCATTGTCATCTCTACTCCTTCGAAGATGTGTTGTGACAACAAAAGCGCAATCTATATTGCAAGCAATCACACCTTCCATGAGCGTACTAAACATATTGAGATGGACTGCCATTACGTTCGGGATGAATACCTAAGAGGAACTATAGCACTACCTTACGTCACATCAGAGTACCAGTTGGCGGACTTCTTCACTAAGGCTCTTGCGGCTCCTCGGTTTTTGTTTCTCCTTAACAAGCTTTCGGTTATATCCCCGTAAAGCTTGAGGGAGGGTGTTAAAATATATGTAATTCATATATATATATATATTTATATATATATATATATAACACCCGATAGGGGTATTTCTGTCATTTCACAAGTACCCGATAGGGGTACTTGTTTTTCTTTGTTTATTTTTCTCTTTATTTTTTGTAAAATGTATTTTTTATTTTTTTGTTTTTTGCTCACTCAAAAGGGGCCCCACCATGTAGTCGATGGGGCCTCCAACGGTCACATTAGTGACCGTTGGGGGGCTCCCAACGACTACATGGGGAGCCCCCTAGGTGGCTCTCCTTTTAAGGCCTCTTGGCCCTCTCCCTCTCCTCCTCTTGTGTATAAATAGGGGTGCTCCCCTCTTGTATTTTTCACTCTTGAGAGCTCTCTCTCTTTCAATAAGAGGCATTTATATTTTTATGTTGTGTTGTCTCTTGTGGGTTTGGGTATTAGCCCCTCTTTGTTTGTTCATTAGTAGATGTTGTAAGTGCTTAGTGCACTCTTTGCTTTTCCGCATATTTCATTACAGTTGATTCCCTTATTTTAACTCAGCAAAATTACATGATGGATCTCCTAAATGAAACAGCCATGAAAGATTATAAACATGTTGCAACCTCAGTTCCCATTCATCAGGGATTATGCGTAAATGATGAAGAATTATTTCACGGCCTAACACAGTTCAGAAGCATAGTTGGAATGCTGCAATATCTCACTTTCACTCGTGCATATATTGTTTTTGCTGTTAATCAGGTGTCACAATTCATGCATCAGCCTAGAACATCACATATAGAGGGTGTGAAAAGAATTTTGAGATATTTAAAGGACACTTTGGGAGATGGCTTGCTCTACAGAAATAGGGCGCTACATGAAGATATGTTAATGGTTACGACTTACTCATATGTCGATTGGGCTGGAGATCTTGATGAGAGAAGGTCTGTTTCTAGATACTGTATTTTCTTTGGAAGAAATTTGGTCTCATGGAGTAGTAAAAAACAAAAGGCTGTTGCGAGGTCCAGTACAAAGGCTGAATATTGTTCCATGACTGCAATTATAGTTGAGATGACATAGATTAGACACATGTTGTATGATTTGGGAGAAGTCATCCCCAAGCCACTCTTGTTGTATGATAATCAAGGAGCTATCAAGATTTTAGTAAATCTCATTTAACATGAAAAGACAAAACATATCGAAATTGTTCAACATTTTATTCGTCAAAAAGTGGAGGATCAGGAGATTGAGACGAGTTATGTCTGGACTGAAGACCAAGTGGTTGACTTGTTCACTAAAGGCCTCGCAAAGAACATGTTTAAGTTTTGGTATTTAAGAAGCAAGTTGTCCATGGTTGTTAACCATGTACAACTTGAGGGAGGCTATTAGAGTGTGAGGTTTGAGGTGGTCGGATCTAGATCTTGATCCAGATTCATATCACTCATGTCACTTTTCACAACGTTACTGTTCATGTCACTGTTCACGATGTTACTGTTATATATTTTATTATATATTTTGTTCCTAAAATACCCTTTATTAGTCTTGTATTTTGTGTTATTAAGGGTGTTTTAGTAAAGATGTATTTTAGTGTAAAGTGAATATAAATAGTCAAAATGAGGCATGATTTTCCCATATTGGGAATCGTGAGAGTTCAGCCCAAACTTTTCTCGTCTTCTTTTTCTCTGCAAGAACCTCAGAAAACCTAAATCTAGCATCTATTAGTAGTTGTGAATTACAAAATAATAAGATAAGATCTAAAGAAAATTGCGGTCCATCATCAATATTTTAATTATAAAAGAATTCAAAAGGGCAGAAAAACTAGATTATCTCATGTAAATATACCTAAGTTTGCATTACATATTCTAAAACTGAACTGTTAAGATCAATATGCGAATGGCTGTTTTCAAGAATTAAATAGCATTGTCTAAGCCATGCATTTTGGATGACAAGGTGCAATCTTGAAGATGGAGCGTTTGGAATATTTCCTGCTTTGGTTTCTTCAATGTAATTAATCTGAATACCATGTACCTTTCACTGTGGTCTCTACCTTTCACTGGTGAAAATTTGCTTGAACTGCTGCAATAGACACACATACTGACTGGAGTGATCATATCAGTAATTGTTCCTCAAAGTATTTTTGTTGGCAAGGTGCAATTAGTTGATAGCTAAACTGGTTTCTTCTGTAGTTAATGGCAATATGCTTGACCTTGCACAAGACAATGAACCACAGTCTTTATGGCATTTTACCATCATTGACTTGAGAAATGTTTGATTCCACCATATGCATTGGGAGAACAGAAATATCATTAGTTGCTTTAGTAAAGGGAATGCAGTTCTACATTATATACTTCAGTCATCTGATGCTAAACTCATACATTTACCTCCTTTTAAACATTAATGTTATATTTCCTCTTCAAAGTGTAATATCTCTCTTGTTGATGACATGATTCATCTAGTTGACATGCATAATTTTCAAACTGCAGTTTTAACCATTCTCATCACCACCATGTTCATGATGCAAGCTTGATGGGTTACGTGATCAGTAGAACAAGTCAATTCCATTGATAGAGGGGAAGGTAGTACCAACACTTTAATAAAAAAAGAGCACTCCAGAAAAAGTAGTCTTGGTATTGGATCTGCTCTTCTTTTAGCATTAACATAAAAAAGTAATGTGACTTTCTTCTTTCTATTAAAAAAGAGAACCCCCCACCCAAACCTTTCTTAATAGAAATGGTTTGGTACTGATTAGTCTGACCGTGATTGTAACTGTGTATGTGGGTGGGCGATTGGGTAACTAAAAGAGTATCTGCAAGCCAACTAAATATTTACTGATGAGGAATGAAAGACCAAACTGAATAACAGTTATGAGAAGCGGAGACTGTAGTAGGCTAGTAGCAAATTGTGATACATGCTGATGCAACAAGTCAATCTGTGAGATTTTCATGTTAGGCCTTGGTTATGGGACACAGATGTATCATGATTTTGGTGTGCAAATCACCTCTGCATGTATTTATTCTATCAATGCTTTTAGATTAGTATATCCCCAGGTTGAGAAAAGCTACCATTGCTATGTATTGTAGAATGTACCTCCATGAGGTTTGACTCAACCGGCATAAATAATCTTTGCCAAGCTCCAGTTGATATGACAATTGATTAGGCACAATAGACAGAAGCAAACATGAAGAGACCATGAAAAAGAACATTTCAGGAAAGGTTTTGTGATTTTGAGCACCAACTCCTAGAACTAAAGCTTGACTGTATTTGTGTGCTATAGAAGAGAAGATGAACAAAGTAGTTGGATTCTTTGTTATTTTCACTAGTTCTCATGTGGATCCTTTGCGATGGATACATGCAAAATTTTCCAATCCCAGTAATATATACCAACTTGTGGGTAACTAATGTTTATGAAGGTTTCTACAAGCATAATCCTCTGTTCAATTTGTTTCCCGTTTGAAAAATAAGTGTTGTGTGTTGAGTTTTATATACAATATGTGTATTACATTTTGTGTGCTGCCCCTTTTATATATTTGTGTACATTACATTCTTTAAAAGGGTATTTTTGTACTTCTAGTAGGGTAGAGTCAAATGTTTTTTTTCCTATAGTGAGATATGAGGGATGTCCTCCATATATGGTTGTATTCTTTCCTTTCTCTCAATGAAGTTTCTCTTCCCATCTTCTTCTTTGCTATCTCTTACATGGTTGGAACTTAATTGCTTTGATATGGTATCAAAGTCATACCCAACCCTAGGGAGATGTATTTGGTGATTAGCTGGAAGGAAAGAGGAAGAAGAAACTCCATTCTGGTGCGTCGGGTGTGTGTGCCCCAAGAAGTACACCTGTACATTTGTTGCAGTTTTGTTTGATTGAGTTGAGACTTTGGTGGATCTTGATTTTAGATGATTTCTAAATCAAGAATCATTTCGATCAGAGATATACTCGATTTTATATGATTTTTTTTCTGATTTTATGAATAGTGATCAGGTTTGGATTTCCGGCTATTCCAATCAGATCAATAGTTTTTGGTGGCCTTAGTTTGACATAATCTGGTTGTTTTTATGTGAGGAAACTTTTAGAAGTGTTGTTTTGACAAAATTTGGTGTTTTGGCGAAGCTTTGAAGTGATTTTAGTGGTCTATTTAAGGCGGTAGTTGGGTTTTTGCTTATTGAGGGGATAGAACTACTGTAACCTTTGTATTAACATCAGGCTTCATCATTTCTGATATTGGATATCTGTTTTGGATTGTTGGTTGAGGCATTTGAGGTGTGGCCATGTGTGCATCTTGTTTGGTGCATACTTTGTTGACGGTCTTCATATTGGCTGAGCACATATGGGTGTTGGTAGTATCAACATGGTTTGTGTTGTCTTTTGGTTTCATTCCAGAGAGTATGTTGAAGTTGGTGATATCTGTAACGAAACAAGAGTGCACAACTACAATGCCAACGAAGGGCTACACAAGTGCACAAATATATTATGGTTTCTAATGGACCGATGACAATCTCGTAAAAGAGATACACAAAGGCACGAATTCCACAAGAGCACAAAAGCACAAAACCCATAAGAGCACAAGAGAAAATTAGATCTTGTATTAGCACATGAAATGCTTTAGAAAAGCATAAAATACATAGTGAGGTGAGGCTCTAGCCTTTAAGGGAGGCAATCCAACACTCGTTGGACTGTCACCCCAACAGTTCTTTTGAATTTACAATAAAAAAATAGAAAAATAAAGAAAATAAAAAGGATTGTACTAAAATACATATGAAATAACCAAAATACCCTGATTTACTTATATTATATAAAGATGCGTATATCAATTAGGTATAAATATATACACAGTATTTTTAACTCTCCCCCTCAAACATACTGTGAAATCATCGAAAGTTTGCTAAGAAGATACAAGAATTGGTAGATGAAGAGATTTGGTGAAGAAGTCCGCAATCTGAAACTCTGACTGAACATATGGTAAAGTAATCCTCCCCTTCAATTATTCTTCTCAAACATAGTGGCAATCCATCTCAATATGTTTTGTTTGCTCATGAAATGTGTGATTGTTGGTTATATATATGTGGCACTTTTGTTATTTGAAGGTCTGAAACATCAACACCCATATATGAAAGTAATGATCTCATCCACACGACCTCGGTTGTTGTTGTAGCCATCACCCTATACTCAGCTTCGTGGAAGATAAAGACACTTTCTGTTGTTTTTTGCATCTCCAAGAAATGAAAGAATCACCTACAAACACACAAAAACCTGTAGTTGAGTGACGGTTATTGAGATCTCCTCCCCAGTCAGAATCAATATAAGCAATAAGATTTAAAGATGATGAAGATGATAAGAATAGCCATTTAGATGTAGTTTTCTTGTTCTATCGAACTATTCTTAATATGACACTCATGTGAACCGATGTGGGCGCATGTTGAAACTGACTTGCAGTATGTACTGCATGCGCAATGTCTGGCCTGGTAATAGATAGGTACATTAATGATTCGATAGGTTGCCTATAAAAAGTTAGATTATCTAACAAAACTCTGTCTTCAGCTCTCATTTTAGTATTTATCACTTCAGGAGTATCGACATATTTTGTATTTGTGATTCCCAAACGCGCAACAATATCAACTGCAAACTTGATTTGAGACAAAATGTACCCTCTTGGCGAGTATGCTACTTCAATTCCTAAAAAATTTCTCAAAAAACCAAGGTCAGTCATATCAAAAGATTTTTTAAGCATAATTTTATTTTTTTCAATTTTCTTCTGATCATTCCTAGTGATGTTCATATCATCAACATACAAAAGCAAAATTATAAGTGAGGTACCGGTTCCAAGATTCAACACCGTTCTACTAAAACGATCATACCATGCTTTATGAGCTTGTTTAAGCCCATATAAAGCTTTTTGAAGATGAATAACCATTCCATTTTCATTAGTCAGACCAAGGGAGGATCCATGCACACTTCTTCATTTAAATTTTCATTTAAGAAAGCATTCTTAACGTCTAACTAATATATAAGTTATTTTCTAATGGATGTTACTGCAACTAGATCCCTAATTGTGGTCATGCGAGTTACTGGGGCAAATGTTTTCTCATAATCTATTTCATATTCCTGGGAGAATCCTTTTGCAACTAATCTTGCTTTGTTTCTTTCTAGGGACTCGTCACTCTTTGTTTTGACTTTGAATACCTATCTACATCCTATTGTTTTCTTTTCCTTGGCAAGAGGTTGAACTGCCCAAGTATGAGCCTTGTATAATGTATCTAATTCTATTTTCATAGCTTCTACCCATTCTTTTTTGTTTTTAGCTTCTTTGTAGTTAGGTGGTTTATGATATGAATGAGTTGTTAGAAGACAAGCCCTAAAGTTTGCAGAAAAGGATTCATAAGAGACAAACCTATTTGAGAGGCTTATGTATCTGTTCAGATCTTCTAACACTAGATTCTTCAACATTTGTTGATTGATTATACCTTTCAAAAGTATATGGATGCTCCCCATTATCTCGTCTAGAGTATTGTAAGGGATTATGAGTTGGTTTTCTTTTTTCACTTGGTTCTTTAATAGACTCAAAATTATCAATATCAATATTATCAATAATTTTATTATTTAATTTAGGTAACAAATCAAATAAGAAGGCATACTCAGATTCTTCCTTAGGTTTTTCAAAATCAAATCCATTCTCATTTTCAAGAAATGTTACATTTCTAGAGACATAAAGTTTATCGTTTGTTGGTTCATAACATCGATAGCCTTTTTTATTTTTGGCATATCCAAGAAAAACACATTTTATAGCTTTAGGAGAGTTTGTTATATTTTTCAATAAGCACAAAACATTTACATCCAAATACCTTTAGTCTTTTCAAATCGAGAGAGATTTTAAAAAGCTTTTCAATAGGGGATTTGTTTTCCAAAGTTTGATAAGGCATTCTATTTATTAGATATATCGTAGTGAGAGCGGCTTCGGCCCAGAAGTTTTTTGGAATTTCTTTTGAAATGAGTAGGGTCCTAGAAGTTTCAATAATGCGATGTTTTTTTTCGGAAATACCATTTTGTTGGGGGTCCTAGAACAAGATCTTTAGTGTAAGATACCATGAGTTTTTAGATAGAATTGGAATTCGTTTGAAAGAAACTCTCCCCCTGAGTCGGGGCAGAAGACTTTAATGTTTGTTTTAAATTGATTTTTAACTAGATTATGAAAAATTTTAAAACACGAAAAAACTTCAGATTTGAGTTTAAGGAAGTATATCCAAGTATGTCTACTAAAATCATCTATGAATGTAACATAATATGAATAAGTATTTTTTGACATAACGAGAGCGGGACCCCATACATCCGAATGCACTAATTCAAAGATTTAATTAGTCAAGGAAGTTCTAGATCCAAAAGGCATCATTTGCATTTTCCAAATATACAATCTTCACATACAAATTCTTTGTCCTTATAAATTTTTTCAAAAATGAAAAATGAGATAATTTGGATATACTTGGGTGTTTTAATTTTTTATGCCAAAGATCTAAATTAATGTCTTTGACATGATTACAAAGAGAGTTTTTGGGTAAATATAAAAAATTCATATAGTAAAGATTTCCTCTTCTATAGCCTTGCCCAATCAGCTTCCTTGATTAGAGATCCTGCACCCAAAAAGCCTTAGATGAGAAGAATACTTTACACCCATAATAAAAAATTTGAAAAAAGGTTTAAATTTAATTTTGAATAACCCTCACATTTGGAATAAAAATGTTTTTTTAGATATTATTGAGGTTTCCTATACTTTTAACTTTTAAATAAGTACCATCGGCAGTTGATACACATGAAAAATATAAATTAGTGCAATTGGATAATAGACTCATTATGAGTCGTGTGAAAAGAGGCTCTCGAATCCAAAATCCAAGAAGACTTACCTGGAAAAGAAGACGAAGAGATGGCGACGTCGGATGTAGGAGTGACTTTAAGAATTTGTGAGACGACCTCTGCTATTTGGGTAATTGTCAAATCATTGAAGTTGCCTTCTTTTTTTTATTCTTGAGGTTCTTCACTTACGGCAACAACATTCTTGAACTTGGGACTATCTGGTCTTATATAACCCCGTTCCTTACAATAATGACAAATAATTTTACCCTTGTATCCTCTTTTTTTTTCCTCCCCAATTATGTCCTCCATTGAATTTTATTTCAAAGTGAGGTGGTTTATAAGTTTTTACAAAAAATTTGAGTCTTGATACGACAAGAACCTCATCATTAGACTTGTGCATTCCAAGTTTTGTTTCTTCTTGACAAATTTGAGCAAGCACCTCACTTATAGGACTCGAAGTCCTATAAAATAAAGACCTAACTTGCTCAAATTTTGGTCGGAGACCATAAAGAAAAGAGAAAAGGTTTTCTCTTTCAACTTGTAATTTTCTCATTTCAATAGTCGAACATTCTCATTTTGGTTTTAACATAGCTAGTTCATCCCAAATAAAAGATAAAATACTATAAAAGTCTCTTACATTTTTATCTCCTTGTTTGGTATTACGTACCTTGTCTTGAAGATAATATAGCCCAGCCATATCTTTTTTAATGAAGGTGCTCTTTAGGAAAATCCATGCATCACATGCCCTTTTAAATGTGATGATGTTGGTGGCGATTTTGAACTCCATGGTATTCATGAACCATAAGAGAATTTGAGCATTGTTAGCTTCTCAATCCTTAACTTGTTTTGATATTCTTGCAAAGCTTTCTCCTTTTCTTCTTCAGATAGGGCTTTGACTTGATCTCCTTCTCTTCTTGTCAATTTAAGTTGAGGTTCATTAGTGGTTCTACTAACAAAACCCCAAAGCTTTTTACCTTTGTGATTTTTCATAGTGGTTGCCTACATCAAATAGTGGTTTTCGTTGAGCTTGTAGGAGACGACGGAGGCAGAATCTCTTTCTCCCATAATGAAGAAGACTTGTGTTTGAGGACGAAAGGTTGAAGAGCACCACCACAAAGAGAACAATCTCAAGATTGCTTTCATTACTTCAAGAGCCTAGCTTTGATACCATGTAATGAAACAAGAGTGCACAATTACAATGCCAACGAAGGGCTACACTAGTGCACAAATATACTATGGTCTCTAATGGACCGATGGCAATCTCATAAAAGAGATACACAAAAGCACGAATTCCACAAGAGCACAAAGGCACAAAACTCACAAGAGCACAATAGAAAAATAGATCTTGTATTAGCACATGAAATGCTTTAGAAAAGCATAGAATACATAGTGAGATGAGGTTCTATTTATAGAGAGCCTCACATGCCTTTAAGGGAGGCAGTCCAACAGTAGTTGGGCTGTCACCCCAACAGCTCTTTTGAATTTACAATAAAAAAATAAAGAAAATAAAAAAGACCTTACAGTATCTAATGGACTGTACTAAAATACATATTATTAAATAACCAAAATACCCGTGATATACGAATACTGTAATGGACTGTGCTAATAGATCTTGTATTAGCATGTGAAATGCTTTAGAAAAGCATAGAATACATAGTGAGGTGAGGTTCTATTTATAGAGAGCCTCACATGCCTTTAAGGGAGGCAGTCCAACAGTAGTTGGGCTGTCACCCCAACAGCTCTTTTGAATTTACAATAAAAAAATAGAAAAATAAAGAAAATAAAAAAGACCTTACAGTATCTAATGGACTGTACTTAAATACATATTATTAAATAACCAAAATACCCCTGATATACGAATACTGTATAAATATATACGCAGTATTTTAACAATATCTTGTTTATTTCGGAATTGTATATTGTGTATTCGGTCCAGCTGTATTGTGTTCTCTATTGGCTTTTTGATTTGTAGTTGAGGGTTGTGGTTGTGATGGAGAAGGAAAAATTAATTCAACTTGACCCATTAAAGTTGGATAGTTCCCATCTGTTTGTCAGAATGGTAGATTTAGTGATGAGATGATTGCTATGTCATGAACATCTAGAGGTGACATGGGTGGTATGAGATGTCATTATTGCAAAAAAATGTGGCATATACAGCAATCCTACCCTGCATTGAAAAGAGAGGTGGTTCTGCAACTCAATCCATTAGAGAGTCCTAGGGATAGGAATGAGCAATTGAATGATAGTGGAAAGACTCGGTCTGTTGACTTGCCTGTGAGAGGTTCTTCTGAGCATCTTGGTGGGAGTCAATTATGGATTTTGGAGTTGATTCTGTAGATGCAACAACAAATTCTTTAATTGCAGCTTTTAACTCAGTCATTCACTGTTGCTCTGTCTTCTAACCTCTCTTATGTTCCCACTTCCTCTTCTGATTTTGCTTGTGTAGGTATTTCTGGTAGTCCTCTTGGTGGTTGATAGATTTAGGAGCATCATGCCACATTCTGTTGGCCAAATTACCAATTTTAACTGCAATGTTATATTCTCTCTTGTTGATTGTGTTGTGCAGAATCAGCTGTTAGGAAGAATGATTGAAATTGGTCATAGGAGGGAAGATATGTATTATTTAGATTGGTTGGATATGAGCTCTCAAAAGAAGTCTGGAGTTAATCTAGGGGATGCGGTTATGGATGAATCTGTTTTGTGGCACCATAAACTAGGTCATATTTCTAGTTCAGGTTGCCACATTTGGTATCTGGTAGGAGTTTGGGTGAGTCAAAGTTACGTGGCAAGGCATGTGAAAGTTGTAGGCTGGCAAAGGGCCATGCTATGCCATTTGGGACTAGAAACAAGGAAGCTTAGTGTCCAATTGATCTTGTTCATTCAGATGTGTGGGGTCCCTCACCAATCTTCTTCGAAGGAGGTTCGTCGTATTTTGTCACATTTATTGATGATTGCATAAGGTATACTTGGGTATATGTCATAAAAAGATGCTGGCAAAGGGCCATGCTATGCCATTTGGGACTAGAAACAAGGAAGCTTAGTGTCCAATTGATCTTGTTCATTCAGATGTGTGGGGTCCCTCACCAATCTTCTTCGAAGGAGGTTCGTCGTATTTTGTCACATTTATTGATGATTGCATAAGGTATACTTGGGTATATTTCATAAAAAGTAGCAGTGAACTTTTTGAGATCTTTAAGAATTTTGGGCTATGATTCAAACCCAGCCAAGATTAAGCCTTTTAGAAATGATTTTGGTGGTGTTTGAGAGGTTCTTGCAGTAAAGAGGTATAAATCATAAAAAATCTTCTCCTTATACTCTTGAACAAAATGGAGTCACTGAATGGAAGAATAGGCACATTTTTTAGACAACTATTGCTTTTCTCTCTAGTGGATGTGTGCTAAAAATATATTGGGCTGATGCTAAGTGGATGACTATCTATCAGATAAATAATATGCCTTCGAGTGTTTTCAAAGGTATATCTCCTTTTCAGAAATTGTATGGAATTGTTCCGAACTATAAAATGATGAAAGTGCTTGGATGTATCTGTTTTGTGCTTTTACCTGATAAATATAAAGATAAACTGTCTCCCAAAACTGTTAAGTGTTGCTTCTTGAGTTTTTCAAATGGGCAAAAGGGTTATAAGTGCTATTGATCCAATTGAAAGAAAAGTTTGGATATCTAAAAATATTGTCTTCCATGAAGATATACTTTATTTTAGCCAGATTGAGGATAAGGCATGAGCGGAGACTTATATGTCCTTCTTGGTGCCATTTCTTGCAAAAATAGGGAATGGATGGGCATATGAAGGATCAGGGTGAGCAAGAGGGAGTTAATGGGCATATGGAGGTTTGGGGACGAAAGTTTCTTTAAGAGGCCATAGGTTTGGACAAATCTATTCTAGACGACATAAAAATATTGTTGGGATACCTTTTCTTAGATCAGGTGTTGGCTGAGGAAGTAGGAAGCATAAAGGCCAATTCTGATCCAATTCCTTCTTCAATTGATCGTGAGCATCAAAGTCTAGGGTCATTTTTTGAGCCATCCCCATTTCCTTCACCCTCTCCTTAGGTACGTCGAAACTCTAGAGTATCCATTCCTCCCTCACTTTGTGTCTTATGAGTCTTTCTCCGCTATACATTGTGTATTCTTAATCTTGATTCACTCTTATGTTGAACCTAAGTCTTATGCGGAGGTTGCTTGTAAAGAAGAGTGGCAATTTGCAATGACTAAGGAAATGAATGTCCTAGAGAGAATGCATGCATGAGATTTTGTAAAGCCTCCAACAGGCAAGAATGTAGTTGAGAGCAAATGAGTTTATAAGATCAAGACTAAGGCAGATAGGTCTTTCAAAAGATATAAGGCAAGATTAGTGGCAAAGGGCTACAACCAACAATTTGGAATTGATTTTGCAGAAATCTTTGCACCTGTGACTCATTGACTACCGTACGAACCTTGCTTGTAGTAGTTGCAGTGAAACAGTAGAACCTATGGCAATTAGATGAGAAAAATGTCTTCTTAAATAGTGATATGCATAAGGAGGTATATATGTAGTTTTCACAAGGATATTAGGATCCTGAGGGCAGAGTTTGTAGGTTGAAGAGGGCTTTGTATAGGTTCTAACAAGCTCCTCGAGCCTGATTAGAAATATTTAGTGCTGCTATCAAATTTCTTGGTTTCAAGCAAAGTTACCATGACCCAACATTGTTTATGACATCTTCTTATCAAGGGAAGCACATATTACTCATGTATGTTGAAGATATGATCATTCCGGGAGATAATTTAAATTAGGTAGATTATACCAAGAAGTTAGCCAACATTTTTGAGATAAAGGATGTAAAAATTTTGAAATATTTTCTTGGCTTAGAGATTGCATACAAGAGAGGACTTTACTTGTCCCAACATAAGTATGCAACTGATTTGGTTGTGAAGGCAAGATTAGTGGACCTTTAAAAAAGGTTAGTTATCCTATGGAAGCTAATGTCAAGTTGAGAGCTTCAGATGGGGTAGAGCTAGATGATCCAGTGTTGTATAGGCAGTTAGTCGGTAGCTTGATATATTTGACTATATCTAGACCATATATCACTTACTTTGTTCATGTTGTCTGTTAGTTTATGAGCTCCCCCAGGATGGTTGCGGTACTTCGGATTCTTAGATATGTGAGGGACACCATGTACTATGGGATTTTTTTCATCGTCCTCTTCCACAGATGTGAGAGCCTTTTGTGATGTTGATTTTGGAGACTCTACCCGGCATCGTCTTTCTACTATTGGCTTTTGTATTTTTCTTGGAAGCTCCCTAATTTCATAGAAAAGTAAGAAGCAACAAAGAGTTGCTTTATTTACAGTTGAAGTTGAATACAGAGCAATGGCACAGGTTACAACTTATGTTATTTGAATAAGGTGGCCATTGGGAGAGTTGGGAGTTCCTATCGATGATCAGATATGAGTGTTATTCATATTGTAAAGAATCCAAAATTTCATGAAAGAACTAAACATATTGAACTAGATTGTCATTTTACAAGGCCTATGAAGATGGAGTCATTTATCTTGAGCATGTAGGCTCTAAGGATCAGATTGCAGACGTGTTTACCAAGAGTCTTGCTCCGTTGCACTTTAGCACATTCCTTTCCAAACTTGGGATGATTCCTCTTGCATCATCTCAAGTTTGAGGGGGAGTGTTGAGTCTTATGTACAGTGTGTATTGCATTTTGTGTGCTACCCATTTTATGTATTTGTGTATATTACATTCTTTACAAGGGTATTTTTGTACTTCTTCTAGTTGTGTAGAGTCGATTGTTTTTTGACCTGTAGTGGGATATGAGGGATGTCCTTCATATATGGTTGCATTCTTTCTTCTCTCTCAATGAAGTTTCTCTTTCCATCTTCTTTGCTCTCTCTCTCACGGTTGGAACCATGGTTGCCAGTCGAGAAAGCGGCAGCGAGAATCGATACGGGAAGCGAAAGCGGGAAGCGAGGCACTTTCAAATTTTTAGGAAGCGGGAAGCGTGGGACGACTTATATAAGCGAATCAGGAATCGTCTCGGAAGCGAACCGGAAGCGACCTAGGAAGCAAATCGGAAGCGAGAAAAGAGAAAAAAATTTAAAAAAAATTTAAAAAAAATTTAAAAAAAAATGAAAAGAGGGAAGCGTGCTTCCCAAAAAAATTGGATGCTTCCCTGCGCGTTTCGGAAGCGCGATGTTAACAACGCGTTTCGGAAGCACGATGTTAACATCGCGCTTCCGAAACGCGCTTCGGGGAAGCGCGCTTCCTCATTAAGCTAGGCGTTTCCGGTAACTCTGGTTGGAACTCTATTGCTTTGATATTGTGAAGCTACTGGGGGCAAAGCAATTGACTGTATAAATCTAGATCACTAGTCCTTATACTCCCTATTTGTTGTTTTAGCAGTAGTCTCCTGTTAATTCATGCATTCCTGTTTCCTTGTCCCTTTATTTATGATGTAACTGTTTTCTTGAATTATAAGTACATTATGAATTGTGTTTTGCAGGATTGATGTTCAAACAAATACAAGGCGTTTTCTGTCTTTGTTTAAGGTAAGTGTGTGCAATAAAGTGTTGTAATCCCCATAGATGTAGGAAAACTTTATCAATTATGACTTCATTTGAGAACTGGTAGTTGGGGTAGAGATTGGGGATTTGGATTGGAATTTGGTGAAGCCCCTCTGGCAATGATTGTTTGAGACAAAGGTGTTGAGGTGCGTTTGAGTTGTGGTAGTGACAGTGTTTTGTATGTTGATTGCAGCATGAGTCACATATGAAATTTTGGTATTTATTTAGCTACATGCTATTGTACTGATTTTGAATTTTTCAGTACCTGCTTGAGGATGTAGCATTGGTCCCACTACGGTTTGAAAAAATCCCTTTGCAGGTAGGCTTTCAGATGATGGTCCATTCAGCCTCTGATATGTTCATCCCTCAAAACAGATGCATTTTCCTTCAATTTATTCATTGGCATTCTTTTTCTTTTCATTCTTCATCCTTAACATGTTTCTGCAATCTTTTCAGGCACGGCGAGACCTGTTTCTTCTACTTTCAAGGTTTCTCTTCTTTTACAGCTTTGGTGAGCCTGACTTGGTTTCATTAGATGATCAGATCTCCTAAGTCACATTGTAATATTGCATTTTCTTATTTCCCTCATGCAGTTGATAAATTAGGAGCATTCCTAAACCACTTTCCTGTATTTCCAAATGCATTTTTAGTTGGTGGACCAGAGGATCTGTTTGTCATTGAGCTAACTGATCAGGTGGGTCCTTTTACATTTAGAATGGGTAGAGTTTTCTGTGATTCCATATTTGTTAAATTGAATGTTTTATTTTTTTTTGGTTTTATCTCCTGTATACAGGTTCTGAAGTTGAAAGTGGAGCCTGTGTTACTGCACTACCTGTATCATATGAGGGCCCTACAGGGTATTTCACCTTTTCCTTCTAAGAATTAGTTTCCATGTGATAATACATGCTTTGGTGCCTTGGAAGTCATACTTTTCCGACAATATTTTGGAGTGTATGATGAGCATGCAATCAAAATTTTAAACATCAGTGCCATCCAATTTTTTTTGTAGGTTTGGAACTAAGGATGACCACATGTACCAGGATGAAATCATGCCTTTATAGTTTTACATCTCCTGGAGGTCCTATGTATCCAACAAGAGCTGTTCGTCATGCAGCCTGGGAGGCCTTAGATTTACTATTCCCTGTAAGTCTTCTATAACCATGCATTGCTTGACCTTGAGTAACGGAAAATCTTGCAATGTGTGATTGACAAGCTTGGCTAGTTTGAAATAATTCTTTTGTGGGTGGTTTCTTGATTCATTGATGCTTGTTGTCTATCACATTCCCTTGGTAGTCTTTACAGAATTATGATCCCATTACTCTGGGAAATAAAAAGAAAAGGAAATTACTAGTCTCTGAGTGTTTTGTTAGTTGAATTCATTGCGGGAAAACTGATATTTATAGGCTCTGTTTCGAAGCCCCCAAATCCGGGGTGTGTTGCAGTTTCCCCTAGTGCTCTCATGCTCTCTGCTGTTTGTGGGCAGTGGTGTTGCTAAAACATTGGGAATGGAGTTGTCCGGTCCGGCACCACATTTCAATGCCATTTCCACGAGGATGTTTTTGGCAACTCCATCCTCAACACCACATTTTAGCAAAACCATATTTTTTTTCAACACATGGAAATGGTGTTTCCATCACCTCCTACTAGTTGTTTGGTGGACGAGTTTTTGAGTGAGGTAAAAGAACTTCGGATCTCAATGGAAGGCTCCCAAGCAGAGCCTTAGACTCAGTTTTCTTGTTTTGATGATGTTAACCCAAAAGAACAGTAATTTAAGGTATGGACTATGGAGTCTTGGGCACGCACTGAGACATGCTACTCAAATGTCCATTGTATTTGTTTTCCTTTCAAAGCTGACTTCTTTATCTTGATACAACAAATTTGAGTCGATTGTATGTATCCATAGGAAAAAATATCAGCCACTTTTTGAGAATCTCGTGATTTTATGGCAAGACTTCAAATACCGATATAATAAAAAAATGTGATATTTTCAAAATACGACTTATTTTAAAAAATATCATGTTTGTATTGTGATCACATTGTTAATGTGATCTTTATATTTTAGTTCTTATATAATTTTAAAATTTAAAAATACTGATATTTCCCAAGAAAAAAAAAATTGTTAAATTTATCTGAGATTTTCCTTGCTTAGAAAATACCGATAATGAGATTTCTGACTACTATTGTATCCGAGTCACGGAATGTGTTAAATTCCTGAAGCACTTGAATGAAAAGAATCCACCATGTCTTGCCCTTTGCTTACTCTGTGACCATGCACTTCATAGTTGGAAATTGCTCTTGTACATGTATAACTGTCTGTCTGCATTTCATAGTCAGTTTTACCCAGTTGTGTTCTGCAGGTAGGACGCTATCCTCGCCTTCTGATAAGCCTATTTTTCCGGCTGTTGTATCCATGCTACTGGCCTTCATCAATCTGGCATTTTATCGTTTCCTGTCTCGAAGCGATTGTATGTGCAATCCAGGGTTTTATTTTTGCTGCCTTGGAGAAATTTAGAAAACCGAAGACTAAATGATGTCTCCTTGAATGAGGTATCTGAAGTGAACATGAGTGGCATAAAATTTGTAATGTGCATGGTGATCACAATGTGTTGCCAAATCCTTCTGCTATGTACATCTAAGTCACGTTTTTCTGCAATGCAATGCTACGCAAGGTCAGATTTCACAACGCTTTCGTTTTAGTTCCACTAGTTATCTCAACATATAATTGGTCTAAATCGAGTTTAAAAGCCCGGTATTCTGGGGTGCTGGGGAGGCCTTAGCTTTCTGCCTTTTGCAAGCCACACCCGCCATTGGTCTGTCTTGCTTAAAGTATGGACTAAGTACGGATCATATTATCTTTTGATGTTTTATTGCAGGTTTTGCAAATCAAGCCCTTCAAATGCAATATCTATAATCAAAATATTGCATTGAAAAACATTGTCTAAATAATTCAATCCAAATAAAGTTTTACATATACTTCCGATTAATTGAAAAGGCACTTGCAGCTATGACTTTCTGAAATGGTTCATACTGGTTCATATTAAGATTACGGACATGCCCATAGTTACCGGAAACTTCTTGCTACATGGAGAAGCTAGTTTTGGAAGCAATAAACTCTTCGCTACATATAATGAAGAAGCTAGTTTTGGAAGCAATAAACTCTTCGCTACTTGGAATGAAGGGAAGCTTTGAGAAATTTGCTTCCTAAATATTTGAATCTCAATTCCCTTTTGTGATATACTCGCTTTTCATTTCTCAAATCTATTCCCTTTTGCTTTAATGTTTCCCTCTAGCTTTGTCTTCACTTATATTAAAAGTACAATTTTTTATAACAAGCTTGTGTGTCGGTTTTATAATTGTGTTCATGTCATTTCTAATTTGCTTTTGTATGTGCATCACTTCCCACATTGCTAATAAGAGGGGGGGATAAGATTGTTATTAATTTTTTTTTGCCCCCCCAAATAAATGAGTGCATCACATTGGCTGGCATCCGACTGGTAAAACCCTTGAGGTCCTCTTTGCCCACCAGGGAGTCTAGCTTGAATCTTGTTGCAAATGATGCAACCTGTGGGTTTCAAACTTGTGCACATGGTTGGTAGGAGCTGTGGTGGACGTCTCTTTGTGGTGGGACGTTGCAGGTTCAAAAGCCAGTGGTGGGGTCTGCCTAACCCCAGCTTGCCTTTCAAAAACAAAACTTGCGACATCGCATCAACTTAGTCACATTCACAGGTCTCCCTAACCAGATGAGCAGAACCCTTGTGGGCTAAGATTGCTAAAAATTGATACCTTAGAACCCAGTAAAAATGGAACAATCTCCGGTTGGGTGCATTGAATCAAAGCAGCGTACAATGTCTTCGTCTGATTCATACAAATTCTTGGCGCTTTAAGATAAATGTTAGCAACCCATTCACAGCAGCCCTTTGATCTAAAAATTGCAAAAGGTTTGAAAAGACCCACGTAACACATAACGCAAGAACCAAGTCGGTCTCTGACCCATCACAAAGATTAGGGGTGTAAATGAGCTCAGCCGGATTGAATTTTAGGTTGAGATTTGGTTTGCCTAAACATATTGAGCTCAAGCACACTTGCCCTGTTTAGATTGATTTGTTCTTATTCGGTAGCATTGTACTGAGTTTGAGCCTAATTTCAAGTTTAACCGCCTTATTATTATCGACATCAACCTGAAAATATTTGTTATCATATGAATTATCTGTGGCCTTGAGGCACTTTAAGCATCCAAAGGTTCTGCAAAACTCTCTTATATGTATATATATATATATATATATACACGGTGATGATTCATAGTTTTTTTTTTGCGCGCTCCAGAGCTTTAGCCGAGGTCATGACCACAGCCAAAGCTCTGGGCAGAAAGAAAAAAAGCATGCATTACACCCCACATTCGAAGATGCGGGTTTTCCTATATATATATATATATATATATATATATATATATATATATATATATATATATATATATATATATATATATATATATATATATATATATATATATATATATATAGCTGCCTGCCACTTTTTTAGCCTACTGCTAGCTTACCAGGCTTTAAGGGAGTTTTTTTTCCTTAAATCCAACCACACAGATGTGTTCTACATGGTTTATTTTATAGGAATCAGCTTTTGGATAGTCCGATTCCGATACACAGGTAGATTTTTATAAAGTTTAAAAATCAACAGTCTAAGATTACATAAATATTCAAGGCATAAAAGATCATTTTTTTATTCAAAAAACTATGATCCAAGTGTCGTTTACTAGCAAATCAACAATGACGAACATATTTGCAGTGTCAGATTTGTGAACAACCCAAAAACACCATTCGCTCATGGTAGACTGGTGGTAGGCTAAAAAGTGATAGGCAGCATTACTTTTCCTTTATATGTATATGAGAGAGAGACAGGAACCGGAACCCACTCAACAAATCATAGTAGCAAATATTTATAGCTTGATATGAACTGGTAGATGAGTTTTAATAGTTCATAAGTAAATTCATAGAAATGTACGTTCAAACTTGATTCAGTGAAATAATAAAAACATAGTACAGCTTTTTCGAAAGGCCAAAAGGATAGTCATTCCCAGTCTCCCACTCTCGTATAAGATATCTCCCCCTCTCTTTTATCTTAGCATGTATAGACATGGTGATGCACCTGATGGTCATGTCTTTGTTGAATTTAAATTAAAAATTTTGGAAGAGGGCTAAAGATGAGACTAGCAGTTTTTAAAACTCTTTGATAATATTTTGTAATGGCAATTTTATTGCACTGTTATTAATATAAAAATGAGAGTATGTAGTGCAGATGTGAATAAGGTATCAATGAATTGAAACGAGTAATATCTCAATGCTCATGCCTTTTTCAGTGAATTTGCTCTCTAGATGTAATGTACAGGGTGCGTTTAGTAGAGATTAGTTTTTCTTTATATTCAAAGATCAATCCATGCACTAATCCGACTTAAAGAATTAGTACAAAAACAAAGAAAAAGATTGAACGATCGAACCCTAACAAATCGTCCATACCAAACATATCTACAAGGTCAAATTTAGTCCAAACAACTTGCACTTATGAGTTAGAACTCATTGATACCATATGCACATCCACACCAAAGACTTTCCACACAACACACGAAAGAGAGCGAGACACACACACACGCACACACGCACACACACACACACATATATATATATATATATATATATATATATATATATATATATATATATATATATATATATATATATATATATATATATATATATATATATATATATATATATATATAGGAAAAGTGATAACTGCTTACCACCAACCTACCACCAGTGCATAGGTGTTTCTAGGTTGTTTTTCTCAAATCTGACCCTGCAGATGTGTTTGCATGATCAATTTGCTAAAAAATAAGGAAGCAGATCAGGTCATGCTGAAAATGAGCGTTTTTGCTCATGCGGACATCGTGGCCGTCTGTTTGCATTTTGGATGAATGCCACGTGGTTTTGTTGACTTTTGAGCTTTTTAAATGCAAATCGGATGGCCACGATGTCCGCATGAGCAAAAACGCTCATTTTCAGCATGACCTGATCTGCTTCCAAGAAATAACACTTGAATCATGTTTTTTCTGATAAAAAACATGATATGTATATATATATATATAGAGAGAGAGAAAGAGTCATTAAAATGAGAGCATTTCCAACACTTTTTTTTGGCAATCCCATCATGTAGATGTGTTCAGAATGGTAAATTTCCTAGAAATCAACTGTTAGATCGTGCATTTTGGCTGAAAACATGTGATTTATGCTTGAATATTTATGAAGATTATGAGCCGCTGATTTTAAAGCTTTAAAAAATCTTGTTGATGCATTATAATAGGATGATTCAAGAGCTGGTCCTTCTAAAACCAGGCATGTACATCACATCTGTACGGTTATATTTAAGAAAAAAGTGAAAAAATCTATGAAAATTGCAGTTCACAGGGTAGTTATCATATTCTAGTGAAACTCTTTTTTTCTCTCTCCCTCTCTCTCTCCTCTCTTATATATATATATAAAAGAGAGGGAGAGAGAGCAATGTAATGGTGGACGGCAAAATGTTGGACATGCGGTTGCCTGCCACACTTAAAAAAAAAGGAGATTTAGCGCGGTCTTTGACCACCGCTAAATAGGGATGCACAATGAGCCGAGCTAGCTTGGGCTCGGCTCAGGCTCGACCCGTGCGGTTTGAGTGTTCGAAAAATAAATAAGCTGAGCTTGAACAAGGGTTTAGGCTCGGGACAGGTAAACGAGCCGAGCTTGAACAGGTAGTCTAGCTCAGATAGGCTCAATAAACCTAATTTAAGCTTGGTTAACATAGTTAAATAAATAAATTAGATTATATATATATATTATTTTTCTTTACATGAATATAAAAAGAGGTGTTACTCAAGTGTGTAAGTCTTTGAAATCTTTTAAAAAAAACTTTGAAAATTTTTCATGAGCTTGAGCCGAGCTCGACTTGAGCCTATCTGGGAATAGGCTGTTCAAGCTTGGCTCAAGCTCGAGCCGAGCTTGAACATCCACTTCTTCTTGAGCCGAGCCATCCCACGCTCAATGCAAACCCAGCTTGTGTGCATCCTTACCGCTAAATACTAATATTGCGCCCAAAAGAAAGAGTGCCGCTGATTGTGCACACAATCAGTGGCACTCTTGCTTTTGACATAACAGTGTGTTACTCTCGTCCTATATATATATAGGGCCTGAACTTCAAAAAAACACCGAAAGAGAAGAAAAAACCCGAAAGAGCAAAAAAAAACTATATGTTATGCCACTCGTTAGGTGCTCAAACAGAGGTCACTCACGCGGAGCGTCTATCATGCAGCATGATGGACGCTCAATGTTCTTTTTGCACATAAAGACTTTTACTGGTGCTAAAATAATGCACTAAGTCTAAAAGTGTCCTTTTAGACTTTTACTTGCACTATTTTAGTGCTGTAAAAATCTTTTTGTACAAAATATATATTATTGTTTCTTTACATAGACATAAAAAAAGGTGTTACTCCACTGGGTAAGTCTTTGGTCTCTTATAAAAGAGGGCCTCGATTCAAATTCCGCCACTTTGCTTTCAAAAAAGTGATTTTGACAACAGTTTTTAAATTTTTTTATAAACATGTTCTGCTCGAGCTGAGCCGAGCTTTTCTTGAGTCCAACTCGAGCCGATCCGGGCATAGGCTGTTCAAGTTCGACTCAAGCCTGAGCTTGAACGTCCAGTTCTTCTTGAGCTGAGCCAGCCCGCTCCAGTTCTTCTTGAGCTGAGCCAGCCCGCTCGGCTCGAACCAGGCTCGTGTGCATCCCTACCGCTAAATACTAATATAGTACCCAAAAAAACAAGCAAAGTTGATTGTGCACACAATCAACAGCACTCTTGCATTTAACATAACAGTGGACGAAATGTCATCCACTGTTAGTCCCGTCCTATATATATATATATATATATAAGGTCGGAATTGTGAAAAAAACACTAAAAAGAGCAAAAAAATAACTGGAAGAGCAAAAAAACCTATATGTTATGCCACTCTTTAGGTGCTCAAACGAAGGTCACTCACAACGAGCATAGCATCCTTTTTGCGCAAAGACTTACTCGCACTAAAATAGTGCCAGTAAAAGTCTAAAAGTGTTTGCTTAGACTTTTATTAGAGCTATTTTAGCACCAGTAAAAATCTTTTTGTACAAAAAAGATGATGAGCATCCATCATGCCGTGCAAATGAATGCTCAGAGTGAGTGACTTTCGTTTGAGCACCTAACAAGCGAGCAACTACCAATATATATATATATATATATATGATTGGAGGAGAAGGATTCATGTGGAAGACCCAGAATGATTTTTTTTTTTGTTCATATCACCAACCCCAATTGTTTTGGGATGAAGGCCTAGTTGTTGTTGTATATGAGTAATGCTACCATGCTCCCAGAGTACCTACTCCCACGTACTAGAAATCATGGTTGTATCTTATCAATTAAACCTTTGGATGTAATCAACATTGTTTATTTGATAGGAATCATGCTTTTGATCATGTTTTTGGACATAAAATTTAAAGGTCTTAAAAAACTTACATGTATGCTATAAACATATGATCCAAAACTTGTTTTCTACTAAATAATGCTTATAGATCATGTCTATAGGGCCTGATCAACAAAAAAAAGGTTTAAGAAATTAGAAAATCTAAACCTTATATTAGGTGGTGGGAGTAGGTACTCCGGGAGCACCTTATATATATATATAACCACAATAAATTCAACAATATTGCCAATCACATCATTTGTTTACTTGTTATTTAACTTGCTAATCACAAAAAGCACAAATAAATCAAACATCAGCCATATTTGTAGTGAGCAGCATGTATGGTTCTTTTTGCAATATGGAAAGAACCCTACAATGGCCAGAAGTAAAAAGCATGTATGGTTCTTTCGCAGTCTCATTTTTCTTTGGTTAGGCACACTGGAGGATACCCTCCCATGGTTATCTAACTGAGACCCCCCAACTAAGATGGTGCAGTACCACAGAACCAACCATCACAGTGATCTCCTTGAACACTTATTACTAAACTGACAGTTCTAGCTCATGGGGGAAAAAACCAGGATCATGCAGAACTTCCAACGATCAGACTGATCATAAAAACAAAAAAAGAGAGAGCCTACTGCTTTCTTCAAATTTACATCAGCCTCCAAAATGCAAATAAAAACTATGTGATTCTACAGCTACATTATCATAACAGACGTCAGAGAATAAGGAGAAAATGGATGATTGCCTTCAATGTGATCATCCACTGGTTACACAAGAAGATGGTGTTCCTCCGCTCCTCAGCATGCCTTGATCAGTAAGCTGCCATATAAAGGGACAGCGTGCATCTGCCTTTTCCCACCACACTACTTTTGGAATATGTCGAGACTTCAACTTAGTGCTCCATGCTCAAGAAAGCAAAAGAAAATAAAAGAGAAATTGAGCTAACCAGCCTGATCCAGCATTCAAACTGTCCATTACTAGCCTTAATACCGTGTCAAGCAATGGACTGAACTGCAACAACAAATCCAAGCCCCATTGTCCAGTAACAAGGCCATGTAGATGCCCCCTCTAAAAACTGTAGAATGGTGGTAAAAATACATAATATTTAGATGAGTATCTTCAAGCAAGTCTTAGGGCATGAGAGACAGCAAGAGATGTTTTAATTTATCTGCATTGACTCTGAATGGTATTTATCCAGGTCTGCATCAAGGTCTTCAGTAGAAACACGTTCACCACGTCCTTTGCCCCTTCCTCGCCCTCTACCCCATCCACGGGCCCCACCACCACCTCGGGAACGAGCTGCAGCAGCAGCAGCAGCAGCTCCTCTTCCTTGGTTGCTGTTAGATCATGAACAGCAATAATTAGAACACTTGAAAGCCTCTAATTGCACAAGTATAGAAGATTCAAAGGATTCTTAACAACAAAGAGAACGACTAACAAAGCTAAGCACCAATATGTTGGCAAAGTGCTCACAAGAGAACAACGTTGCTTTTGCACAAAGCTGCATGTACATTACCAGGTGGATGAATACAGTTGAGTCAAGTACGTTCTTGAAGTCAGCTCTCATACAAATACACCTTTTTTTTAATTATATTGCTCAAATGCACATACATATCTTTAAACCAAACTTAAAAAACTATATGATCCTACACCAAAACGTGTTTCTTGACATCTTTGAAGCATATCAAAACTAGCACCAGATTACCGACTTCAAATTTTATAGGTGTAAGATGATTTTTAGATAAATAAATATACAAACATGGCATGTATATTTATTAATAAAATTGCTGAGACAATCCCTGTTTAGTTGACAGAGTTTGGCATGTAAATTTTAGCGTCAGGCAATTGCTTGTCAACAGAATCATCTTGATACACAAACCAGCTAATAGATTCTTACCTTTTGACAGCAACAGAATTTAGAAACACATTCAGACAAGATGACAGCTAAATTAGGAGGGAGCACATCATGTGCCACACAATGTCACAAATCGGAAATCTCAAATCTCACAGTAAATTAAATAATTGTATCTATTGGTAAAATGTTGGGACACATTGCTATATATAAGGAAAATCTTATGGTAAATTAGAAAGAAATTTAAGGGAAAACTCACAGTAAATTAAGAAATTGTTTATTGATCAAATCTTGGGGAAAGAGTGCATGAAGAAAAAAGAAAACAATATATACTATAACCAAACAAAAGTATAAAAAATATAAAAAGTGCTTTATTGCATTACTATTAAGATAAAAATGTATGCGACCTCTTAAAATAGGTTATATTTTGAAAACATCATTTTTTGGAATTATTAGCTTTTGAAAATGATAAAGCTCATGCCATTTTCAAAATATTGCTGATATTTGTAATATAGCTGCTACCAGGATGGCACTAAATGATCCTACAACCACAGAGTCTGAGTTGAGTTGTATGATACCAGTATACACAATGCCAGTTAACTATTACATGTATTCTGTTTTCAGTTTATGTTTATCTCACAAACAGTTCTTGCCTCTTGTTTTATGAGAGATATTTAAAACTGGTGAGTCAACTCCTTGACTAGTTTTGACTCAGCCTGGCTTCATTTACTGGGTTAACCCAGTGCATAGACTCGGGATCCAGCAAAACGAAGTAAGACTCGGTTGAGACATAGTGTGACTTCCCGAATTACAAAAGTGAAGCCAAGTCAAACTATTGACTTTGCTAGTCACAGTTTGACCTGGTTTTATTGATTATATGAATATAAATATAAACATAAATAAATATATACTTATATATGCTAATTTTGATAATTTTAAGTGTTTCTTAAATTATGGTATTATTAATTGATATTTGAAGTTTAATGCTTGTTTTTGTTGTTCTTTTGTTTCGAGTATTCATCTTGATAGTCAAAATCTATGTTAAGAAATATACAGGTACACAGCTTGGTTGTAGCATGATATTTAATTTATTTCTTGCATTTACAAGTAATCACATCTGTATTTCTTTTGCTATAATAGTGCACTATTCTTACATAAAATAAAAAAATTAACAAAACCTTGCCAACACAGAGTTGACTCATCCGAGTCATAAGTCAACTTTGGATGGGTTGATTCCCGAGTCACTGGGGTTTTGAACACGTTTAGAAGTTTAACATAAGAAAACATTAAGTGGATGTGTGGAACTTAATCAATCTTAAGTGGAATATGGATTAACTGGTCGCTAAGTCTTTAGTCAAGGAAATGCAATTAGGTTTCAGCAGAATGATGGCTTATGTAGACCAGTGTTGTGGGAGGCGTACGCCTCAATACCTGAAGCGTACGCCTCAGAGGCGAAGCGCACGCTCAAGGTACTGAGGCACTGTAGTGAGGCGTTTCAGGCTTGAAACACACGCTTCACTCATGTGAAGCGCATGCCTCAAGTCGAAACGCGCTTCGCTTCTAAAGCGTACGCATCATGGCACTGTTTCTTCATTTGTGTAGTCCCTACAAACTGCCACTTTCTCGCCAAAATCCGTCGGCGGAAAACCACCCCGATACCCGAAAAACCATCGGACCCAGGATGATCACGGCGGCAGACTTCTACCACGTGATGACAACGGTTGTTCCGCTCTATGTGGCGAAGATCCTGGCCTGCGTTACTACACCCTGATGCAGAGGTCCCAAGTCGCAGCCGACCACCTCACCTTCCCCTTCGTCGTCAAGGCCTGCGCGGCGCTTGCGGATCTCCCGCTCGGTAGATCCCTCCATGGATGGATTCTGAGCTGCGGGCTGGTTCGTGACCCCTTCATCGCGAGCTCCATGATCGGTATGTATTGGAAATCCGGCGGGGTTGGTGATGCGTGCCAATTGTTTGAAGAAATGCCTCAACGAGATGTTGTTGCTTGGAACGCCATGATTGCTGGGTTCCTGAAGAGGGAGGACATGGGGTCTGCTCGGGCTTTATTCAAGTCGATGCCTGCGGAGAGGTCTTTGGCTACCTGGAACACCATGATCACCGGCCTAGCGCAGAATGGGATGTCGACGGATGCGCTCGGGCTTTTCCGGCGGATGCAAGCCGAGGGCTTGACGCCGAATGAAGTCACATTGGTTGGTGTTCTTTTAGCTTGTGCTAAATTGGGTGCGCTGGAGGTCGGGAAATGGGTGCACAAGTACATCGAGAAGAACGACATTAAGCTGAGTGTTTTCTTGAGTAATTCTCTCATAGATATGTAGGTGAAAGGTGGAACTTTGGAATACGCACGCCAAGTGTTTGATGGTGTGTGTGAGAGGACAGTGGTCTTGAAGCTTATTTTATTATTTTGATCATGAAGCTTACGCTCCAACGCCTCGCTCCATAACATGCTCAACGCATGTAGACATAATAGATTCTTCATTCAGTGAAATATAATAGTAAAATATTGGAGATAAGAGGATGATTGAAATTTCTTCATAAAAAATGAGAATGAGTGAAAGACACATCATAAGGCTCATCTTCTTGATGGTTAATTCTTCCAACTTTGTCAATGTTGTCTTCTTAATACATGGTGATCTCCCATATTTATCCCATTCCCCATCACGATAGGTAGGATAGAATACCACCTAACCCAGTATCCACAGTTGTAAAACATACCAATCTCATGCATGGTGGCGGTGTGCAGTGCACCACCTGCTCCATATGACATGCTGATGAACATCAACAGGCTTGGGAAATCCATGGTTAGAAACCCCACAGGAGACATGTCTCAATCATTGTGTTTTGCAAGGTGTACAACAATTAAGGCTTTTCAGCAGATTAACCATTCGCTGAAGTTTTCTTGTTTGCTATGTCTGTTAAACCCCAAATATGTTACACCTCTATCAAAACCAGACATAGCAAACCATAATCACAAAATCTCATGCCCCATGTGGGTCTTTACTTCTCACTCAACTAGTAACCACTAAAGAACACAGAGAAACAAGAAAAGTTCAATGCAGAACATGTTTCCCAAATACTGAAATATGTGAGCAATCCAACAAAATTATAGAACTGATGAAACAATAGCAAATTAAAAAGAGGCAGATCTTAAAAACAATATAATAAACTAATTCATATCTACTGGCATATTCGCACTTCCATTTAAACTCTCTTAAAAAATGTCCAAAAGCATTTATTTCAATATCAAAGGCATTTGTGATTGGAAACAAGAAAATCATATCTAGGCTACAAATGAGGCTAACAAGAGAAGATGCTCTAGACATAAATAATTACCTTTTGGGAATGCCATTAGGGTTTCCAAACAAGCCATTTGTAACCTGAGGTATTGAACCAGAGGTTGACAGATTGGTTGCAACAATCTCAATTTTCATTGGCTTCCCATCAAGCTGCACATTGTTGTACCGCTTCACAGCTGCTACAGCATCTGATCTTCGTGAAAACACAACTTCAGCTGTACCCTGAAAGCATGGATCTTGTATATCATTATCAACAGATACTAAATCTCATAACTCACATAAGATCACAGTCACCTACCTTTGACCTGCCACTCCTATCATAGTGGATGGAGAATCGTTTCAAATCACCCACCTCTGAGAAAAGTTCCTGCCGAATGTATAATAGAGTTACAGATCCTGATGTTCCAGGTTGTGGAGCAGTGAATCACTATAAATATGAAAGTCAGAGCAAGGTTTAACTCAGCAGAAACAAGTGATAGATCTGAACTGCATGCACATGAACAAAATAAAACGCCAAAATAATCGACCAGATGTTGAAGTCAGTTCCGTTTAAAACTCGAGTGGTATAAGCTTAGACACTCCTCACCAAAGTATACTACTGATGACAGTCTTCATGCACCATGAAATGCATAAGAAAATCAATGCTGCATAGGACATCTGGGGTAGAAGACAAGGATGTCATGAATACGATTGACAAAGGAGTCTGCTAATGGTTTAGAAACTTGTTAGTTACCCTGCCTTCTGAAAAATATGGCACCAAAAATGAATAGCTACCATAACATTTCAAATTTTCATGCTTCAAAATGTATATATACTAGGAAAGATAATTTGTTCCCATCAAACCTCAAATGACTAGGCTTTAAACCTATGTCACACGGACTCTTCTAACAGGGCACCACACCAGCGTCGCACCCGCACCCAGGCGGGTGCGACACTTGGACACAGCTTCCTTTGTGTTAGGTGAAGTCCACCACACTGAGGTTTATTTATATCCAAAAGTAGATTCAGTTAACCCTAATCGAGTCCATTTTTATCTATATTATATATACAAATACATAAATGCACACACATACACGTAGTGTTAACTTAAAACTGTTAATATATATACCCTCCCCGCACCCAAGTTTTTTTAAAGTACCACATTGCCGTACCCGCACCCGCACCCACACCTATGTGACATAGCTTTAAACCCTTGTACGTGTTTACCTACAGCGGTGCACAGATGACACAGATGACCCCAAAATATAGGTAAAGTACAAAAACACAGAATGATATTGATGTGACAAAATTATATAAACTTGATAGAAGGAACCAAGGCATCATGGAAGAAACAATCAAACATATCCATCAATCCAATCCCTTGTATTTTTTAATATGTTTTCAACATTTACATCCATCTCATGTCAAATAAGGCTACAAAAGGTTTCAATCCCATCCAAATGGCTATGACATTGGCTTTTATGCTCGTTATGAGCTTGGCTCTATGCCTACTACAACGGTTTTAACTGCTGCGTGTCACTACCAAGTAGTTATTTAGGTAAAAATACGCAACCCACAAGATCAAGTGATGACGAGAGACTACACAATCAGATGATCATAATTATCAAGGTTCAAAATTTAAAACATAAATGCTATGTAAGCACCAGTCAACCTATGAAGGAAGATGTTGGCTATGATATTCTGCAAACACAAAATCAATGAGAATATAAGGATAAGAAGATTAATAGTGAAAGTAAAAAAACTCACCAAAAGAAAAAAACCCAGTCTAGACCCTATGAGGCTGGGATTTGACATTTCATGAAATAATAATGCAGACACAGAATAGAAGTAGAACTTTGTAAAATAATCAAACAACTCATGAAAATCATTTTTGGTAAAGTAAAATTTTTTCCATAAAAAAGGGGAGACCGTCCAAAAGGAAAACTAAGATACATATTAAATTAATTGTCATGTCTGTCAAGGAAAACAGACATAAAACCCTAAGGAAAGAGAACATCCAAGTTAAGTTTTGTAAGAATTGAGGTCAGAAAGTAAATATAATACAAAATTCACACCAACATAGTCACCATGATCTTTCGGTGACAAAAGAGAAATGTGACACACACACACACACACACACACACACACACACAGCATCCTTGTTTTCTCAGATATTTTATGATATGATACGAGTAATGATACTTACAACCTTGATACAGACAACTAGTTGAAAGTCTCATATACTTGACCAGTGGCGGAGCCACATTAGGGTCAGAGTGGGCACGTGTCCACCCTGACCTGAAAATCTCTCTATAGAGGGATTTAGGTTAGGGTTGACGCTGCTCACCCTGACCCAAAATACATATTAAAGATCAGGTCAAGGTAGGCATCACCCTGACCAGACCCAACCCAACCCAACCCTCTCTCTCTCTCTCTCTCTCTCTCTCTCTCTCTCTCTCTCTCCATAACTAAGTCGGGGCCAGCCATCCGTTGTTCGGAAGCTCTCCAGAGCACACCCCTACGTTGTTGGGTCTTCTTATTCTTGTTTCTATTTTTTTAATTATTCCATGAATCATGAATGAATTTAGGTTTTTTTTAATTATTACATTAATCACTTGATAGGGTTTGGATTTTAGGGGTTTTATTTTTTTTAACTAACATAATGTGTCATGTTTGTTGGTGTTTATGTTTTTCATTTAGTTGTTTTTTTAATAACATGAATGTTTAGTTAGGGTTTAGGTTTTTTGTGTTTTTTAGGAGTTAGGGTTTTGATTTGCTTTTTTACTGGCGTAAATGTTTAGTTATAGTTTTAGGTTTTTTGTCTTTTTTTTTTCAAATAGCATTAGATATGACATGAATATTTAATTAGGTATTTATGTGTATTTTTTAATCAACATTAGACAGGATTCCATGAAAGAATGCATGATTTTGGTTAGAATTTTAGTTTTTTTTTCAATTAGTGTAACTACAAATGATATTTGTTAGGATTTAAGGTTTTGATTTGGTTATTTTTACAGTGAATTTGTGCCCACCCTAGTTTAGATTCTTGGCTCCGCCACTGTACTTGACCATATCTAGGCTACAAATTATCTATGCAGTTCATGTAGTTATTAGTGCTCTCAGGATAGTTCACTTAGTCAGTGTACTCAGGATCATCAGATATGTGAGAGACACTATTGTTGCGCACTTGTTGGACACATACGCAGCACATGAAGCGCAAGCCACAAACATGCACGCTTTCACCAGCGATGCACGGAACGTCAGCAAGCCACAAGGTGCAGACCCAACAACACAAAGCGCGCCCCAGCATTGCAGACCGCTCAGGACCACTTTCGCCTAGTCAGCTTGATGAGCTGGAGCATCAGACCAGCTAGACATTCCATGATTGGCTAGGGGTAGACGTCAGGGCTGACTGAGTCCAGGTGGGCACCATGTCAGCCAGTGTTGACTTTCTGATTTCAACTGGGCTTATAAATATAGGTTCAAGTTTTGTAAAAGGTGTCCTTTTGTAAACCTAATTTTCGAATCCAATAAAATGGACTCCAAGTGGAGTTTTGGGCCTCTCATTGAAGGGATTTGGGCTCCAAACAGGGAATTCATTCTTTTAAGGAGATTCACGTACCTCCATCCTTCTCATCTCACGCATCTCTTTTCATTTCTTCCATCTTCTACCTTTTCTTCTTCCTCATTAACGCATTTCTGTAGCAGATCTGAAATTCACGCAAGTGCAGAGATTTCAGACCGTCAGCGACTCGGATTTGACGCTGCAAGAGCTGTGAGACATACTGGCCGGTGCTGAGCATCGATCCAGGTTCATTAGAACCTGATCGACGTCAAGTGATGCAGATTTCAGGTGACGATCGACTGAATCGAGTCTTCGGCAACCTGCCCGAGTTAGCTGAAGCTTCTTCTGCAATTTCTGGCAGTGATTTAGGAGCCTGCACCACTGAACCTCTGTTCAGTTCCATTTGCACGCCGAATGCTCGATCCACAATCTGATTTATTTGGATTGTAGCAGACGGTTCGATTGAGCTCATCCTAGCTCTCAAACATCTTAAAATGTTAAACAGATAAGTGCATTACTTACTATCGCCTAATTGCAGAGAATTACCTATTCTAATTACGACTTTGAATCCGTTTAGAAGAATTCGTTTGAAGCTGAAGTACTGCAAATGTTATTGCATCAATCATGTGTCTGATTTGGGTAAACTACGCATTAGAAGAGTGTGTCAGGTCACAACCTGCATTCATTGCCTCCGATGCCTAGCTGAGCAGCTCTCGCTCGCTGTCATCGTGCACAATTTCCAGAGCTAAGTGCATTTATGACTTTGATTTCTATATTACTGTTAAACTGTGTGTAACTGCAAGTTGTTGCTGTACACATTCTGTTGCAGCCGAGTGTGCGCATAGGAACGGGCAGAACTTGCCTTGTGCACCTGATTCGATGAACGATTGAGCATCTTCTCTCAATGTCGTTAAAATTGGGAAATAGCTAAGTGCAATAACATTGCTTCTACTTTCGTTTCATACATTTGTACACGGTTAAATCCAGTATTCTGTTTGCAGCATGGCAATATACGGATAGAAGTGGCTGAGCTGAATTAGACATTGTGTGCAACTGAACTGAGCCAGCTGTGGTGACAATAGGGCATGTTGAATTGTACTGTTGACACTGGTGTTTGTGCACGCTGACAAGAAGGTCGGCCTGTGCGCTGATGCGATACCGTGGCTGTAACGTTGTTGTGCAACGAACTGCTGGGAACAGCCTACGCGCAACATCTTGTGCGCGGAACCTTGTGGCTTATCAGAGTGGATTGCGGGTGGTACTGCAACACTATGCACTAATGGTATGTTCTCATCATCATCTGACACAATATTAAGAGACTTTTGACATGCTAATTTTGGAGGCTTTACTCGAGATCGGCTCTCTACTACTGGCTTCTGTATTTTTCTTGGAAGCTCCATGATCTTATGGAAAAGCAAGAAACAACAAAAGGTTGCTTTATCTGGAATAGATGCAGAATATAAAGCTACGACTCAAGTCACTCTTAAGATTATTTGGATACGATGGTTATTGAATGTGTTGGGAAACTCCTGTACAAGACTCAATTATATTGTAACCTATGTCACATAGGTATGGGTGCAGGGGTGCGGGAAGGTGTATATATATATATATATATATATATATATATATATATATATATATATATATATATATATATAAAATCTTGGACAGACCTGGATCTGTATACACAAACTTATTCAAACCTGGGTTTACTTTGACTCAGGTCTGAATCAGACTGAGTCAAAGCAAACCCAACAGACCCAGGTTCAATTTAGACCTAGGTCTGCTTTGACACAAGACTGAGTCTGACTTGGGTCAAAATATGTTCAGGTCCGATTCAGATCTGGGTTACTTTGTCCCAAGTCTGAATCAAACTTGAGTCTAAACAGATCCATGTCAATCAAATTTGGATTAGACCCAGACTTATATCAGACCTGAGTCTGACCTGGTGAACACTTGACTGCTTGCTTGTGCCAGGTGTTGTAAAACTATAAAAACATAAAAAAATGAGAAAAGGGGAGAGAAAAAGGAGAAAATGGGAGAATGAGAAGGAAAGACTCATCGTGGATGCAACAGAGAAGGAGGAGGGGTCGAAAAAAGAGAAGCAAAAAGGACTAGGAGAGGAGGAAGAAAGATACGTACCTCTCCCCCTAAAATTTTTGCATCCCTTTTAGTGACTCCACCATTCAGGTACGTACCTCTCTCTCTCTCGTTCTCCCCTTTTCACCATTTTTTTTTATTTTTTTGTAGTTTTATCTCCCTCCCCTAAAACTTTTTTTTAAGAGACCAAAATAGACTCGGCCAAAGTTGACCAAAATGGACTCGGTTAAAGTTGACTGAGTCCATTTTGGACAAAGCCGCACCGGGTGTGGTGGCCTATTAGCCGAGTCCATGTGACAAATTGTGACAATATGATTGCTATTCATATTGCAAAGAATCCAGAGTTTCATAACCAAACCAAACACATTGAAATAGATTGTCATTATACAAGGAGAGCTTATGAATATGGAGTATGGGGTTATTGGGCTGGAACATGTGAGCTCAAAGAATCAAATTGCAAATGTATTTACTAAGAGTCTTGCTCCTTCACATTTCAACTCTTTCCTTTCCAAACTCGGAATGATCATGTTACATCATTCCAAGTTTTAAGGTGAGTGTTGAGACATATGTAAAATAGTGTTTAACTAGTCTTGTGCTACTATTTATGTATTCTCTTGTATATTATTTCATTGTTAGCGGTAATTTAGTCATGTATATTTTATTTTTTGTTCTTACCTCAGCCCTTAAAAAGAAAAGAGACTCATTCTTGAATATGAGAAGGATAGTCAATTTCTTTCCTCTTCTCCTTTGTGCTTCATTTGAGAATATCTAACCCTAATGCAAGTTTAGAGTTTTCTCGCTGACAGACATTGAGCTCATACTTGACAACCAACTATGCATACTCATCAACAATAATAAGTACCAATTTACTACTATCACTTTACTGAATGCCCCATTCTTCGTATTACTCAAACCACCCATTTGATAAGAGTCACAGAAATTACAATGCTTGACCCACCCTTAAGCATAACAACTGCCAAAAAAAGTGATTGAAATGCTTCCAGCTTGAAATCCTACATTATTTTCTACTGCCCCCACCTACTAGTTCCTTGCAATTTCGCCAATATAAAACTAAAAATAAAAAAGAGAGCTCATGACAAGTTACTTTCAAAGTCTAAACCCAAAGATACCAAACATCACAATTGGGCCCGATAGCCGAACTCTAAGGAATTCTCATTCTCTACCAACTAATCTTTAGCTTACTCCAAAAATTTTCCACCGCAAAATAGAATTAAAATTTAAAGAACAATCAAATTCGGGGATCAGGCCAAATGGTTAAACATGTGACCGTCGATGTCAACCATGTGAACTTTGTGTTGCAAACAGCGATGTATTATGCTTTGTGCTAAATAAGTCGATCTAAATATAGACAAATATTTAATTTGTTAATTTATTTGTTCATTGATCATCTTTAGTTAAGAGGCAAATGGGCAGAAACCTAAAACGACTTGCTAAAGATGTATATCGTCATCAAGCCCAATTCTGAAGTTGTTTTTTTATGGCATAATTTTGGGGATTCAAGTGTGAACGAATCCAAGGACGCCTGGTGAGGATGGGAAACTCCATCGTTATACCAATCTAGCCCAGGTCGGTAAATCTGATCTCGTTTCTTATGTTAATTTGGTGATTTGGTAGATGGGCATGAGATTGGAGATTGAGTTTCACCTAGTCCAGAGCAATTAAGCGAAAAAAGGCGAGAAAAGAAGAACAAATAGACCAATTATGAAAAGGAATAAGAAAGAAGAAGAAACCTTAATATCTTCATTCGAAACGCCATAATCCAAGTTCGAGATGTAAAGCTTCGTCCCCGTCTCGATCGACCGTGCTGCCGCCTGGCCGGGATACACCGCCGCCCCCTGATCCATGAACATATCGTGCTGCCACGACGTCTCCGGCGCCGCCTGCATCGCCTGATCCACCAAAAACACGAAGAGAATGACTCAGAACGACCTAACCCCCATTCAAAGGCCCAGAAACAAATGGGAGAGCACAAATCTGCCGTGATCAAGATCAAAGAATTCAATCCCGAACAAAAACTCATCCAAATGAAAACCCTAACCAGATAAAACAACAACAAGAACCTCGAAAAAGGCTCACATTTCCGACGGCGTAAGGGTTCGCCCGATTCGCGGCGCGATTCGGGAATCGGCGGGCGGGGCCGGGGCCGGAGGCGGAGGGGCCGCCGCGGCCCCTTCCCCTTGATCCGCCACCGGCGGGCTTCTTGTTGCTCTTGATGAGGTCGTCCAGGGTCATGTCCAAGGCGTTGGACATCTTCGCTCGGCCTGCAAGAAGCCTAAGATGATGAGATCGGACGGTCGGGAGGGGAGTAGGAGGCGACGAAGAACCCCTTGAGAGAGAGAGAGAGAGAGAGGGGTTGGGGTTAGGGTTTTGGAGGGGCAAGGAAAAGAGGAGGAAGGGAGGGGGACTGAGGAAAGAGATAGGGAGGGCTTTTGTGAGTGCAAGCAGGAGTCTTCAATCATCAGCAATGTCATAGGTTATATCATTGAATCTTAAAGGCCAATCACGTGAAAGAGTCGCGTGGGCTCCACAGTCCACACCACTTTAAATGCGGGGGGCCCCATCAAATTCAACGGATGAGCTTTGGTATGAGATTGCTCATGTTTGCGAACCCCTTACTCTCTTTTTTTCATTTCGGATTGGCGAGACGCCTTACACGGGCCCAGCCCGTAGAAAAAAAGTTTTGGATCTTGTGATTATAGCATATATGTATATTTTTTAAGACCTTTAACAATCAATGGCTCACAATGTATCAAAATTTCATGATTTAAAATATTTTACTTTTATCTTCAAAAAACATGATCTAAAGCATGATTCCTATCAAATAAGCTATGTTGAGTAAATTCATAAGGTTTAATTAAGAAGATACAACCTACAACCCCGATTTTTAGTATGTGAGATATATATGGGGCTACATTAAGTCATATTGCCATTACCTATAAATGTCTGTTTTTTAATTGTTTCTTACGGAACCAACCTTATAGATGTGATCTACATGTTTTACTTAGAAAGATTTGTTTTCAATCTCTTGATTACGACAAGTAGGTAAGATTTTATATGGCTTCAAAAATCGGCGGTTGACAATGTAAGATACTTTTTGGGGTCATAAAATCATGTTTTTTCATCGAGAAAACATGATCCAAAAGCAAGTTCTCACTATTTTGAATATGTTGAATCCATTCAGGAGGCCAGTTTAGATAAAAAAAACTTGCACATAGGAGATTCGAACTCAATCATAGGTAATGGCACCATTACTAAAACATTACCATCTCTCTCTCTCTCTCTCTCTCTCTCTATATATATATATATATATATATATATATATATATATATATATATATATATATATATATATATATATATATATATATATATTTGCGCTTTTTTTGTTTTATTTTTAAATTTTGATCATATAGATGTAATCTAAGTTTAGTGTGGTGAAAACCAAGTATGGTGCATGTTTGGGGGTGGGCCTAGCCCTTTTCTCAATTAGCAATAAAAGGCCCCTCCCTACTTCTGCCAGGAGCGGGTCGAGTCTATATCATCGCGGAGCAACTATAGCATTTGGATCAGATCTATTTAGTTGACAATTCATCCGGTGACTTCACGCTCACGAAAAAAGCCCCAAGAAGCACCAAACATTTTCGATGAGATCCATGGAGCAATTTTTAGATAGCAAACATTAACCCCCGATGCTATTTCATAAAAAGCAAGAAAATATAAGATAGAAGAGAATGAAACACACATGGTGGTAATTATAGCGGTTCCTTCTAAACCTAGAAAATATCCAAATTCACCTGCTACAAAATTGCTAAGCTAAGGCAAAAATACCAGAAGTAGATACATTATTCGTCTGAGATGGACATGACTTCTTCTAACACTAGAAGACCACATGAAGACACTCAATACCTGAGCATGTTGTGAAAGAAGTACACAAGGCGGGCGGGCTTCGATCATGTCTTTGGGGCAGAGTGGAATGTTTCTATCATGAACGCTGGTTTTATGAAAACCAGGTTTGATAAAAACCTAGTTTAAATCAAGTTTAGAAAAAATAAGGTCACCCTTATTTTTTTAATGACCAAAACTCAGTTTATCGAGTTTTCTTTCTCCCCTAACTCCATGACGCCCTCATTTCCACACACCCCTCTTCCCCCATTCTCCTTCCACCTTCTTGCCTTAGATGCAGCCAACCATTTTTGGTTGACAGACAGCTGAAAAATAGCATGGCCTGGTATCGCCCAACGAAAGCAGTACCAATCGACCATTTTAAAATCAATAACTGGTTGAAAATCTCATTCTTTTTTTTTTTGCATTTTTTAAGTTCTTTGGTCATTTTCCTACCACATGCTGGAAAATAGTTGGGTTGGTGCCATTAGGGAAAGGCAACAAGTGGGAGAGAGTTTCAGTTTATAATGGTCCAAGCCCAATATGCATCAATAAAGAGCCAAACAGCCAAAACTAAAGGCCCAAATGACTAGGTAGGGTCATGTGAAGTAAGTAGGCTAAAAACACGATCAACGTGTCCAAGCTATTGAGGTCAAGAAAGTCTACAAAAACAAGGCACATTCAACAATCAACAAAAAAAGGGGGTGTCTAAGAATCGTTTGACCATAAATGCCCTGTTACTAATAATATTCACTTTAGGATAACCCTCTTTAGGACTATAATTCTTTTTGTTACAAAAACCGGTCTCCTCTTCAATCTGGATGTCCTTAAGAAGACCATCTAAAGTGATTTTTTCATTTTTATGTTTTAGGTGATTCTTATATTCTTTTCAGAAATCAGGTAGTTTCTCAATGATGACTTCAACTTGAAAATCATCATCAAGATACATACCTTCTCTCTTGATCTTATAAGTCAATATTTGTATCTCATGAATTTTAGCAAGTATAGGCTTATCTTCAACAATAAAAAAATTGGCATACTAGTCTACAATAAACCTTTTATTTTTAGCATCTTCTTTATTCTACTTGATCTCAAGAACATTCTATAATTCTTTAGCCAACTCCCAAGGAGAATACAAGTCAAAGAGACAATCGATTAAAATGTTCAAGATACGACCTTTACATCAATAGTTATCTGTGTGCCACTTCTCTCATTCTTTATTCTGTTTTTCTCCATCAACAATAGTGGGACAAGATTTTCTAAGGACATTTGATGTGCAACTTAGACAACAAGAAAAAGACCTACGATTGCCACCACTTAAAGTTTGACCCATCAAATCGATCGAGTTTTTCAAAGTCACGACTCAGCAAATTGATGGAGTTTGATGTTGAACCAGAGATCATATTGAAGTTCTAAAAATGTTGGAACAATTGGTGACCAAAACAGGATTTAGAAAAATTGAGATCTCAAGCCTAGAGGCACGTTCTTAAGATCACTATCTTTAAAACTTCAATCGCCCCACTTCAAAAATTTTGAAGATGCAAAAAGGGTTTGTTCACAACTGAGTTCACAAGATACAATTGGGCTTGAACCTCAAGAGAGTCACTGCTTTGCAAAATCAGGTGACCTCTCCCACACTTGAACTTGGTGTGCCAAATCGAGAATAAAAAATAGAAAGCTTGAAAATTAGAAAATTTGATGATCCAAAAGACGAAAAATAAAAAAATGTATAGAATTTAGGAAGGCCAAGACATTTTCGTGATAAATGAAATTAAAGGTCATAAATCCAATGGTTTGAAAATTGAACGAAAATGACCTTGAACGGTCATGCACCTTTGACTAACGATCAAGGACCTCTAAGACCGTCCAAGAGTCACAATGCCCAATAAATGTTGTATAAATGTATTTTTAAAGTCTTTCAAGAGGCCAAACCATTCAAAAAACGAAAACACAAAAGATGGCTTAGTCAAAGCGAACCTCAGCACCTCACATATGCCTCGCGCCACTGCGAGCGTACAAAGTGCATCATCAAAACACCACATTGTATCTCAAGCGCCCTTAAACACACACGCATGTGCACAAATGACACGTCCATTCCTGCGCAAAGCGCAACAATATCCACAAATCACTTTAATACACAAGGTTTACCAAAGTAAAGAATAGATAACAAACACTATATTTAAACCACCATTTTTTTTTCCTTCTTAGACGTGGGACTAAACATTTTCAAAGCACTTTTGGTGAAAAACAATAAATCACCAAAAACTTTATAAAACATGCTATATTTTAAAACTTTTTCCAATATAAACTTCACTTTATCAGGGATATATACATTGTCCAGTAACATCTGGCGCAAAACTATTATGGCAGCACATCATTCATCATACAATTTAGGCTCAATGATTTCTAGCTTGTCCAATGTCAAAATGGTGTCATTCAAGAGAGAGAGAGAGAGAGAGAGAGAGAGAGAGAGAGAGAGAGAGAGATTTGTCAACAACCTAAGTTCATTGAACTTAATTAAATATCACTACAAGAAAAATGCGACGTAGCGACGACACGTTTTTGTCGCAACACACGCGACGATTAGCGACAGATTTGACGATGAAAGGTTTTCGATCGCTACTTAGCGACAACGTCATCGACAGAAATATTCCGTAGCTAACGGCTCCTGTAAATTTATGATGGCTTAGCGACAGAATAATTTCATCGCCAAAACCGTCGCTAATTTTCCCGTAAATCCCTAACTAAAGCCCTTTTCCCTCTTTTCCTGTTTCCTCTCTCCCGCCCTCCCGACGTCGCTCGACCGACGCCTTCCTCCACCTCCCGATGCACTCCCCGGCCCGTCGCCCCTCGTTCTACCCGGTCTGATGCCTTCCTCCGCCGCCCGACGCACTACCCGGCCCGTCGCCCCGTCATCCCTCGTTCTGCCCAGCCCGTCGCCCCGTCGACCCACGCACTCCCCGGCCCACCGCTCATCACTCCCCGGTATGCCGCTTGTCACCCCCCGTTCCGCCGCCCGTCGCACCCGACCCGTCGCACCCCGCCCGCCGCAGGTAAAGTGTTCTTTTTTTTTCCAAGCAGGGGGTCGCCCCCCGCCTGCCCCTTCTATTTTTTTTTCGGCTGGGGACCCCTGTCGTGTTCTATTTTTTTTGGCAGGGGGTCTCCCCCTGCCGCGTTCGTTCTATTTTTTCCAGCAGGGGGTCGCCCCCTACCGCATTTGGTTTTTTTCGGCAGGGGGGCGACCCCCTATCGCGTTATATTTTTTCCGGCAGGGGGTCACCCGCTGCCGCATTTTGTTTTTTCTGGCAGAGGGTTGACCCTCCTGCCTCTGTTTTTTTTCGGCAAGGGGGCAACCCCTGCCATGTTTTGTTTCTCCCGGCAGGGGGTGTGGACCTCCTGCCTCGTTGTTTTATTCGGGCAGGGGTCGACCCCCCTACCTTGTTGTTTTATTCGGGCAGGGGGTTGCCCCCGTGCCTCATTTTTTTTTTCGGCAGGGGGTCGCCCCCTGTCTTGTTTTTTTATTCGAGCAGAGGGTCGCCCCCATGCCTCTTTTTTTTCGGCAGGGGGGCGACCCCTGCCTCGTTTGTTTTTTTCAGTAGGGGTCGCTCTCATGCCTCATTTTTTTATTCGGTAGGGGGACGTCCTCCTGCCGTTTTTTTATTCGGGCAGGGGGTTTCCCCCCAACCCTCTGCTTTTCCAGCAGGAGGGCGACCTTGCCTCGGTTTTTTTTTTCGGCAGGTGGTGACTTCATTTTAACACAGTGTCTCTTGCAGATTTCTCAACGAAACCCGCTTGTGCCCCGCCACCCGTGGTAAGTAAGTGACAAAAATAATGCAAATCGGGTAAATACCCGTGGTGAGTAAGTGATGCAAGCACATCACATGTTATTTAATTTATTAAATGTAACACTTTACTGTTCACACACTCACTTAGTTGTTGATATCTAGAACTGCTTTGTTGGAGTTTGGAGATCATGCTGATCATGGTTTTAATGTATGAGAATAGAAGTGTTCTTATTTTTGGATTACGGATTCCATGCTAGGAATGGTAGTAGTTAGCGAGATATTAAAGTGTGTTTGCTGCAGGTACATGTTTGACATTTGTTTGATATGAATGATTTTGATGTATTGCAATGTTTGATGTGATTGTATTCATGCTTGCATGTAGTTGCTTTCAATTTGATTATGACTTCCATGTGAAATTGTATAATGAAAGCATGCTTCAAATGAATGTATCGTATCATGAATAGTTTGCACATGAAAATATTAAGTTATCAATGCATGCATCATAATTCTTGTGATTGTATGACATCATATATTGCATGATAAATTTGATATTTTCTTCATCATAGCATTTTGATGGTTCTCTTTTAACTAGTTAGGATACTATTTGTAACATCATATGACAAAATGACTGCAAACCGTGAATGGATGTACCGTAGGATAGTTGATAATGAGTTATCACATGAATATATGAATGATGTTGAAAGTTTTATTGAATTTGCAAGGGCAAGTGTCAGTACAGTGGATCCCACAGGTCGGATTAGGTATCCCTGCAAGATTTATAAGAATAATTGATTTGTAGAGCCTCATGGCGTTAGACATCACCTATACAGGAAAGATTTTGTGAGTGATTATCAGAATTGGACGTTTCATGAAGAAGAATTTAGAAACAATTTTGATGCACGGGTGAATGTGGTGCATGATAATCCATATATGGATTTGATATTTGATGTCGCAGAAACAAAAATGGGTTATGCTATGAGTCCTAGTGATGTAAGAACTGCAGTAGATGAAGAATCACCAAACGATGCAGCTAGTAGATTTTATAATTTACTTAGAGATGCTGATGAGTCACTTTGGAACGATTGCGAGAGTCACACTATCTTGTCTGCAGTTCTTCAACTAATGAATTTAAAGTTCGAGTATAATTTGAGTCAATCATGTTTTGACCGTTTGTGCATGATTGTGAAGAGTATGTTGCCCAAAGATGAGAAATTGCCACAAAATTTCTATTGTGCGAAAGTTATGGTCAACGCTTTAGGTATGGGGTATAAAAAGATTAATGCTTGTCCAAATCACTGCATGTTGTATTTCAAGGATCAGAAAAACAACATATCATGCTCGTCATGTGAGCATCCTTGGTTCAAGCCAAAGACAAGAGGCAATGATAGCACAAGATCAAAGGAAGTTTCATACTAGTTGCTCCGCTACTTTCCTATCACTCCTAGATTGCAACGATTGTATATGTCTTCAAGGACAGCTAAACACATGAGATGACATGCAAATAAAGTTCGACACGATGAAGACAAGATCACACATCCTGTTGACGCTGAAGCTTGGAAGCACTTTGATCGTACTCATCCGAACTTCACAATGAAAGTGAGAAATGTTAGACTCGGTCTATGTACAGATGAATTTAATCCATTTGAGGATAGATCAACTCCATACTCATGCTGGTCAGTATTTGTAACTCCATACAACCTTCCACCAAGCTTGTGTATAAAGCGTCCAAATCTTTTCTTGTCTCTATTGATCCCTGGTCCGACCTCACCTGGCTAAAATCTTGATGTATATTTAAGGCCATTGATAGATAAACTAAAAGTATTGTGGGATGACGATGTTACCACGTATGATGCCCCAAAAAAACAAAAATTCAATATGAAGGTCGATGTTCTATGGACAGTCAGTGACTTCTCTGCATATGGTATGTCATCTGGTTGGAGCACGCATGAAAGGTTGGCATGTCCGTACTGCATGGAGGATACCAAAGCTTTTAGATTGACACATGGAAAGAAGCCTTGCTGGTTTGAGTGCCATCGTCGATTTCTACCTAGCGACCATCCGTTCCGATGGCAAAGAAATGTGTTTAGAGCAGGCACAACTGAAATAAGAGGTTCATCCATAAGTTTGTCTGGCATAGAGATTTTAAGAAGATTGCGATACTTTTCAGGTGTATTAACAGATGCCCGCAGCCCGACACCCTTCCTTGGATTTGAGAAGGATCACAATTGGACAAAGAAATTTATTTTTTGGGAACTATCATATTAGCCGACCCTATTGATACGACATAATTTGGATGTGATGCATGTGGAAAAAAATGTGTTTGATAATGTGTTCAATACAGTGATGAATGTTAAAGGGGGAAACGAAGGATAATCCGAAGGCCCGTATGGATTTAAAAGTAATATGTAAAAAACCAGAATTGGAACTCAAAGAGTATAATGACAAAGTACTGAAACCAAAGGCAAAGTACATGCTTGGACCCGTTCAAATAAAGTAGGTATGTCAATGGTTGAGACAATTGAGATATCCAGATGGATATGTCTCTAACATTGCTTGGGCTGTGAAGATTGACGATGGACAGTTATATGGGTTGAAGAGCCATGATTGTCGTATTTTTATGCAACGATTGATACCCCTAGCATTTCATGATATGTTAGACAAACCTATATGGGTGGTATTGTCTGAGTTGAGTGGATTTTTTAGAACATTGTGCGCATCGGAAGTCATAGTATCTGATATAAAGAATCTCGAGAACTCTGTCATCACTACTGTTTGTCTGCTAGAAAAGATTTTTCTGCCAGCATTTTTCGATGTTATAGAACATTTGATCATACATTTGCTATATGAACTAAGGGTTGGTAGTCCTGTGCAATATCAGTGAATGTACCCATTTGAAAGATATATGTTTTCTTATATTTGTCTCTTCAATGATAGATATTTCAAATTTGAAATGTATATTTTTGACAGATGCATGTTTGACCTAAAAAAAAAAGTTCGTAATAAAGCAAGAGTAGAAGGCTCTATTTGTGAGGCGTACACTTTAGAAGAGTATGTACTTTGAACCTCACATTCCAACACATTACACATGCCCGCCTCGTAACGATGATGGAGAACAATTTACTGTAGCTGACAAGCTGTTAATATTTCAACCACTTGAGCTTGAGCATGCATTTAGTAGTTGCCGATCAAGACTTTTGACAGATCGAGAGCAAGACACAGCACATATCTATATTCTTTTTAATTGCTCAGCGATCGACCCATACATCGAGTAAGTATATGTAGACGCAACACAATTATAAATCATTTTATGTTCTATACTTGTATACATGGTTCGATAATATAAGTATTTGTGGTTTGCAGACGATTTGATCTGGAGTTGTGAAGAGAAGTTTCACATCTCCCTGATGCAGAAGTACAAAAAGAACGTGAAACTAAGTTTGTGGAGTGGTTGAAACAGTTGGTAAGGACGCTAACATAAATTGTGTACTTGTAAACAACACTAAGTTACTTAATTGGTCGTGATCACAATCATTGTTTATGTTTGTGTGTAGGTCCGCCATGGTGATGTTAAAGATCAATGAATATGTGATTTAGAAAATGGTTCGACCAAAGTTGTGCAATGTTACAACGGGTACATCGTAAATGGTTATTGATTCCATACAAAAGATTACGGTATAAACAAATCAACAATGAATAGTGGCATGTGTGTCAAGGATAACAGCTACGGTGAAAATGAACATGATTACTACGGTGTTATAGAGGAAATAATGGAGTTGACTTACTTAGACATAAATAATAGGGTAACTTTATTCAAGTGTCATTGGTTTGATCCAACTGCAACAAGACTCAACAAAGCCTCAGGCATTGTGGAGGTGAATCATAAATCAAGGTTTGGAACATATGAACCATTCATATTAGCCTCGCAAGCTCAACCAGTTTATTATACTTCATATCCGAGTACAAAAAAGTCAGATAGAAATGAATGGTGGGCAGTTTGCAAGGTGAAGTCCAAACTATACCCTGAGTATGATCAGTTACAGGAAGACAAGTTAGCTGAAGACAGTGATTACTATCAATCAGATAATATCTATGACTTCTCTTATGGTCACGATGTTGCGCATGATATGCATGTCATATCTCCATTGGTCGATGAAACATTCATAGAAGAATGTGATCCAAATGATATACCAAGTGGATGGGTAAACAATGAAGAAGAAGAAAAAGAAGAAGAAGAAGAAGAAGAATATGAAAGTCAAACAAGTGATGAGGAAGAATTCTCAAGCTAGTGAGCAAAATCTTGCAATACAAACCTCTACTTGAATGTATTGCAATACTCGATGTGAATGATTTGAATTATTTGAATGTATTGTAATACTTGATGCGAATGAATGAGTTGTATTGCAACACTTGATGTGAATGATTTGAATTATTTGAATGAATTGTAATACTTGATACGAATGATTTGAATGTATTGCAATACTTGATGTGAATGATTTGAATTATTTAAATGTATTATAATACTTGATGTGAATGATTTGAATGTATTGCAATACTTGATGTGAATGTATTGCAATGATGTGAATGATTTGCAAGTATTCTAATGATTTGAATTATTTGAATGTATTGTAATACTTGATGCGAATTATTTGAATGTATTGTATGACATTTTTTATTTGTTAGAATATGGTTCGTGGAGCTTACAGTAGTCGTTCATCCAGTAGTAGTCAGGCTCAACCTTCAACTTCATGGGCTCCTGTGATATGTATATCATTTAACTAATTGGATGCTTGATTAGTTGAAATGCGCATTCTGAAAATTTTTAACGTATTTTTTTACAGATGATGTTTCGCCTGTACATGACCCACCTACACCAGTTGATCATACAAGTCAGGAGCCAACACAGGATGCAGAGTCTTCTCAGTCTGGCACAAGAAGACTCATTCAAATAGTGTATATCGATAATCGATCGTAAGTATTTCATTTTCACTTATTGCATATCTTATAAATATTTTATATTGATATTTACTGTGTACCAATTCATATGCAGCGCGAGGTTTGAGACACAAGAAGTAGTACGTGAGATTAGGAATTCACTTCTTTAATATCTACCAGGACCAGTTGCTCAATGAAAAGAGTATCCAAAAGAGGTGATAGACAGATTGTGGTCCTCATTCATGGTATACAGTTGTTTGTCATAGTTAATGTGTTTCATATTTAATTTTTTTTTATAGTCATGTCTAGTAACTTTCTGAAAAAATATATAGGCTTTGAATTGCTTTACGACTACGGTGGATGAACATGATGGAAGGAAGGTGTGGCAGATGGTGACTGACAATCGATTTGCAGACATGCTGCACAATATGAAGACTGCAACAAAAAAAAGCATCTGGCGGAATAGATGATCCACTATAGTGGAAGGGCCATGGCCTTATTAGTGTCAGGAGAGATTATTGGGAGGGAATGTGCGACAAGTGGGTGGGGATGCATTTCGAAATCGTTTTGCGAAGGCTGCACAAAATCAAGTGAAAATGCCCGAAGTCCATCTACACACAAGTGGATCTAAGACTTTTGGGAGCCACCTGAAGAAAATGATAACTCATCAATATATATTATCAATTTTATAAGTATTGTTGCAAACCTGTAGAATCACATATAGAGTTTTTATGACTGCTTTAGAACACATATGAGCATGATATAATCACATATACAGTTTTTTGCCTGCCTTAGAACACATATGAGCATGATAGAATTACATATAAAGTTTTTGCCTACCTTAGAGCACATATAAGCATGATAAAATCACATATACAGTTTTTTTACTACCTTAAAACACATATGAGCATGATATAATCATATATTCAGTTTTTTGACTGCCTTAGAACATGTATGAGCATGACAGAATCACATATACAACTTTTTTATGCCTTAGAGCACATATGAGCATGGTAGAATCACATATAGAGTTTTTCTGACTGCCTTAGAACACATATGAGCATGATGTAATCACATATAGAGTTTTTTTACTGCCTTAGAACACATATGAGCATGATAAAATCACATATAAAGTTTTTTGCCTGCCTTAGAGCACATTTGAGCATGATAGAATCACATATAAAGTTTTTTTTATTGTCTTAGAACACATATGAGCATGCTATAATCACATATTCAGTTTTTTGACTGCCTTAGAACACATATGAGCATGATAGAATCACATATACAGCTTTTTGCCTGCCTTAGAGCATATATGAGCATGGTAGAATCATATATAGAGTTTTTCTGGCTGCCTTAGAATACATATGAGCACGATTGAATCACATATACAACTTTTTTTACTGTCTTAGAACACATATGAGCATGAAAGAATCACATATACAGTTTCTTGCCTGCCTTAGAGCACATATGAGCATGGTAGAATCACATATAGAGTTTTTCTGACTGCCTTAGAACACATATGAGCATGATGTAATCACATATAGAGTTTTTTTACTGCCTTAGAACACATATGATCATGATAAAATCACATATAAAGTTTTTTGCCTGCCTTAGAGCACATATGAGCATGATAGAATCACATATAGAGTTTTTTTGACTGCCTTAGAACACATATGAGCATGATATAATCACATATTCAGTTGTTTGACTGCCTTAGAACACATATGAGCATGATAGAATCACATATAAAGTTTTTTTGACTGCCTTAAAACATATATGAGCATGCTATAATCACATATTCAGTTTTTTGACTGCCTTAGAACACATGTGAGCATGCTATAATCACATATACAACTTTTTGCCTGCCTTAGAGCACATATGAGCATGGTAGAATCACATATAGAGTTTTTCTGACTGCCTTAGAACACATATGAGCATGATATAATCACATATAGAGTTTTTTTACTGCCTTAGAACACATATCATTCATGATAGAATCACATATAGTGTATAATTTATTTCAATATATTTTGTTTATCAATACTGACCTTTTTTTTCTTGTGTAGGTTGCTGGCGATAATTAGCGTAGTGGAGCTGAAGGGACAGATTAAGGCAATGAACAAAAAGATGCACAAAATCTTGGCGGTGATTAGATTAATGTGTTGAATTTGTTCTACTTTCTTTTTTGTTTCGAAAATATAAATGTTGAATTATAAATAATTAAAACTTGCGAATTTTAAAGTGAAACGATTAATTATTTTAGTTTTCTTTTATATGTATTTTTATGTGTACTTTATTTTTTATTCACAAGAAATATAAATTGTACAAGAAATATAAATTGTAGCACGAGAATTTTTTTCTTGATATTTAATTTTCAAATATTTTTTTAAATTTTTTTCCTTGTTTGCGACGGATTAGCGACGGATATATCCGTCGCTATTTATTATTACCGTTAAAGTTAGCGACGACAGTAAATTCGTCGCCAAACCGAAGTCGCCGTTTAGTAACGACGACCTTGCGACGGAAGTTGTCATTCGTTATTCCGTCGTAACTTAGCGACGAAACTGGCGACAGATACAGTATGTCGCTACTTAGCGACGGAACGGGTGACGGATATATGTAGTCGCTTATTAGCGTCGAAAAATTCATGATGAAAGATATCCGTCGTTACTCCGACGCTAAGCCGTCGCTAATCTGGTTAGCGATGAATTAGCGATGGATTTAGGTTGTCGCTAATCCACTGGTTGGTTGTAGTGTATATAATTAATGGCTTCACTCAGTACGAGAAACAAAAAACCTCAACATAGACCGGTTTTTGCTTTGGTCTCTCTCTCTCTCTCTCCAAAATCGAACTATTTCCTACAACCACTGTAATTCAATTGAATTATGTCAGTAATTGCCAACCCTTAACATAACAGTATGGAGGATAAACGAGCCGAATGGAATGAATATGAAGTGTTCTGGCTTGGCTCATTTTGTAGTGACTCGAGCTATCTTCAGCTCATGATGGACTCAAGTTGAACAGCCCAAGTTGGAGCTTACAAAAACAGTATATTGCAACAAAGCTGAAAGTAATACGATTTGAACACCTTTTTTTTTAGAGTGAATAGGATTTGAACTCTAAATATATTGCTTTCTAGTCAACTAATTTAACTATTTATAGACCACATTATACCTAAAATATATCGTAGTACTACTTAATGAGCCTGTATAAGCCAAGCCTAACTGAATAACTATTCTTCGTATTCGGCTTGTGAAGCCTATTTTACGAGTTCAAACAAGCTCTTTACGAGGCAAGCACGAATGGCTTATCTTGTTTTCCATCCCTACATAACAGGTTGAGGGACTCCTAGTCCCAACAGCACTTAGCCTTCCATGCATCTACTGGGCAGACACTCTCACTGGAATCTGGTGTAGGCTGATCCACATTCATAACTCTGAAGCCAGTCATCCATGTGCATTTTGTCTTCAAAATTTACATGAAACACGCATGGATCATTGTCACTTTGCCTGGATCTGAGCAGAAATCAATCAAATAACCCTACTGGACCCGGTAGGCATACTCAGGGTCCGGTCATATCATGTTAAAGTCTGAGCAATTACTAGCCATAACTTGCAGTCAATGCTTGTAGGCCATGCTCATCAATGCATCGCTTGGCCCACCTTAGCCACTTGCTGCAGGTAGGTATGTGGATAGGGCTGGTAAACAAGGACCGAACAGGGGGCTGTTCGGGCTCGTCTCGTATGGCTTGTGCGAGCCCAGCCGAGCTCAGCTTGTATGGTCCCAACCCCGAGCTCGCTCGCCTAAATAAAAAATAAATTTTTTATCAAAGGGTTCATAGTGAGAATAGAACCCCGACTCGTTGGATAAGTATACCCAACTACCTAACTGAGCTAACATATGTTTTGAATACATCTATACTATTGGGTGTTGAACCTGCAAACGCCCCAAGGTGATGTGCACTAGATGCTCCTACCAGACAACCCCACCCCTCGTTGGTACGTGGAGAATGCTTCTAGTGACTCGGAGATAGGGATGTAAACGGTTTCGGTTTCGGTTCGGGTTGGATGTAGCCAATACCAGGTCCTACTAATCGAATATTTAATCAGAGTCAGATTCAGATGGAGAAAAACTCACACTGAATCCTATTTCTAACATGTAATCAAATTTAGACATAGAATGTGGCAATAAATAGGAGTAAGAAGCACATGACAGTAGGACCATTGAGAGGGAAGCCCAACACTTGAGAGGTCTATGGTAACTTAAAAAGACCCATCTTATGTATTGTCTTTATCTCCTCAAACGCTATGTTCCCTGACTTAGACACCAAATTTCATTACCCTTCACCTTCTTTGTTTTCATTTCCCTCCTTCCCTTTTCACTTTATGGGCACAGTGAAAAGTGTTAGGGTTACACCAGTTACATGGAGGAACCACTCCCAGTATTAGGGACCTAACCGCGTTGGCTCTGCTTATCGCATCCTGACAGCGTAAAACTCAGTGAGCTTATCCCTTGGCCCCAAAGAGTTGTCCATGGAATTTGAACCTAGACCACCTGCCTAGCGACCTAATTATGTGTTTGGATTTAAGGAATTCAGTTGTCTCTCAAATCAAATAGACCTAGCACTGATTCTTTACGATGGATTGTTCAAAGTATTCATGTCTGATCGTCAATATTGAAAGGTTCAATGCAATTGTAATAGATTATTATTGAATCAATAGAAGACTAGTTCAATAATTGTTGCTAGCTTTCTTTAGAGTTTAGTAATAGTGAAACAATAGAAAAATAGCAATTCTCATCTTGCAAATCATATACATATATAGAGTGATAGCACAGCTGCACAATCACTAGGAGCGCAATGCCAGCAGCTCAACATCAATTTCCACAAAAATACCTTTACTGGCACACTAGTGTGTACCGCTAAAGGTTCCGGGTGCACCACTAACGGTTTTAGATCTTTACTGGCGTACACGTTTAGTGTGTCAGTAAACTTATTTTTACAGAAATTTACTTTGAACGTCCATTGCATCGTGCTATGGACGTTCAGTATCATCCCACTAGTAGTTGCTCAGCTATCACTTTATATATATATATATATATATATATATATATATATATATATATATATATATATATATATATATATATATATATATATATATATATAATGGTACTCTATGCAAATCAAAAATTGCACTAAATTTCTTTTTGAGACAGAAAAATGGCTAAAGGGTTTAAAACAATTTTGCATAATAAGATTCAAATTCTATAAATATAAACACGCCCTAGAGGGCAATTGCATAACAACACTAAAAGCGGCATTGCATGAAAAATCTTCTTTCTTATATTTGAAGTGGAGAATGTTTGAGGAGCATGGAGCCTTTCTCCTATTTGGATATAAATCCTAAATTTTTAAGAATTCAACTTTGTGGCAAGTTAGCCGAGGATTGCAGGTGGGTGCCTCTTGTAAGACCCACAATTTTTCAGTATCTTTCTGAATAAATTCATGAGACATTTCCAAGTAAAAATAGCATTCAAACTCAAAATGCGAAATGAATTGATTTCTACGAACCAGTTATACTTAAGATAATCATATCTTCTCGAATATATGCTCAAACAGTAAGAGAATCATAACTTCATCCCTGAATAAAATCAAGAGATTTGTATGAGCCAACTTTCTTAATTATGTAAATATGAAGAGAATGGCATACTTAGAATTTTTTGAAAAAAAAAATAATCGAAAACCCATTTTTTTTGCGGGATCCACGAGAATGTTTGTGAGACGCACAGAAGTATTTCTCAGAAAATATCTTGTGGGACCTAGAAAATATTTCATTGAATATTTCATGTGGGCCCTACAGAAAAAGAACCTCCTATCCTTATCCAGAAAGACAAGGGCAAATCAGTAAAAAGGATTACTTGAAAACCAAGTAATTTTGGCTATAAATAACCTTGATCTCCCTCTCATTTCTCATAAAAAAATCGTCCTCCCCTCTCCTTCTCTCTTCTATCTCTCTCTGAAACCTCCCCTACCTAGCCCACTTGGTCTAAGCCTGCTTGACCTGGTTTGAGCCTGCCTGACCTGGTCTGAACCCATTTGACCTGGTCCAAACCCACTTGACATGGCTTGAACCTAGTTGGGTTTAATCAAAGTCAAAGTCCTTTTCGGTCTCAAAACCTAGTTTGGTTCACATGACCCAAACCCAACCTACTTGGGCTAAGTCTGAACTTGCTTAACCCAATTGACTTGGACCGAACTTAGTTTGGTTTAAACCACTTAGGTTTAGCAGCTTGACCAATTTTTTCTCTTTCTCAACTAGGTCAAACTCATCTGACCTCTCGAATGAAGGATCGAACATTGTTCGAAGTAGACGAAGCATTCCAGAGCTGTTTCTTCCCTAATTTGAAGTAAGTTCACTTTGTTAATCCATCTCTCTCAAGTATTTGCTTATTTGTATATGGCATATACCTTCTAAAGTAGTATCTGACCCTAGTCTTTGGTTGAGCCTTTTAGGACACTTCGGTGTTTATGTGCTCGTCTTGTGACTATCGTCGAATATATATGTTTGAAAGCACAATATATGTGTTCTTAAAAATGGTATTTTGCCCTAGTCCTTGGTTGTGCCCTCTAAGATACTTCAGTGTTCACGTGCTTGCCTTACAACTATCGTTGGATATTGATTCTCGTGTATATTATATTTTATCTTGTTGTCTCGTTATATAATGCCAAGGATCCTGCTTTCTGTAATTTACATTATGCTCTTAAATTATATATTTTATCTTTTCATTGCGTCGAACGATGCCTAGGCTCCTACTTTTTGCAATTATATATGTAAGATATTTTATTCGGTTTCATCCCCCAAACAATATATACACTCCTTTATGCCACTGTCATATAAAGCACATGTTTCTGCTTATACTACATATAGTGCACTTAAATGAGCGTTTAAATAGAGATCAACTTTAAATCACCAATGTGATTTCATTACCGCTCCTCGATCAAGACTCTCCTTGATGAATAAAGCTTCTATTGGAAAGGCTTTGCCTTTGCGCAAAACTATTTTTTCATAAAGACCTAAGTCACTTACGCATGACCTGGATATGACCCAAGGTTCTATTGAACCTCGATGGATGCAAAGTATGCACAACAGTATGCATCAATTCTAGAGTTAAAGCATAATAATTTTCCCGTTCAAGAGGGGAAGTACTGCTAAAAATTCTAAAAAGATGCTCACCAAGCTTAAAAGCAATGCATGCTTCCTCGGTTAAAGAAAGTGTTGCAGAAATTTCTGAAGAAGCTCAACCAAGCCTGGAAAGAGCGTAGCATGTTACTCCATCATACAGAGGAGGTGATGCTCATATTTTGTGAAGTACTTTCTATAACATAGGAAGGTTTGACTCACTCCTGCCGTCGAAGCAGGAGAAGTGTTATTGAAATGGTTGACAAAAGAATTGTCTGAACTAGTTGAATGGCATGAGGATGCCCTATTGTTGGAACGTTGCCAGAATGGCTCATTTCCATGTTTACCTGTAAGGATACTTTAGTCGTAAGGGCTGCAGAGCCAGAGTAGTTGTCGTGCCTTGATTAGGCCAATTGCTCGTTGCGGTGATTCACACCGAGCAGTCAATCCATTGAGATCGTGCCATATGCATGCTCATTGAGATACCGATATACAACTAGACTCATAAGGGCCATCGTGCAAGAGTACGCTGTCCACTCAAAGAGGTGAGATGCTCATGATGGTCGTAGATGCCGATAGCAAAGTCAAGCATGCATATGAACAAGACATAAAATCTGATGAACCCCGTGGTCAAACATCATGTTAGGGAAGATTACTGAATGGGGTTGGGTACATATGTCCACAGTGTGGGTGGCATTGGCTACCCGAGCAGTATGCACATATTCGATAAGTAATCGTAAGACCGACAGACCCTTTCAGGACTATTGCTCACTATGGCAGACGGTGATGGTACAACCCGAGTGACATGTATTTGATTATGAACCTGACACAGTTCAATGGGACCTCAGTCGCTCAAAGAGTTTGAGGTCGTGATTATTCTTAAATTATCTAAGGATTGAACTCAACTACTGCAAGTAAAAGATGCATCCGAACCAACTTAGTAGGGTTCTTCCGGTACGAGTTTACCACCCTACTATGGATAAGGTCAATTAGCCTCTAGGGTATCTAAAATACATGAAATAATCAACTCCTAGAATGTCGCGTTGATGCTTGGACAAAAATTCTCTTGTGTACCAGGGGGTGAAATGAATAATATCGAAACAATACATTAGCTCTAGGTTCAGCGATGTATTGAATATATGAGTGAATGAATGTTGTGTTAAATCCTACATAACCTCAATAGAGGTGTCATGATCAGTATACTACTGAACCGATTAGGTGAAGACTCATATTGTATTTGTATGACAAGTTAAGCTCAAGATGCTCACACTTGGATTCATGGGAAATGGATGTACCAAGTATAAAGACTTGAGCTTTGACATCCTATTTGAGACCCGAAAAAGGTCGTTACTAAGTCATGAAGACTTGAGCGAATATTCAAATCACAACCTTGATGAGGCTTACGCTAAGTCGTGCAGACTTGAGCGAGATATTCAATTCATAGCTCTGAAGAGGCTCACGCTAAGTCATAAAAACTTGAGTGAAGTGTTCAACTCATAGCTCGAAGGAGGCTCTTGCGATATACGCTAAGTCGTGGAGACTTAAACGTCGTTATTGCGAACGGTGACCCTGAGTGGTCAATGCATTTACTTTAGTTAAATGGATGTACGATTACTTGCTTACCAGACTATTAGTGGTTTTGACCCCGTTTAATAGGGATTTCAGGTATTGTACCTACATTATGCTATGTGGAGCAATGCGACATCAAGTTCTCGGGTTGTACTACTTCCTTTATTAAACCAAATACTATTTTTTTCTAAGCAGTGATGTTTGTAATAAACAAGTGATTTTGATAAATGGAACACCTTGGTGGTCAAAAAGTGATTGGCCACATACCTGTGACTTGCCCAGAGTTTTCTAAAATTGACGACTCATTATCGTCTGATTCTGCTGCTAAAAGTTTTTCTAAGTTTTGTTGCAAAAAAAAATTCATGAAAGTTTCAACTTAACTTTGTTTTGAAAATTTGGGGCATTACAAAACTGGTATCAAAGCAAGTATCTGAGAAATCTGGTTCAAGATCTATCTTGTTTGTGGTATCGCACTGTAAGTATAAATTTTATACTTTTTCTAATTTAGGTGCATCTTTGTATAGATGACAACTCACGACTCGCGTGGCTATTGCTATCGGTGCAAGTTCATGCATGATGAGTGGATATGCCCGTTAGAAGTCCAAAACTGCCAGTATTATGGCGAAGATGAGCATTTCGCCAATGAATGCCAAAGAAGATATACCGTCGATATGGGTCGACGGGCATCGCTTGGTCTTAAGGATAAGACCTCGCACATCAGTGGATCACATCACTCAAGTATTGAGAGTAGTCATACCCCATTGATTTTAGATAAATTACCACATCTGATGGATTTTGACTTCAACTTCCTTGTGAAATTCAATTGCTTGCAAAGCTATCAATAGGCATCACATACGCCTAGCTTGCATAGCCTGAATGAGGGACACAACTCATGGTATTCTCCTATTATGATTTCGGATTCCTTGAGTCATGATGCTATCGTATAGAAGAATGGAGCAACATCACATACGTCGAGCCTGAATGGTTAGGGTGAAGGATATAACTCCTATTATCTCATTATAATTTTAGACCCCCTGAGTCATGTTGTTATGGTATGGGAGAGTGGACCGACATCACTGATCTATCCACAGGATTCGCTCGAGAGTGTGAAAGTTCCACCCGAGGCAACTCCAACTGTGTCTAAGTCAAGGCGATGTGGCAGTCGACGGACCTACTTTGGGTTGTTTATGTAAAAAAAAAAATCAGTTATTAAGAAACTGGTTATGTTTGGAATCAGTGGACTTGCATGTATGGGTTTTCACCACCAATGTCTGCCAATGAGACGTGACACTTGTATATAATGGCAATGTATGTGTAATAGAATGTATATAAAGTAAATAAAGTTTTACTTCTCTATATACATCGAGAAACTAAAACATGTGTTTGTATGTGAATAGATAAATGGCTCCTACAACGAGGAGAATTATGCTGAACGAGGAGTCCGATATGCAAGAGTTTCTGCTAGAGACACTCAACAATCTAGTAACTATCATTCATAAAACAAGGCAAGAACCAACAATGCCTCACAATGAGAACCTGAAAGGAATAACTTATGAAAAATTCTTCAAACTTGACCCATCGGTAGAGCCGATCCAGAGCTTGCAGAAAGCCAGATCGAGGAAACAAAGCGTGCATTCATGGTATTGGGAGTACCAAATGACAAAAAGACTAACTTTGACACATACAGGTTGAAGGACAATACATGAAAGTGATGGGATACAACTAAGATCATCCAGTTCTCACAACTTGAAGTCGTCCCTTGGGATGACTTTCGAAGAAGTTTTATGGATAACTACTTTCCGTTGCATTTCAGAAACAAGAAAAAGATGGAGTTTTTGAAATTAGAGCAAGGTAGTGTGTCTTATCAACTATACCACCAAATTTCAAAATCTTGAACGATACTGCTCCCATTTGTTCAAGACAGATCAAGAAAGGGCCGATAAGTATATTAACGGACTACAAGAAGGGTTGCGATCTCGAGTCATAATAAACATGCCCCAAAATTTTCAAGCTGCTGTGGTGGTAGCTTCAAAAATTCATGTTGATTGAGAGCGATCCAAGGTGATCGTAGCAAGGAGGCCGATAGCAGATAATGAAAACCGCAAGCGGATGTTCTTAGGTAGACAAGGATCACGACCACCCTTTCGCAAGAGAGAGTTTCAGAGAAAGAACTCTGCTCAGCAAGTCTTGAAACCACCAACAAGGCAGAATACGACTCAAAATAGCCAATAGTCCAACTCAAACTGCTTAAAATGTTGTCTGAATCACCCAGGAAGATTGTGTTCTCACGACATAGGCGGTTGTCTTTATTATGGCAAATGAGCCACTTTATAAGAGAGTGCAACAAGAAGGCTGTTGATGAATAGAGGAGGAATGCCAAATCAGTCGGATCCTCTCGACAAGCAGCACAATCCCTTAGTTCCAATGACCACCACCTAGAGTAGAACAAAGGCCTGCAGCAGGTCGTGTATATGCTGTAATGACTGAACATGTAAAAAACGGTGACCTGATTGAAGGCACCGTACCTGTGAATGGACATGCTGCTTACATCTTGTTTGATTGTGGTGTTACTCATACCTTTATCTCCGATGACTTCACTGAACAACTCCACGATTTGGTGCAACCGATTGATAAAATGATTGAGGTATACAACCCGTTGGGTTCACGCACCAAATGTATCAGGTGTATAAATAACCTAAATATAGAGATAGTAGGGCAACATTTGCCTACTGATGTCATCCTAATCGATATAGTGCAGTACGATGTCATTCTGGGAATGAACTGGTTGACTCTGAATCATGCTAGGATTTTGTGCCGCGAGGGCAAGGTTATTTTATCCCAACCGGGATTGCCTAAGGTAAAATACCGGTTATCCAAGCTTGTTCCGCAGAAACGACTCATATCAACTCTTAAGGCACAAAAATACCTTAGGAAGGGTTGTGTGGTCTTCCTATTGAGTCTCTCAGTAGAAAGTTTAAATGTCCAGCCCCTTGAGCATTTAAAAGTGGTGTGGGGGTTTTCCGATGTGTTTCCTGAGGAATTGTCAGGACTCCCACCGCTTCGTGAGGTTGAATTTAGAATTCAATTTTTACTTGAAACAATGCCAATATCAAAACTCCTCTATTGAATGGCACCAGCAGAGCTCAGTGAGCTGAAATGTCAGTTGGAAGAATTGATAGAACAAGGGTTCATCCATCTGAGTGTATCACCGTGGGGAGTACCGTTGTTGTTTGTAAAGCAAAATGATGGATCCTTATATTTATGCATCTATTATTGGATGCTAAACCAGGCAACCATTAAGAATAAATATTTGTTGCCTCGAATTGAGGATTTATTCGATCAACTCAAAACAATGAGAGTATTCTTCAAGATCAACCTTAGGTCTGGGTATCATCAACTCAGAGTTAAGGAGGAAGATATACCCAAGAGTGCCTTTAGAACGAGATATGACCATTATGAGTTCATAGTAATGTCGTTCAGACTCACTAATGCGCTTGCTGCCTTTATGGACCTGATGAATCGGGTATTCAGGCCTTATTTAGACACGTTTGTCATCGTCTTCATTGATGACATTCTCGTTTATTTAGAGAATGAGAAACAACACAAGGAGCACTTAAAAATTGTCTTGAAGACTTTAGGATAATCAACTCTATGCTAAGTTTTCAAAATGTGAATTCTGACTAGATAAAGTGATGTTCATTAGCCATGTAATCTCAAAAGAGGAAATCGCAGTGGATCCTGCGAAGATGAAAGTTATGCTGGATTGGAAACAACCAGAGAATATCACTGATGTTTGCAACTTCCTAAGACTTGTCGGATACTACCGGAAGTTCATACAAGACTTCTCCCGAATTGTTGTACCGATGACAAAACTGTTGAAAAAGGGAGTCAATTTGAATGAAATGACCAATGTAAGGGGTACTTTGAGATTCTCAAACAGAAGCTTACTACCACCCTTGTCCTTACCTTCTGGTCAAGGAGGCTTCATGGCTTATACCGATGCCTCAGGAACGGGTCTGAGTTGCGTGTTGATGCAACATGACAAAGTGATCATATATGCATCACGACAATTAAGAATTCATGAGAAAAACTATACAACCCATGACCTGGAGCTTTCCATGGTGGTGTTCGCACTTAAAATTTGGCGACACTACCTGTTTGGGGAAAAGTTTGAGGTCATATCGGACCACAAGAGCTTAAAATACCTTTTCTCCCAAAAAGAGTTGAACATGCGGCAACGACGATGACTGGAATTCCTTAAAGACTATGAATTTATGCTTTTCTATTATCTTGAAAAGGTAAATATCGTAGCATATGTCCTTAGTCGCAAGACTGTTGGCATTCTAGCCAGCCTCGCAGAACAATAGAAGTTGATAGAAGATTTCATCAACTAGAAGCCATTTTTGGTTGATTCAGACAGAATTCGATTGTCAAGTCTGACAATGCAGCTTGAGATCCTCGATCAAATTGTAGCCGAGCAATTCAAGGACCCTCAGTACTTGGAACTAAAAGCTAGGGCTGATAAGAATGATACTTTATTCCACTTAAAAGAAGATGAAAGTTTATGGATAGAGGAAAGGATATGGGTTCCAAATAGCCCCGAGCTTAAAGAAGAGATACTCCAGAAAGTACACAATATCAAGTATACTATCCACCCTAGAGGTACCAAAATGTTCAAAGATTTGCAAAGAAAGTACTGGTGGAGGGGTATGAAGAGAGATATGACTACATTTGTCTTAAAGTGTTTGACCTGCCAGCAATTCAAAATCAAACATCAGCGACCTGACGATAGAATGCAACAGATCAAAATTCCATAATAGAAATAGGGGGTATTATGATAGATTTTATCATAGAATTACCTCGATCCAAGAGACAACATGACTTCATATGGGTGATTGTGGACAGACTCACCAAGTTCGCTCACTTTCTGCCAATCAACACCAGATATTCAACTAAAAGATTGATAAAAATTTATATTCGAGAAATCGTCAAACTCCATAGAGTACCGATATCGATCATGTCTGATCATGACCTGAAGTTCACCTCTAACTTTTGGGAGCAGTTGTAGAGAGCCATGGGAACAAAACTTAAGTTCAGTACAACATTTTATCCCCAAACTGATGGACAATCTAAGCAAACCATACAGACACTTGAAGATATGCTAAGAGCATGTATGTTGGAATGGAAAGGGATTGGGATTCTCACTTAGCATTAGCTGAATTCGCATACAATAATAGCCACCACGCTAGCATTGAGATAGCATCGTACGAAGCTTTGTACGGAAGACCATGTCGATCACCAATCCATTGGGGCGAAGTGGGTGAGCGAACCTTGGACTCGGCTATTGTGTTGCAACACTATACTGAGCAGGTCCATATGATCATAAAGAAGTTACTGACTGCTAAGAGTCGACAGAATAGCTACGCAGATAAAAGGCGTAAGGAGCTCACTTTTGCGATTGAAGACAAGGTTTTCGTCAAGGTCTCCCCAACCAAGAGTGTGTTCTGTTTCGGAAAGAAGGGAAAACTCAACCCCAGGTTTGTTGGTCCCTTCAAAATTTTGAACTGGATAAGCGAAATTGCCTATAAAGTAGCATTACCACCACAGTATGCGTAGATACACAACGTATTCCATGTGTCAATGCTTAAAAAATACGTGTACGACCCTTCTCACGTCATCCAATATGAAGACATTGAAATTCAGAAAGATATGATGGTTGAAGAAAGACCTATAGAAATCATGGACCATCGAGAATAAGTGCTCAGAATGAAGGTCATTCCACTTGTTAAGGTGAAATGGCAACATCATGGGATCGATGATTGTACTTGGAAGCTCGAATCCAACATGCGGGATAAGTATCCTAAGTTGTTCACTTAGTACTCTTAATAGAATTTCGCGGACAAAATTCTTTTAAGGGGTAATGATGTAAGACCCACAACTTTTTAGTATCTTTCTGAATAAATTCATGAGGCATTTCTAAGTAAAAATAACATTCGAACTCAAAATATGAAATGAATCAATTTTTATGAACCAGTTATACTTAAGATATTTATATCTTCGTGAATATATGCTCAAACAGTCAGGAAGTCATAACTTCATCCCTGAATAAAATCAAGAGATTTGTACGAGCCAACTTTCTTAGTTACGTAAATACGAAGAGAGTGGCGTACTCAAATTTTTTTAGAAAACAAAAATCACCAAAAATCCAATTTTTTTACGAGACCCACGAGAATGTTGGTGAGACCCATGGAAGTATTCCCCAGAAAATATCTTGTGAGACCCAAAGGAACCTCATATCCTTATCCAGAAAGACAGGGGCAAATCAATAAAAGGGATTGCTTCGAGACCAAGTAATTTTGGCTATAAATAGCCTTGATCTCTCTCTCTCTCTCTCTTCTCTCATAAAAAAATTGTCGCCCCCTCTCCTCTCTCTCTCTTAAACCTCCCCTACCTAGCCCACTTGGTCTGAGCCTGCTTAACCTGGTCTGAGTCTGCCTGACCTGGTCTAAACCCACCTGACCTGGTCCAAACCCACTTGACTTGACTTAAACCTAATTGGGTTTAGTCAAAGTCAAAGTCCTTTTTTGTCTCAAAACCTGGTTTGGTTCACTTGACCCAAACCCAACCTACTTGGGCTAAGTTTGAACGTGCTTGACCTAGTTAACTTGGACCGAAGCCAGTTTGGTTCAAACCACTTAGGTTTAGCAGCTTGACCTACTCTTCCTCTTTTTAAACTAGGCTGAACTCATCTGACTTAGTTTGACCTCTTGAAGGAATGATCGAACCTTGTTCGAAGCAATCTGAACGTTCTGGAGCCATTTCTTCCCTAATTTGAAGTAAGTTCGCTTCATTAATCTCTCTTTCTCAAGTATTTGCTTGTTTGTATATGGCGTATAGCTTCTGAAGTAGTATCTGACCCTAATCCTTGGTTGAGCCCTCTAGGACACTTCGGTGTTTATGTGTTCGCCTTGTAATTATCGTCGGATATATATGTTTGAAAGCGCAGTATATGCGTTCTTAAAAATAGTATCTTGCCCTAGTCTTTGGTTGAGCCCTCTAGGATACTTTGGTGTTCACGCGCTCGCCTTGTGACTATCGTTGGATATTGATTCTCGTGTATAGTGTATTTTGTCTTACCATCGTGTTATATAATGTCAAGGCTCCTACTTTATGCAATTTACATTATGCACTTAAATTGTGCATTTTGTCTTGCCATCGCGTCGAACGATGCCAAGACTCTTGCTTTTTGTAATTATATATATAAGATATTTCGTTCAATTTTACCTCCTGAACAATATGTATATGCACTCCTTTACGTCGCCGCCATATAAAGCACATGCTTCTGCTTATACTACATATAGTGAACGTAAATAAGCATTCAAATGAAGATCAACTCCAAATCGCCAAATGTGATTCTATTATCGCTCCTCAATTAAGATTCTGCTTGATGAATGAAGCCCTTATTGGAAAGGCTTCACCTTTGCAAAAAACTATTTTTTTCATGAAGACCTAAGTCACTTGCACATGGCCTGGATATGGCCCAAGGTTCTATCAAACCTCGATGGATGCAAAGTACGCACAATGGTGCGCATCCATTCCTGAGTTAAAGCATAACGATTTTCCCGTCAAAGAGGGGAAATGCTGTTAGAAATTCTAAAAAGATGCTCACCGAGCTTAAAAGCAACTCACGCTTCCTCGGTTAAAGAAAGAGAGTGCTACAGAAATTTTTGAAGAAGCTCAACCAAGCCCAGAAAAAGCGTAGCATGTTACTCCATCATACAGAGAAGGTGCTGCCCATATTCTGTTAACTATTTTCTACAACGTAGGAAGGTTCGACTCACTCCTGTCGTTGAAGCAAGGGAAGTACTGTCGAAATGATTGGCAAAAGAATTGTCTGGATCAGTTAAATGACACAAGGATGTCCTATTGTTGGAACGCTGCCAGAATGACTCGTTTCCATGTTCGCCTGTAAGGGTACTTTACTTATAAAGGTTGCAGAGCCAGAGTAGTTGTCGCATTTTGACTAGGCCAACTGCTCATTGCGGTGATTCACACCGAGCAGTCAATCCATTGAGATCGTGCCATATGCATGCTCATTGAGATACCGATATACAACTAGACTCATAAGGGCCATCGTGCCAGAGTACGTTGTCCACCCAAAGAGGTGAGATGCTCATGATGGTCGTAGATGCCGAGTGCAAAGTCAAGCATGCATATGAACAAGACATAAAGTTTGATGAACCCCATGGTCAAACATCATGTTAGGGAGGATTACTGAATGAGGTTGGGTACATATGTCCTTAGTGCGGGTGGCATTGGCTACCCGAGCGGTATGCACATATCCGATAAGTAATCATAAGACTGACAGGCCCTTTCAGAACTATCACTCACCATGGCAGACAGTGATGGTACTACCCGAGTGACATGTATTTGATTATAAACTTGACAGAGTTCAATGGGACCTCAGTCACTCAAGGGGTTTGAGGTTGTGGTTATCCTTGAATTATCTGAGGATTGAACCCAACTATTGTAAGTAGATGATGCATCTAAACCGGCCTAGTAGGGTTTTCCCAGTACGAGTCTACTGCCTTGCTATGGATAGGGTCAAGAGGCTTCTAGGGTATCTAAAATACATAAAATATTCAACCCCCAGAACGTCGCACTGATGCATTTACAAAAATTCTCCTGTGTACCAGGGGGTGAAAGGAATAATATTGAAACAATGCATTAGCTCTAGGTTTAGGGATGTATTGAATGTATGAGTGAATGGATGTTGTTGTGTCAAGTCCTGCATAACCTTAATAAATGTGTCATGATCGGTATACTACCGAACCAATTGGGCGAAGACCCATATTATTTTTGTATGATAAGTTAAGCTCGAGGAGCTCACACTTGGATTCATTAGATACAGATGTGTCAAGTATAAAGACTTGAGCTTTGACATCTCATTTGAGACCCGAAAGAGGTCGTTGCTAAGTCATGGAGACTTGAGCGAATATTCAAATCACAACCTTAATGAGGCTTATGCTAAGTCGTGCAGACTTGAGCACAATATTCAATTCACAGTTCTGAAGAGGCTCACACTAAGTCATAAAGACTTGAGCGAAGTGTTCAACTCATAGCCCGAAGGTGGCTCTTGCGATATACGCTAAGTCATGGAGACTTGAGCGTCGTTATTGCAAACTGTGACCCTGAGTGGTCAATGCATTTACTTGAGTTGAATGGATGCATGATTGCTTGATTACCAGACCATCAATGGTTCTTACTTCGTTTAATGAGAATTTTAGGTGTTGTACCTGCATTACACTATGCGGAGCAAGGCGGCATCAAGTGTCAGGGTTTATCTAGACAGGGTTGTACTTCTTCTTTTATTAAATCAAATACTATTTTTTCTAAGCAGTGATGTTTGTATTAAACAAGTGGCTTTGATAAATAAAACTCCTTGGTGGTCAAGGAGTGCTTGGCCACATACCTGTGACTTGCCCAGAGTTTTCTAAAACTGATGACTCATTATCGTTTGATTCGACTGCTAAAAGTTTTTCTAAGTTCCGCTGCAAAGAAAAAAAAAAGAAATTCATGAAAATTTTAACTTAGCTTTGTTTTGGAAATCCTGGGTGTTACACCTCCCTTGCCCATAAGGTGGGGGTTAGAGAGCATTAGCCCCTAAAAGTGAGTTTTGAAGGGTAGTTATGTACTTATACCTTAAACTTCTTGTCATATCCAGCAACACTAGTAAACTTTATGTAAAATTCGTAGACTCTGCCTATTTAAGGAAGCATCTTCATGCAATCATGGATGTAAGCCGCTTTAACTGAACCACATAAAATTCTTGTTTTCATGTGTGGTTGTTTTTTTCTTTTGCTTTTTTCGTGCTCGTTTCTTCTATCCATCAGTCGGTCGAATGGTTGCTCCCTAACAGAGAAAAACCCAATCCAAGTGGAGGTGTCCATGAGAGAATAATGATCTATTGTAGGGCTTCACTCTCAAGTGGTTACAACCCTCCCTCAACCAATAAGAAGTCAGCTACTTCAACATTGTGGCAAGGGGTACACAGGTCGAGTATCAAACTCATGTTTCTTAAGCCAATCCACCTAGACAGGTGCGGGGAGCCCTTGTGGATGCATAGAAAGTTTCTTGCTGCAAAAAATAAGTTAGAACTTGATGTAGTGAGCCATGATAATTGCTCCTAAAACCAACAGATTTGATATCTGAACACGCAACTACCATTAGATTATTTAGGAATATCTAAAAATATCTGAAAAACTGAAAATTAAAAAGAAATTTTCTTGATTAGAATTCAAATGTAGGTCAGGTTATAATTGAGTCAGACTCGGGACCCGAATATGATCAAACCCTTCTAATATTGGATCTGGGGAAACAGATCAAGTATATTGGTTTGCTTGTAAAATAGATAAAACAACAATAGGGCCACTTATGGAGGAGTCAGGTGATTGCACAAATATTTGTGCATTAAGCACCTGATTGCCCTCCATCAGGCCTTGGGCCCCACAACTGAGAGAACATGTCTTCAAGATGGAGGGTGATCAGGTGCTTAATGCACAAATATTTGTGCAATCATATTGCACGTGATCTTTTCAACTTATTGAGAAGCCCAAAATATGACAAAGGGTCCATGGCCACACAAAAAGACCCATATTATGGAAAGCAAATCAGGTAATCTGTGAAATCATTTTAAGAAAGTGATTTAACATCTTCACCGTCCATTACTTCATCCTAAAAGGACCTCATGGTCCTTGTGTACATTGTGGACAGTGACGATGCCACTTTTTTAAAGGTGATTGGGCAGATCACTTGATCTGATATACATGTTATGACATCTTTATCTCTTCCTACAATGTGTTCCCCAACTTAGAGACCAAGTTTCTCTACCTTCATCTTGATTTGCTTTTCCTCTTTTGCTTTTCACTTTTATGGGTATAGAGCCCTGACAAGTGTTAGGGCCACATTAGAGACAAAGGGCAATTACACTTAGGGTGTCAATGGGTCGGGTTTGGCCTGGAATCGATCGGTACCAAACCCCAGAGAGTCAAGGTTGGGTGATAAATAAGATGGTTCCATTAGAATCCGAGTGGGCCTCGAAGGGTTCTATTAATATATGGAGTTATGGTTTTTGAAATTTCATACCAGACTCGAGCCCATCCCAAGTTTCGATTAAGATTCACAAATTTTTACTATAAAATAATAAAAAATATTATTTTTGGGTTGTGGTCCTGGTCTGATTCATGTAATCTTATAGGATCTATGTGTGATTTCTCTTATGATGGGTCTGATTAGGCTCGGGTCCAAACCCGTTTCAATCATCTCAAGTCAGGTTTGGGTCTAGTTTCACATAGGTCTAAACCTAACCTAACCCATTGGCACTCCTAGTTACACTGGTTGGTTTGACCCTTAAAAGATGTTTGGATTTAAGAAATTCGGTATAATTGGAATTAAATTTTACTGAATTTCTCATATATATATATATATATATATATATATATATATATATATATATATATACACTTGTCCAACTCTTAGGTACGCAGCTACCAGCATAAACATATGGGCCGTTCATCATGGCCTTGATAGACGGCCATGCAAAAATGCATATTTTTTGCATGTTTTTGCATTTTTGACCACCACTAAAGGTCCCAGCAGAAACTAGGACCTTTAATGACTGTCAAAACACCATCACTAAAAGCCTTAGTTTCTGTTGGGGCCTTTAGTGATTGACTTCCGACCATCGTTAAAAATAAAAAAGTGGAAACATGAGTGTTTTTGCACATTTTTCACTTTTTTGTGGTCGTCCATTATATATATATATATATATATATAATGGAAAAAACCTCATTCCCTGTTGAGAAATGATTTTGTGAAAAGGAGGGATAATGTTGATTTGGGAGCAACTAAAGGAAATCCTCTCTTTTGTGCTCTTATTAGCATCCTTACGGATGTAACTGTTACGAGTTTGGGTAGGATATCGGACTGAACCTGAATATGTTTAGCCGGTTTGGGTTGAAAATATAATGTCCCACTAGCTAATTTGGTCAGATTTCGTTCTTTAAGTTTATATCCAAGTCTAAATCCAAATCCAAATTCGACATAAGGTCTGAAGCCAATTACATATAAATTTTGATCTAATTTGCATATGTAATTAAACATATTCAGGTTAATTTGGTAAGGGCTTCCTCCATCTAGGTATGAATTTGACTTTGCAATTGATTAGGCTATGTCAGATTGTATCCAACATAGATTGACTTGAGTCCGACCCGTTTATAATATAGAGCCATTTCAATGAAAATTATGCCATTTTTGTTGCCACATAAGAGGGTGGACACAAATTTGTTGCCACAGATTTTTTCAATGTAGCTGGCATTTTGGATTTACAATCAGGGATCACTCAGGCCAATATTTACTAGCAGGAAGTTTTTTTTTAAACAGAGACATCAAGGAAAAGGAATGTTGTGACTGGCCTATCATCTTGGATCAGCTGGACCCAAATCGTTGAATCAACATACAATCGAGGAGATTTGATATCATAGTCAGAACTAGAAACTTTTTGAAAGATCTATTTGTAAGAACTAGAATGCTCGGATGCAGAATTGTTGTGGGGTGAAAAATACGTTTTTATACTCAAAATCGCCAGGAAGGTCCACACTCTCAACTCACTTACAATTTGAATGTTGTTCTTGTAATCGTATGTTTTCATATCATTTCACTGCATTTATAAACTTATAAAGAATTTAAGTTTGGGATACATTCGTAGGAGAAATCTCTTCAGCCCCAAGAGACACATCTCTTTATATTTTAAAGATTGTGACTATTGGAATAGCCCCCAGTTGTAACCTTATGGCCATATAGCCTTACATCTCTCACTTTATCGTAAGGGATTTTCTGTGTTTATATGCTTGTTCTCAACCAGAACCTTACATACACACTTTCTCAGTGATTTTTACTCACCACTTAAACATATTTGAGTCTCATCTGACTCACATGTCTAGTGAAAACATCCTCAGTGACTACCTTGGTTAGCGGATCAGCTATCATGTCATTTGAAGGAATATAGTCTACTCCTATTTTATTTTTCATAAGCATATCATGAATATATTAATATTTAACTTTAATATACTTACTTTTAGATCTATCAGCTCTTACCTGTATTAGTTCTATGGCAACTTTATTGTCACAATAGAGTTGAACTGGATCTTTTGGAATATCTAATTTCAACTCGTTTAGGAAACAATTTATCCATACTCCAAATGTAGCTGCCATGTTACAGGCAATATACTCAGCTTCTTGGGTATGTTGTGCTACACACCTTATTTCTTGTATGACTATGCAATTGCCCCACCTCCTAACATAAATACAAAACTAGAGATAGACTTTGCTTCATCTCTATTACCAGCAAAGTCAGCATCTGAGTAGCCTACAAGCTTTAAACTATCTGACTGATAACATAACTTGAGTTTCTTAGTTTTCCTTATATATCGAAAAATCTTTTTCTTTCCAATGAGAGAGCCCAGAATTACTTTGATATCTACTCACTAGACTTATAGCAAAATTTAAATCAGGTCTAGTGCAAAGCACTGCATACATCATGCTTCCAATTGCTTGAGCATATGAAACATTCAAATTTTTTTCATCTTTTAGACAATCATTCTTACTTAGTTTTAGACCTTTTACTATAGGAGTACCCTTTGCCTTGGTACTTTCTATTTTAAATTTCTTTAGAATGTGGTCAAGATATTTTTCTTGACTTAAACATAACAATTTTGATTTTTTATCTCTCTATGTCTTAATTTCAAGGATATATGAAGCTTCACCCATATTCTTCATTTCAAATCGAGAACTTAACCATGATTTAGTCATATTTATCATGTCTATGTCATTTCCTATAATTAATATATTATCAACATAGAAGGATAACACAGTAAACTCACTCTCACTATTCTTGGCATATACACAGTGGTCCAAACTATTTGCCTCATAACCCAATTTGGTTATAGCATCATGAAAAGTCAAATACCACTGTCTTGGTGACAACTTAAGTTAATATAAGGATTTATTCAACTTATATAATTTATCTTCTTGACCTTCAATTTCAAAACCTTCTGGTTGCTGTATAAAAATAATTTTATTTAGCTCACCATTTAAGAATATTGTTTTTACATCTATTTGATATAGGTCAAGATCAAAATAAGCTACCGATACTAAAATAATTCGAATAGATCTCAATTTAGCTTAGGAGAATAAGTTTTTTTATAATCGATCCTTTATCATTGAGAATAGTCTTTTGCTACTAGTCTTGCCTTGAATTTATCAATAGATTCATATGCTTTGACTTTTTTTTTTTTTTGAGAATCCACTTACTACCGATTGCCCTATATCCATTAGGCAAAGTAGTTAGTTCACAAACTTTATTTTTTTTATGGAATCCAACTCATCTTTCATTGCTTCCTTTCATAGTTCAGACTCATTGGAAGCAACTGCATCTTTAAAACTCAAGTTGTCATGGTTTCCATTCAAATCCATGGAATAACATAATTCATCACTCAAGAATGTATAATAATCATTCAAATATGATGGTGGAGTTCTTGTTTTTTTCTGTCTAATTAGTGGTTGTGAGTTTTGTTCATTATTCACAACTAGATCATTATGCTCTAAATCTTAAGTAAGTACCCCAGAATCATTTATGATATCTAGAAAGACACCATTATCTTTAGGATTAAAATTATTTTCTTTAGTTTCCAGAAATTTTACCTTTCTACTCTCTATAAATTCCTTTTTATATAGATGATATCCCTTTGATACTTTTGGGTATTACATGCAAATGCATTTGATAGTTTTGCTATCTAACTTGTCTCTCATTTGACTAAGAATCAACACATGAGCAGGTGATCCCCACTTTTACAAATGACTCAAATCTAGTTTCCTACCGATCTATAATTCATAGGGTGTAAGCTTCACAATCTTAGAATGAACCTTATTTAGGATATACATTGCAGTGCAAATTGCTTCTCCCTATAATTTCTTGAGAAGATTTGAATGTGTCAACATGGACCTTGTCATATCTATTAAGGTTTTATTCCTCCATTCTGCTATACCATTCTATTATGGTGTATAAAGCATAGTTGAATAAGGAATTATATTATTATTATTGCAAAAGGTCTTAAACTCATCAGAGTTGTATTCACTTCGTCTATCAGATCTAATAACTTAGATTTTTCTTTCTAGTAATCCTTCAACTTTATATTTGTATGTCTTAAACTTTTGTAAAGCTTTAGATTTCTTAGAGATTAAGTATATGTATCCATACCTTGAGTAGTCATCTATAAATGTGATGAAATATGATTTCTTTTCATGTGTTTCTACTCTTAAGGGTCCACATATATCTGTGTGTGCTAAAACTAGTAAGTCACATGATCTACTTCATTTAGGAAAAGGTTTTCTAGTCATTTTACCTAATATGTATGGTTCACATTTTTCAAATTCTATATTTTTAAGAGAAGGTAATAATCCCATGTGAATTATTCTTTTTATTTTATTAACATTTACATGTCCTAACCTTATATGCCATAAATATGCATTGACATTAAATGCACAATCAATATAACTAGAAATATTCATTGCATTATTTATATAAGGAGTTATATTTAAACGGAAAAGACCATGGTTAACATCATAGTGACCCTTGAGCTTTACTTTTTTATCTTTCCTAATAGTGACCTTGTTACTTCAGAAGCGAATTTTAAAGCCTTTTTTAGCAAAATCTCCTACTAGTAAAAGATTTTTTCTCATGGAAGGTACATAAAGTACATTTCTTAGTAGGAGATTGGTCCCTTCTACTTGAAGCCTGTAGGTCTCTATCCCGACTACATCACTATTGGTGTTATTTCTCATATATACCTTATGATCTCCAGGCTCTAACTCCTTATCTCCACAAGTCCTTTTGACTTAGACACATGTCGCATCGCCCTTGAATCAATCCACCATCGTGAGAGATCACTATCTGCGATCAATGACACAGTGCATAATATTTCTCGTTATCCATTTACTTGTTTTCCTAGATTCTATTTCTTTGTTCTATTTGAGCAATTATTTTTTAAATGCGCAACTTTTTCATAAGAAAAACATTCTCCTCTGGTTGCAGTCTTAGAATTTTTGGTTTGCACTAGACACTTCTTTTTATTCTTTTTAAATTTCTTGAAGAATGTGCCTTTAGACTTGAACTTGTGAGAGGTTACCAGAAAGGATTCTTAGGCATTCATAACTTCTTCATTCTTATCTTTTGACATGTGCGCTTGCTCAAGGGATAATTGTAGAGAGAGTTCAATTAGAGTAAGACTTTTCTGTTTTAATCTCATGGCAATTGAAACCATCTTCTAAGTTGGAGGAAGGTTGTTTAGTATGGTGAAGATTTGCATTCGCTCAGAAATATTATTTCCAGCTATGGTTAAGTCCTTAGTTATTACCAACATTCGATTCACATGATCGACTACATTGTCTGACTCTTTTATCCTGCATAAGTTGTATTGCTCAAGAAGAATATGAATGTGGGTTTCTGAAGTCATATCATACTTCTTTCTAACTTCTTCTATCATTCTTTTTGTAGTGTCAAAGTCTTCAAATACTCGGATGAGGTCATTTTGCATAAATGTTAGAAGAGTTTCTCGAGCAAGTTGATCGTCTTTGATAAACTTATTATGAGTTTTCTTCTATTCTTCACTTGATTTATCAGTTAGTGAAGATTTTACATTGTTCAATACATATAGAGTTTTGTCATGTGTTAATAGATATTTCATCTTCCTTCTCCACATTTCAAAATTCATCTCATTGAGTTTTTCAATTTTGGACAACTCAGTCATGACTATTCGATTTGTCATATTCCTAATAATAAATAAATATTAGAATTAATAAAGCTTATTTCAACTAATATTTATAAATACAACTAGTTTTGAACCTTCTAAACAAATTGAGCATGTAATAAGATACTTAAACGTGCAAGAATATACACAAAAATGCTAAATTCTAAATACTTTTAACAAAAACAAACACTGGGTGGTTTTTAGAAACTCAAGACCACTTTTCTACAATTTTAAAAAACAAAAGAAGAGGCTTTATGTAAGCAAAAACACATAAACCTCTTTCTATAATTTTTTGAGTTAAACAAAAAGTTTTTAACCCTCTTTCTGTAATATCAGAAAAGATTAGATGCTATGTTCTATAAAAATTCAATAAAGCATAACACTTTATGAAATTTCTGAGTTTATCAGAAAAGATAAACCATCTTTCTACAATTTTCAGAAAAATAGAAGCCTCTCTAAGCAAAAACAAAAATAGAAACTTTCAAACTAATTTTTTTTGAGTTAAACAGAAAGATTCAACCCTCTTTCTGTAATTTCAAAAAATATCAGTAGCCTTTTTATAATTATCTAGCAAGCTATATATATGTTTGAAATTTTCCGAGTTTAACAGAAAAGAAAAGAACCACTTTTCTATAATTTCAGAAAAGTTAGTGTACTATTTTTCCGAAAAAAAAAACCCGAATTAACAACTTGTTAATAAGACCTTTTTTGGAATTTTTAGGAAATTTCAGTTTCAAACTATTTTTTTTAAGTGAAACCTTATACATAAAAATGAAAAAGCAAAACTCGATTAGCACTTCCTACTTGGACTCAGTGCGACCCTAATCTAATCCAAGATCCAAAACAAAGCCAAATCCAAATCTTAACCCAACACCCACAACTTCACAAGCCCCATATCTCAAATATTCATAAAAAACTCCAAAACTATGGATAAAAAATTGGTTCTGAATTGAATACAGTAAAGAATTTTGTCTTCTAGAGTTCATAGACCGTTATAATCTAAGAATATTATTTTGTTGTATTCAAGCAATAGAGCAAATCTTCGAAGAGAACCAGATCCTGGAGTACCATAAAACACTCCTAACCATGATTGCATTGCATAAAGAAACTATAATATGGTCCAGAGACATGTTGTTTGCTCGTATGAGATGAGCAATGAGCGATCCTATATGGACCGAGTTGAAGCAATTGATGCAGATACTTTTCATGGATCCACTACCCTTTGCTTTTGGCCCAAAAGATACCCAAAACCATTTAGAGCCTATTCCAAATTAGCTTTCATCCATTCAAGACCTATCTAATTAAAGACAATTTGGATCTAAACTCCCTTGATGAATCCAAACCTTTCATAATGGATCTGTTTGAAACCACCTTAAGTTTCAATGATCCAACTATAGATCCACATGACTCAATCTAAAGTGACATTTTGGAAACCTTATCCATAACCAAATATATCTAAGATCCAAACCTTGATACCCAAATCCAAGATTGACCTATATCCATATCTCACAACCCAAACCCATTGAAGACCTTGTACTTGGTCAAATCGGATGAGTATGGGCTATCACAAGAAGCTGCGAATGGGGTTCCTTCATAGTGGATCTGAATTTTGTCTAAGCCATCTGCTCTTGTTTGACCTGTTTTACTTTGAAGACATCTCATATGGTTTTGGATGATTTGAAAAGAATGCTCTAGGTTTTTAGGTAAATATTGAAGCATATCCAGCTCGATCCACTGAGTTTGTGGTGCGATACACAAATCCAGTTTCATATTGTGGGCTCATAACCCACATGGTGAAACGAGATTGAAAAAAATGCAAACAGGATTCAGACTTGAAGGCAAGTCTTCTCTAACCTAGGAAAAATGATGCAGGAGTAGAGCAAAAGATCCGGGTTCATAAAGGATCTATTTGAATCCATTTTAGATTTTTTTTTTGATCTTTGTGCTTAGATATTATATCAATATGTTTGATCCATATTGTTAGGGCAAGTTTTATCTTTTGGGAAAGATATTTAAATATGTTAGTTAATTTGATTTTAATTAGGAAACTCTCAGCTATAAAAAGACGAGAGATCTAAGAGGTTAGACAAAATTTATTTAAAAATATTGAATTAAATTATTTCTTGTTTTTTGAGTTATTTCCTGCATTTTACATCTTTTCCTAGATCTAGGATAGACGTAAATATAGTTCATAGTTTTCTCATAAATAAAAAACCTCTCTATTTACATCGGATTGCCTAATTACTAAAATATCCAGGAGTTACTCACTGAGAGAGAGAGAGAGAGAGAGAGAGAGAGAGAGAGAGATGGTTGTAGTGTCAATAAGGCCTGATTAGAATCTGGGTTAGACCCGAAGGGTTTGATTAATATATGGAGCTGGGTATGGTTTGTGAAATTTTATAGTGTACCTAGGTTTGACTCAAGTTTCGATTAAGATCCATAAATTTTCAATGTAAAAATTGATAAAAATATTACTTTATCAGCTATGGTCTGAGTCTGGTTCATGTGATCCTTATAAAATTCGAGTATGGTTTCTCTTATGGTGGGTCCGATTAGACTCTGGCCTGGACCCGATACCATCATATCAATTCAGGTTTGGGTCTGGTTTCATCTTAATCCAAATCAAACCCAGCCCGTTGACACCCCCAATGAAATGGTAGCAATTTATTGAGTTAGTTTTTCTTTTTATGATATGAGGAACCCTGTCAAAATGAGAAAAACCCCAAGTGAGGCCCCACAACCACCTTGTTTTACCTGGCCCACCTCTGAAAGCTACGAATACACCCGTGCGCTAACGAGGTTTGATATGGTTACTTCATCTCATCACCCTCACAATCACTCCGCTGGCCATGCGGGCGACCCCACAATTAAGAGCATTTTAATTTGAGATTCACGTTTTTTTTTTAATGGGGAAGAACTCAAGTACAAAACCAGGTGGCTCACCTCCTGCAAGGTAAAACTTGGGTGGGGTCACCAATACCTAGCTATGATGCTAAAGACTTTTGTTAGTTTCTTATTTTAGGGTTCCCTTTGTTTTTTTTTTAACCCCTAGGGTTGGGCAGACCCTACCAGTTATTGGGATTCGAACTTGCAACGTTCCCAGCGTGCACTAACTGCTCCTGCAAGACAAGCCGAGCATAGGTCGGTAGACTTTTGTTGGCTTAGTTTTTTTATATTTTAGGGTTCCCCGTAGTGTTTGGGTCCACGGCACAGAGTTGGCGTTGACGGAGGCAGTGAGGCCCTTCTGGCATCACTCTGGCACCTCCATGTAGGGGTGGCAATCGGGTCCGGTTGGCGGGTCAACATACCTCAATACGAACACCACCCATTTATTAAACGGGTCGGCTGTGGCAAACACAAACCCGACCCATTTATTAAACAGGTAACCGGACACAACAAGATTAACCCATCTAATAAATGGATCGGGTTGGGTAAACGGGTTGGCAGGTCAGGTCCGGGTAAACGGGTTGACCTGCCCGCCTAACCCGTTTATTAAACAGGTTAGCCGGGTTGGCATACCCCTAACACAAACCCGACCCGTTTAATAAACGAGTTAGACGGGTCGACCCGTTTATGACACAAACCCGTTTAAGCAAACCCCTAACCCGCCTAACAAGCGGGTTGGCTGGTCGTGTCAGATTTTGCCACCCCTACCTCCATGTGAAAGCCTACGTTGGAAAAAATATACATACGCATTTGCCCATATCTATGAGCAGTTGATCTGCTTTTATGGTGCATTAATGATTTTTATTAACTGATATAATTTTATAAGATGTTAAAATATGTTGCACCCTAATATGTTATTAAATAAACCATAATCATATGAAAAGGCTTGTTGGGGAACGCATACACATGATTAATAAGGTGTATATTAATCTAATTAGTATAGTTTTATACATGTACCAGTTAAATATTTTTATTGAATAAACAATAATAAGCCCATCCTTACCACACTTTCTGATATAAACTTTTTTGTGGGATTCATAAGAAAATCTACTCCTGCTACGATTTATCAAAGAAAAAGTGATTAACTATAGGGTTTGGTACAGGTCCGATCCGGGTGAAACCCAATCCATTGGCATCCCTAAGGTGCGGGGCCCATACCATTTAATGGTAATAGGGGTGTCAACGGGTCTGGTTTAGCGGGACCAAACCTCATAGGGCCCAGGTATGATGACAAATAAGAAGGCCCAATTAAGACCCAGGTCCAAACCCGAAGGTCCCATTAATATATGAACATAGTTTATAAAATTTCATACCAGTCCCTAACCCGACCCAAATTCTGATTAAGATCTACAAATTTTCAATGTAAAAACGATAAAAAATATTATTTTAGTAAATATGATCCTAGTCTGGTCCATGTAGTTCTTATTGGATCCTTGTATGAGTTCTCTTATAGTAGACCCAATTAGCCTTGGGTACGGACCCGATACCATACTAAAAAATCTAGTCCAAATCTGGTTTCACCTGGATCCGAACCAAACCCGACCAGTTGACACCTCTAAATGGTATGTCTCCTGCCCTTCGAGCATCACTTTTTTTTTTTTTGGATAATTCAAAGAAAAAAATCCCTCATCGCCGACCACACCATGGCTGGCCTCCGGTTGGTCTCTACTACTCATCTAGAAGTACACCCAGCTTCGACCTTCCGGCAAGAGATGCCACCCATAGGTTTCGAACTTGTGATATCCCTTCAACTTGGTGACATTCACAAGTCACCCCCTACCAGATGAGCCTAGTACTTGTGGGCGGAGCACCACCTTCTTACCGTGATGAAACAAACACCTCCGTGGGAAACAGATTTTGATCAGTGATCCAATTAGAATCCAAGGATTGGCTCTTGATCCAATCCAAATGTAAACACGGGTCAGATTTGGATTTACATGATTGAACTTTGTGGAATTCAGATTTGGATTGGTATCAACATTTAATAGCGGATCGAAATTTAGATATAGATCAAATCCAATTCATTTGCACTGTTTACATGTATGACCCTTGTTTTCAACCTGTTTTAGTAGAACCCAAAACGACCTTTTCAAATTCGTATACTGATTCAATACTCATATACCGGATATCTTTCGGATTTGTTGTATAGTATTCTGATTAGTATTCGGATTCTGAACTAGCGTGACCCGAACTGTAACCGACCATTGGTACAAGTACAACCCCACATCAGAGCATTTTCGCAAAAGATTGGGGGTAATATCGTCATGAAAAAGATCAGTCTCCGATTTCCAAGTTACCCACGACCACGGGATATAACTCAGTTTACCGGTCCAACCAGTGACCCCACCGCTGCAGAAACCAAAACGTGGCGGTTTCTTTCCAACGTGGCGAACAGTACACAGGCTACCGACGGAGGACCTCTCAGGCGGCGTTCTATAAGACGTACCCGGCCGTCAGTCTTCTGTCTTCTTCCTCCCTCTCCGGAAAACCCTTTCCTCGGAAAGACGACTCCCGGGATTTTCTTCTATTTTTCCCGTCGAATTCGGATCTCCCTCGGCTTGAAAAGGTACAAGTTTTCTCTCGTTTGTTGATTCGTTTTGATCGTCCTCTTGTTTGGTTTTGAGTTGTTTCTTCCCTTCCGTTGTCGTTCCTCCGGTGTTTGTTTAAGAGAACGGGGAATTGCGATTGTCTGTGTTAATAGTGGTGGGGTTAGTTGGTTGCCGTCGAATCCGCCACCAATCTAGGGCAGAATTCTCGCTAAGGTTTTTCGTTTCTTTCTGTTTTCTGGTAGGGTTTTGGATCTGGGGTTTTGTTTTTTAGTGATATAGTTCGGAATCCTTTCATTGTTCGATGAGTTTTTTGTGCTTGGGTTTGAGGATCTGAGTGAAGAGGAACTGGGGTTAGGGTTTTGGGGTGGGTGGGGGAGTCGGATTGGGGGTGGATTGATACTGGAATTGGGAGTTTTTCCGAGTGAGGAGTTGGGTTTTTTGTTGGGGTGACTTCATGGTCTGATGAGACGCCGATTCGCGGCGGGCATCCCTCGCGAACCGATGGAGAAGGGGGGAGGGAAGTCGAAGATCCGATTCTGCTTCGTGGCGCTCGCCTCTGTTTCCTTCTGGCTCTTTCTCTTCTACTTCCATTTCTCGGTCCTCGGCAGCAATGATGTTGCGAGGTCCGAATCGGGGCTATGGAAACATGGCTCGAAGTCGTCGTTTGGGGGAGACGAGAATCTGAAGCTGAAGAATTATCCGTTTATGAGGGCGTTGAGAACGGTGGAGAATAAGAGCGATCCTTGCGGGGGTAGGTATGTTTATGTTCACAAGCTTCCTTCTCGATTCAATGAGGATATGTTGAAGGAGTGCCGGAGCCTTAGTTTGTGGACGAACATGTGTAAGTTCACCACTAATGAGGGATTAGGCCCCCCGCTGGAGAACGTAGAGGGAGTCTTCTCGGATAAAGGATGGTACGCAACGAATCAATTCGCGGTGGATGTGATCTTCAGTAATAGAATGAAGCAGTACGAGTGCTTGACGGATGATTCTTCATTGGCAGCCGCAATTTTCGTTCCCTTTTATGCTGGGTTTGATATTGCTCGCTATTTGTGGGGTTATAACATATCGGTCAGGGATGCGGCTTCATTGGCATTGGTAGATTGGTTGGTAAAGAAACCGGAGTGGAGTGTGATGGGTGGTAGGGATCATTTCCTAGTCGCTGGTAGGATAACATGGGATTTCAGGAGGCTAACTGACCAAGAAACCGATTGGGGTAATAAGCTTTTGTTTCTACCGGCTGCTAAGAACATGTCAATGCTCGTCGTAGAATCGAGCCCTTGGAATAAGAATGATTTTGGGATCCCATACCCCACTTATTTTCACCCGGCGAAGGATTCTGATGTTATCTTATGGCAGGATAGAATGAGGAAATTGGACAGGCCGTGGCTGTTTTCATTTGCCGGGGCCCCTCGCCCGGGTAATCCCAAGTCTGTCAGAGGACAGCTGATTGAACAGTGCAAACGTTCCAAAGTATGTAAGCTCTTAGAGTGTGATTTCGGGGAGAGTAAGTGTCATTCTCCAAGCAGCATTATGCAGATGTTTCAGGGTTCTCTGTTTTGCCTGCAACCGCAGGGCGATTCTTACACTCGTAGGTCGGCCTTTGATTCGATGTTGGCTGGTTGTATTCCTGTTTTCTTCCACCCTGGTTCAGCTTACACACAATACACATGGCATCTGCCAAGGAACTATGCCAAGTATTCGGTGTTTATCCCGGAAGATGACATTAGAAAAAAAAATGTCATCATTGAGGAAAGATTACATCAAATATCTCCAGAACAAGTGAAGATTATGCGAGAGGAGGTGATAAGTCTGATACCCAGATTGATTTATGCAGATCCTCGATCTAGATTAGAAACTTTACATGATGCATTTGATGTAGCTGTTGAAGCAGTAATCAACAAAGTCACGAAACTCAGGAAGGATATTGTCGAGGGGTGCGATGATGAGAATAGTTATGTGGAGGAGAACAGTTGGAAATATGCTTTATTGGAGGAAGGGAAACGAACTGTTGGACCACATGAGTGGGATTCATTCTTCTCTAAACCCAAAAATGAGGGCGAGTCAAGCGAGTCATCTGCTGAAGCTGCTAAAAACTCATGGAAGAATGAGCAGAGGAATCAACAATCATGAATTCTGATCGATACTTGATATCTTCAGGCTTCTCCCAAGAAAATTCTTGTGTTTGAAGCTTAAAACATGCCTACAACAGCTGGGGTACTCTCAATCTACAGCCCCATTGACGAAACAGTTCGACAAACTTACAGTTTCTCAGTGATGGTATCATTGCTTTAATCTTGTGATGTACACCTTCAGCAATATAATTTATGGTAGTTAATTCTCCCCTCAAAATTTGTTTTCAGGCAGTCTGATGCTCATTTGTTAAATATTGTAATTCAATAATTTTATGAATCTTGTAATACCATGTTCGGTGTTTGAGAGATTCTGCCTTTTGTTGAGTGGTCATGTTTAGTAAGATGAAGAAACCGACAGCAGTAAAGTTTGCATTTTTCCTCCATAGATGTGTGCCTCTTATGCACTTTGTAAGTGTTCACTGTAGGTTCAACTGTTATTTTACGTGGGCATAGATTGAAAGGAAAATAGAAATAAAAAGTTGTTTATGCCCATCTAGATTGTTGGAAATTGTAATTCAGTCTGTTCCCATTGTATGAGATTTCCACGGTTAGATGTTTTCTACTGCACATCTCGTTTTGTGAGGAAATGGCAAGTTGTACAGCTTCTCTTTCGTGAATCCGTACTTCCTATCTGTTATCATCTAACTTTTTGCAATACCTGCAATAATATCGATGGTTACTGAAGTGAGTTACTGATGTGTATGGTGTAACATGTACTTTAGATCTTGAAATTATAAGATGGTACAATTAGCTTTTAGAGTTGCCACTCTGGTAAAACTTAACCAGGCAGGCTCCACTTTGGAGTTATATTAGGGAAACCAGACATTTCATTATGTAGGCATCTTTGAAAGTTATAAATTCCTTTCTTCTTCTTTTGGCCTTCTCTCTCTCTCTCTCATCAGTGCACAAAAAAATAAATCTGTGGGAAAATATGACCAAATCTTAGTACAAAACAGAGAAAGTTGACGCCCTTCTTTAAGCCAGCAGTCTATTTTTACCAAAGCGTTCCCATTTACATCATTACATGCATCTCAACCAAAAGGGCGTTATTTAATGGGAGGGAATCTAGCCGTGTAGGCCCCATATTTGTGCAACGTTGCTCGCACCACTTCCTAAAAAATGAACCCATAATTGGGGCCATGTCTTCTTTTTTTAAAGTTACTTTTAAAGGCTGTAAGCCGTGGCATCTCAGACTCTCTCTCTCTCTCTCTCTCTCCTTTTCTTAACTTTGATTGTTGGTAAACTGAAGGCCCAGGATCGAATCCCTGTCACATGGGGTGGCTGTTGCTTTGGTAAGGGTCCACCTAACCCCAGCTTGCGTTTCAAAAAAAAAAAACAAAAATTTGCGGAAACAAAAGATATGTCAGTGGGCCATTCCAAGATCCAACCAATGTTAAAATCTGTCTGAATTGGCCCATGCCCCATTCAGATCGGCTAAGAACCGATTCAAAAGCGGCCGGTTCATGTGTCATTTCAATTCGTTTTTAAACTATTTTTTAAAGAGTTAAAAAATTGTTTAATATCTTGTACTGTTTAATCACAGTGTCATCATCTGATGGTAAAAAGTTGTCGAACCGATTTGATTCAATTCTCAGTTTTTTCTTAAGAAACCGATCCACCTAGTGAACCAATTTTAACAGCATTGATTCCAACCTTCATGATCTGCCAAGGGCTGGGATTGGGCCAGCAGATCAGTGAGTGTCATCCTCACGACTGCTTGCTTCCTACATGGGCCTCTCCAACGTAGATGCTTTAGATGATCGGCGTGTAGAGTATTAAGAACGAGCGACTGAAAATAAAGCAGAACAATGTTGTTTCTGATGCCATTCATCGCATGGATGAACGTCAATGGAGGGACCCCTGATGGTAATCCTTTAGGGCTACCCCTGACCTGATCTTCTCTTCTCTGGAACTGGGACAACTCTTTCTGGATATGATAACCCATTAATAAGTCTTTAATGGTTTGCCTTTGCTGATGTTGTTTTTTGAATAATTGAAAAGGAAAGAGGCTAGCAATTTGTAGTGAAAAGATCAGGTGCAAATGTGATTGTACAAACACGTGCATTAATTACCTGATCAGCCTCCATCTTGGGGGGCAGGGCCTGTCAGTTGTAGGGCCCAAGGCTTGATAGAGGGAACTTAATGTACAAATTTTGTGCCATGTGATTGCACCTGATGCAGGCTGTGCCATGTGATTGCACCTGATGCAGGCTCCAATTGGTCGGCTTGGGATGATGGGTCTCTACCTTCTCCTAGGTAGACTTAGGAGACCGACTGCACATGACTCCTAGTAGAGAGCCAAACTATAACCATCAACATTGTGAACCTGCCGGACAATAAAAAAAGGCCCATAACATGCCAAGGAGTTCAAAAAAAAAAAATTAAAAAAGAAAAGAAAAACAAGATACAATTAAGATAGTGTTGTTGCGCAGAATGGCGTACACGTTTGCCAAAATAAAGTTCATCAATTTATTGAACACGGTCGGAATATGCTGAAAAATAGTGTTGTTGCGAGTCATTCATACGGCCCCACCAGAACAAAAGAAGCCAATTTCTTCAAATAATTCGTCATTTGTTGCAATGATGAACATATTGAGGACCCCACAATAAATCGTTGACGATGCACGCTGACCACCGGTTTATTTCAAGTCACCTTAAAGATGTTTTAAAAAACAGAACACTCCCAAAAAAAGTGAAAAGCAGATTTATATTGGCTACCCTTAAGCACATTTATATGTGGACCAAGAATGCTCTCCACTGCAATCGGCGCAAAGCCTCCTTATATGGTAAATGAATCGGACCTCCCCCTCTCCATGAGAGGGGAAACCTTACCACAGTAAAAGGAGGGTTCGCGTTGATTTTGACCCACTCTTTCCTCGTAGAAGAAAGCTTGTGCCTGTGAGCTCAAGTGTGGGGTTTCACACCATCATGCAGAAACTCTCCTTTTTCTGTGACATGCAAACAGCCCCTTAGTTTACAGTATCCTCTCTCGAGTTTCTGTGAATCAAGAGCGGCAGATATATAATATATATGGTTTGTTTAGTAAAAAAAGAGTTGTATTTAGAATTCTTTTTTTTTTGCCTTTTTTAGTACGGTTTTGGGGGAGAATCACATGGGGGTCTCGTGTGATTTTGAATCTCAAGCAAATTAGAAAGTGACTCGTTTGCAAAGGCAAATGAGATTCACTTTCTCAAAGCTTAACTATTTATGTTGGGCAGATTAATACAAATCTGATTCACTTTTTTTTCATTTAAATGAGAAAGTAAATCAGAATGATCATACCCTTACATTCTTCACTTTTTTTTTTCTTCAAAGGCAAGTTGAGCTTATACCATTGGGTTTTGAACCTGCAACATCCCAACACAAGATGACTTGCACTCGCTGCTCCTACCAGACAAACAGAGTCCTTTGACAACATTCTACTAGCACTAGCTCATGAGATGGTCCACTCTCTTGAATAAATCAATGAATCCGGATGGCTAGTGATGGCATCAGATGCAATCACATTGCACAAATGCAATGTGCCACTGCACCACCATCTATTTGCCGTGGGGTCCAATCTGATAAGCTATACAACATAAGATTTGTGATCAGGTGCAGCGGCACATTGCATTTGTCCAATGCGATTGCACCTGATCCTTCCTCGGGAGGTTCCTCGGGAGGTTATTGAACCTTTGCTTTTGGGTTAACAACGCACTAGAGTCATGACAATAGAGGCAAGCCTACTAACGTCAAAAGCCATCCACAACTATGTGTAGTCACGAGGACGTGACACGGGTTCAACTCCCAAGTTCAATCTGTTTTTTGGAAAATAAGACAGGAGAACACAATTTTTTTAAATTTTAATCAATAAAAAAATAAATTTTGATATTTTAATGTTTAAAAATATAATTTTATTGAAATAAAATCTTTAAAATATTAAAATTAATAAAATAATATTAAAAAATATTTTTTGGTGTCAATATGTCCATATCCACGTGTCTGCTTGTATCACCAAGGAAATGCCACCAAAATGGCGTGACCCTGTGACATAGATCCAAAAGTAAGGGTGGCAATGGGGTCGGGTCGGCGGGTCAGAATATCTCAACATGGACACAACCCGTTTATTAAACAAGGCGAATGTGACAAACGAACGCAACTCATTTATTAAACGGGTAACCCGACATGACACGGTGACCTCGTTTATTAAACGAATCAACCCGATAACATAGATACGATAACCGCACAGACGCACACCAGGGTTGACGGGTTCATGTAAACGGGTTGACTCACCCGCCTAACCCGTTTATTAAATGGGTCAAACAGGTTGGCGGGTTGGCATACCCCTAACACGAACACGACCCGTTTAATAAATGGGTTAGGCGGGTCGACCCGTTTACGACACGAACCCATTTAAGCCAAGCCCTAACTCGGCTATGAAGCGGGTTGACGGGTCGGGTCAGATTTTGCCACCCCTGTCCACAAGCAACCCACAAGCTTTAACTTTTTAAAGTTCTGGTCAAACAAAATTAATGCAGCTATGAAACTTACATATGCACACGTATTAGGACCCGTTTGTTTCCCTTCCACTGGAAGGGCACCGCTTTCTACAAACTTTTGTCATCTCAGCTTTTCAATGGAAGTTTTTTCTGGCGGTGGAGGATTTTCACATGAAAAGTCGAAGGTGGTGGAAAAAACTTAATCCCACTCCTACTTTTACACAATAATGATTAGATTTTTTGTTTCATCTGTACTGGAAAAGAGATGCTAGCTCAGGACTTTCCAATGAAAACTATATGAAACAAAGGGACCCCTAAAGTGGATGAAATTAATCATTTCTTACCTTTGTGTTGCGGAGGAGGAGGAGGTGGAGGTGGAGGTGGAGGTGGAGGTGGTGGTGAATTAATCTTGACAGGAGAGTTAAATTTTTGCCTTTATTATGTAGGCCCCACTATAGATTAGTTATAGAGATGTTTGTTTCACACCTTTAGGAATGAGGCCTTCTTTTATATGAAAAAAGGGTCTCTTTCACGGCAACTCCAACGGATCTCCGCCTGTTTGGTGGGCACTGTTAGTGCACGTCACAATGTATTGGGATGTTGCCAGTTCAAAACCAATGGTATGTTGTGTAACTGATCGGGGTCTGCCTAAGCAGATCTATTATAAGATCAACTAGTTTCCTTTTAACTAGTGCTGGGAAACGGGACAAGCTTCTCGCAGTTTGGCTTGGCTCGACTCGGAAATTGAGCTCGGTCAGCCAAGCTATGACCCAGCTTGTTTACGTAAATGAGCCAAGCATGAACATGATAATCTCAGCTCGCTTGTATGGACTCTTTTTATATATTATATGCTTATATATTTTATATTTTATACATAATTATGTATTATATATTATAAGAATTTTATATATTTATTATATATCTTTATATACATTATATATTATTATCCTTAAAAACACTTACAAACAATTTTTTTTTAAAAATGAGACAGCCTATGATTGGCATGCTAAGCTCGGCTCAGCTTGTAAAGAGCTGATTAGCAGAGCTCGAGCTTGGGGCATACCCTTAACGAGCTGAGCCAAACAGCCCAAGCTCGGCTCGTTTACCAGTCCTATCTTTAACATGGGAACCCCATTCAAAGCCAGTTTCCCAAAATTAGATGCACCTGTTTATATAGAAATGGAGATTAGTGAGCATATTGCATCACGGAATACACATCAACATAAAGTTTTATCTTAATTATCTGGAATCGTAGGTGCAGCCAAACACTCCTTTGGATTTACCCACTTATCCATGAAAGTGATATAATCTTGTAAATTGTGTTTTCATTTATAATACAACCTTGAGAATGTTATCTGCACCGAGAATATAAGAAAACAAAAATAACAGAAAAAAATCAGGACTTTCTAACGCCACCATGATCATGTCGATGAGATGAACAGTTGAGAGGAAACTCTTTTTAGAACACAGATTATTCGGATGTAACAATCTGTAAAACAATTTTCTGTTTGGGTTTTTTTATCTCAGAAACGAAAACCTTAGCAGCGAGGCTTTCTGTTCTAAATCAAAATAAAAAAGTTTGACATTTGTGTCTTAACTTTTCAATGCTATAAAAATGCGAGTTTTCTATGCCGGATGATTGAGATATTTATGAGAAAATTTGCATATTTGAGATGCAAAATTTATGAGGTTCGCACGTGCAAAAGGTAAAAAGACCCTAAAATTTTTAAGAAGCTATAAAATTAGACATCAGGTCAATTTTAAAATTTGTGAGATATTTTTAAAAATGTGTCAAATTAATCATACAATAGAGTCATTTTTTGATATTTCAATATCTTAAAAAAAAAAAAAATCCTAATAATTTTGACAATAAATATATATTTATATTGATTAATATACAATATGTTATCTTTGTTCTTGAATGACTAGAAACCGAAGTCGGTTATATGTCCCCCCCTCCTTGTTTGCTACAGTGCATGCTCGGGGATCTGAATGAGTGCCACATATATAAGCTTATGGGGATCATATCCCCGTGTGTGTCGGCATCACTTAGCATCGGAGTCCGGTGCAGTTGCAAAGACTTAAGTACCCTTTTCTGCCATTCTCGGCATGAAATGACTGTTCGAGAAAAAGATAAAAATGTCCTCCATCCAAAAAAGTAAAACGTCAGTTCGAGATCCTCCATCTAGAAAAGTGAAACGCCGGTTCGAGAATGATGTTAACTCTTTAAAGCTCAAACCTTCCGTTTTCACCCTAAGCAGTAAACTTTTGCACCATCTGCTGTAATGGGAGCTCCCTTTGACGACACACCCTTTGTCGTCGTTTGTTGCCCCCGAACCCTCCTTTGCCATCGTCTGCTTCCACCGGAGCACCTTTTATCATCGTCTGTTGTCGCCAGAGCAACCTTTGTCTTCATTTATTGCAGTCAAGTCACCCTTTTTCGTTGTCTGCTATCGTCAGAACATCCTTTGCCATCATCTACACAGTGACAACATCATTGCCACCATCGACTACGTCTACCTTCTGGTTCTGGGCGTTTCTCCTCTACTGTCGGATTACCAAAACTCATATCATTTCGATGAGTTTCGTGTAAGGTTTCATTATATAAACAAATCAATTTGTAAATCTGAATGCTAAATCTTACAACTGGTTTTACTATTCATGCTAAATAACACCTGTTTTTATACTGAAACAAATCAATTTGTACCTATCCACCTTCTGGGCATTAAAAAACAATTAGCACAATTTGTTTTTATGAAGCGGCAATGATTTATACGTTTAAAGTAATAACGATTTAATGAAATTACCATGATTTATACTTAAGTTTAATAAATCGTACAACAATGTTTATGTATGAAGCTCAAACGTTATAACAATATGTACTTATGAAGCTTGCGATTTCTACAATGATTTATACGTTTGAAGCAGTGTGAACACCCCAAATTTTTCAAAGATTTACAAAATGACCTTTTTGCCCCTGACTCTATTTTCTGAGAAGATCAAAGTGATTTAAAAGCTAAATTCCAGTCTTTCTTCAGATTTCTGGATTAAATTCCACATTGATATATTCAAATTCAGCTCCGGGTCTGAACTCAGTATTTTAAATCCAAATCTGAGCCCCGTTGTCCGATTTCCAAAATAAAATCACAAAAATACCAAAAAATGATTTTGAAAGGCTCGGGCAGCTCATCCGGCACTCTGTTGGATCCTCGACCCTATATTTCTCAGTTCAAAGTTATAAACCTCAATTATTTCTCAAAAATTTGGACATAAACTCATTTCTGAAGAAATTTTCTCAAAATAGTTTCTAAAATTCTCAGAAAAACTCCTTTTGTAAACATTTTACAAAAACATCAAAAAAAAAAAAATTAGTTTCAATCTTTGATTTCTTGTAAAGCTTTAGGATTTTATTCTAAAAATACAAAAAATAGAAAAATAACATAAAAACCAAAAAAATTGGGAAAACTACAAGGAAAACGGATGATTTTCAAGCTTTTTGAAGCCATTTTTACCAAAAACCTCATTCCTTAACCATTTTTCAGAAATTTTTTAAAAAGGGAACCACCTTTTTGAAATAGGGAAAAGCTGCAACGGACTCCTCTCGCGCATCGCTGATTTGAAACTACCCCTTTTTTCCTCCACCTCCCATCTGAAACCGCCCTCCCCTTCTTGAAACCTCCACGGTTTCTTTAAAGGGAAAGCCTCCATCTAGAGGGAGGGGGGTCTTTCTCAGAGATCGATTCTCTACCCATCGAGTTTTCTCCCTTTGATTCCTTTTAGCCGATCATCCAGTTTTTGGGTTGATTTTTCTTCTCATCGAGTGGTTTCTTTGAAGGATCGATCATCAATACCTCTTACGATCCACGATCATCCGGTCTTCTCATTCACCCTCACAAAGGACTTCAACCCATCCAGTATCTCTCTCATTCAGGAAGATCGATCGAGCATCCACCTTCCTCTTTCTTCCTTCAGAATCTCTGCAAGCCAGGTAATTTTTTTTTCTTCTTTTCTCTTTCTCTTTATTTTCCTATTTTAAGGCTATCATTAATGCACCATTGGTGGTGTCGATATTGTTTGTACAAATATCGACCCATCCTGTGCGATATTACAGGAATTCCCGAAATTCCAACATTTTTTTTTCTTTTTCGATTTCTTGCTTATGGTCGATTATCTGTAGCTACTTTGATAGTTCATTTTATTCTTCTTTGTTTTCTTTATCACTGTCCTTTTCCTCTTCTCTAATGGGTCATTGCCTGTAATTCTCTATCTCTTGAGTTTTAAGTTTCTGATTTATATTTCATCCCCCTCCCCCCTCTCAATTGCTTCATGATTTCTCTTGATTCTCTCGGCAATCACCCAGCGGACCAACATGGCCTATTTCTCATTTGATCTGATTTTGACGGAATCATGGGCTTTGTCACTGCTAGCAGTTGTGCGAATCCCACCAGTTCCTTTAATCTTAAATTTGTTCTTAATAATATTGCATACATTGCGATTGGCAATCAGGTTACATAGAGTGGAGGTTCCACTAATGCCGATTGAACAGATGAATGTGGCACAGAAGAACCTGAGCAGTTCATTTCCATCTGCCATTAATCTTAAATACTTCTTCGTGAGCTTGTTTTGCCTTCATTGAGTCCCCATAGCCTTCAAACTTGTCGATGGTCTTCTGAGGGTCGTGAACCTCGAGAATTCTGTCTATCTTGCAAATCGGGCTTTCCAATTGAATCAGAATATGGTCTCTATAATGTTTCTGCTAGAATCCTCTTTAGATACTGTTGGCCAAAAAAAAAAGGGGGAGAGGCTAGATCAGTTTTTTAAGCTTTCAGGAACAAAAAAAAAACAGAGGAAAACAATGACCTTTGAGCTATATAGTTTTTGATGCAAAGAGATGAACTTTATTAGGTGAAATCTAGTTAATGGTGTTCCAATCTCTGAAATTTCTTCTGTGTCTTTATTAGGATTTGTAACTCAATTGCAGGTATAATATTTTCTTTTTTTTTAGCAACAACTTAACTGCTGATGATATCCCTTTTAAAATTTTGTTTCCTTGAATGAACTTACATTGTGCCATGCTCTGCAAGCCATGTTATTCATCTCAGCCATTTGCAGCAAATTAATCATCTATCCAGATCATCCCTACCACACGGCAATACTGTTGAAACACCCACTTTCTAGCGCTACTGGTGCAGCCATGGTTGTATTTCTATCTTAGTTATGTTTCTTAAAACAGTGCGTACATGTCAATATCTTCATAGCAAGCACCCCTGCACCTGTGTTCGTCTCTGCAGCAGCCGTGTGTTCTGATTCATCATCATATCGTAGACAAAATTTGTATATTACCATCATGATCGATGTGGGCTCAATGTTATGTGATAAGTTCCCTCCCTTACTAATGTGTAGTATAATCTCTGGATGCCATGAGTTCACTAGGTTCTGGAGCAGTGAACAGGGGAATAAAATGGATGAGGCAAAATCCCCTCATGTCCTGCTCCTTTTGTTACATATAGCATAGTGTTGATTCGTACTTCCCTTCTCAAGAGGATCTCGCTGCTAGAATCGGTCAGGCTGTCTTCACCAAGCAATCAAAGAATTACACCAAAGTATTGGTATGACGTTGTTCTGCACATCAGGCAAGTAAGCCACCAGTGATTGTCGAATGGAAGAATTTCCCATTGCAGTTCTCCATAACTGTTTTCGGTAAACTCCATTATAACAGTACTTATGCCCTCTTGGATTAGTTAATGGGATGAATGAATTGTTTCAGACAATATTTCTGTATGGTTGTCAGTTTAAGGTTGCTTGATAATTGATAGATGCATGAGTGGTCAAGTTTACTTTTATAGTTGTATATTGTGTTACATAATATGTCTTGTCATTTATTCTTCTATGTTGCCTGTTGTAAACTGTAGCTCCACTGAGACATACTAGCAGCAGGGCATTTGATGAGATTCTTTTTTTTTTTTACAGGCCCTTTACAGGGTAAATTTTCTAATGCTTTATGTGTTTAATTCCTAGATGTGAAATTGCATTCTTGATTATTTTTTTCTCTTTTCCTGTTTAAAGTCTATTGTGAAGGCCTTTTTGCTTTGTTGTTCTGTGGAGTTGTTCCTACTGTCACTAGCTAGTCCTATACTTGCTTTCATAAATTCTGGGTTCTACCTGCCTTGCAAAATATTTGGCATACTGTGCCATTACAATTATGGCTGGTGGAGCAGGATTTGACATGAATTTAGGCTTCTCCACAGCGTGCCTTTTTCTGCACATATCTCTACATACAACAGTTCTTGGTACTGATATAATCTTTCATAAATTCACTGCAGTGCCAATGCACTATTGTTAACATTTTTTTTCGTAACCGTAACAGTGCCTAGCACTGTTGTGCAGCAGTGCTAAGGCATTGCTGTGATTTGTTTTTCAAAATCCCATAATAAACATCCCATATTGTTACCATTCCTGCTGCATCATCCATAAACTTCCAGCCCAGTTAAGCATCAACATAAACATTTAGTCCAGGCACATTCATTAGCATCCATCTCCAATTAGGACCCGACATAGGCATATGTACTCTTTCAAATATAAGTATAGCCTTGTACATTTCCATTACACTTCCATTAGGTGATACCTTCCTATATCTATTTAGATCAAGGCATTCGTAACCCAAATATAACATCTAGATTTTGCTTGATCCTCCATATTTTGCAAAGTGGCTCTAAAATTAACTCTATTTTGCAGGAGAAACATCAAATCCCTTATTAGATCAAGATCTCGTCAAGGATTGTAATAACTTAGATTTTAATGAGAATTCTATTTTTTTTTCTTTCTTTTCTGCTTTAGATAGAATGAATGAGCATAACAAAATATCATGAATTGTTTGTTTTCATGCATTTTCTCCTTCATTTCTCAAAATTCTCACAATGGTAAAACACGAATGGCACGTGCACCATTTCGTAAGAGATAATAAGTACTAAGTTGATGATCCACATCAATGGCCATAGTCAGGGTGTGGACAAAACTTAGCACTTTCATCTTCTACAAAATAACACCGGATCCACACTGGATCTATTTTCAGAATTCATCATATTCTTCCTAAAATATTTTATTCTATTATCAGAATTTAACTTAAAATTAACTCTAAATATAAACTAATGGCCATAGTCAGGGTATATTGAGGGTTAATTTCATTTTAAATTCTATAAAAGCACCAAAATGTATTGCATTCTTCACTTGAATTTAAATGTGGCTATTATATAATATATCCAATGACCATAGTCAGAGATATATTATATCTTCAACCTCATTCTTAATTCACTTAAAGAATGAAATAGCTTTTCAAATTCCAAATTTCAAACTTATTCAAATTCATTCATCATATAGGATAGAATTGCATCATATTTTCAAAACTTCCTTTTCAAAATTTCAAGTGATTCTTCTTCTTAAATCAAATCTTATCCAAATCCAATTCTATTTCATTTCAATATTCAAAAAAAAAAAAATCCAATTTCAAAGTCCAATTTAAAATTCCAAAATCATTTTATATTCAAACTTCAAATTTCTGCCTCAAATCAAAATTCAAAACTCAAAAGTTCAAATTAACTTTTAAGTTATCTTCTGATTTCAAAATCAAGTTCATCCCCTTATCTTCAATCAAGGTTTGGATTTGAATCTCAAGTTTAAATTTGGGTTTTTTAAAACCCAGATCCGTCTTTAAAGGTCCTATTTGGACTTCTCAAAACCCAAATCCAAAGACAAATCCTAGTCTCAATTTGGATCCAGATTTTCAAGTATAAACTCCATTCCACTTTGGATCTCCCATCACAGATCCAAATTCCATTTAGGATCAAAATCCTTATCCCACTTTGGATCTCCCATCACAGATCCAAAATTCCATTTAGGATCCAAATCCTTATTCCACTTTGGATCTCCCATCACAGATCCAAAATTCCATTTAGGATCCAAATCCTTTAGATCTCCCATCATGGATCCAAATTCCATTTAGGATCCAAATCTTTATTCCACTTTGGATTTCCAATCATAGATCCAAAATTTCTCTTAGGATCCAGATCCTCATTCTACCATTGGATCTCAGATTCGGATCCAAATTCCAATTCTTAGGATCCAGAATCCAACCCTACTTTGGGTCTCAGATTCAGATCCAAATTCCAATTTTTAGGATCCAGAACCCAATTCTACATTGGATCTCAGACTTCAGATCCAAATCCATTCTAGGATCCAGAATCCAATTCTACTTTGGACCTCAGATCCAATTCCATCTTAAGATCCAGAGTTCACCTCTATCCTGGATCTCAGATTTTAGATCCCAATACCATCTTGGATTCCAAGTTTTGAACCCAATTCCCCTCAAAATTCCAAATCCAAATCCCACCTTAAATTCCAAAACCAATTCCATTTCATTCCAGATTTCAAATCAAGTTCTCATCTTAAATTCAAAACTCAACTTTGAACTCTGTTCAGAATCCAGATCTTGGATTCGGATTCCATCTTGAAATTTCAAATCAATTCTATCCATGTTCCAATTATATTCAGATTTCCCAATACTATTTTTTCTTCTGATTCTATTTTCATTTCTATTTTGATTCAAAGTCCATTTATGACTTTGAAAATTCCTTTTATCTCAAAACTTCAAAATCATTTTTTAAAAATCCAGATTTATTTTCCCAAGCTCATGATTATTCTAAAGACTTAGAACTTTAATCTTAAGTTCTAAAGTTAGAAATCATTTCTTCACTTTATCAGATTCACTTGGGAATTTTTCAAAACACTTTAAAAAAGAGCATACATTTGCACAAGCATGATTCTTTGTGCATTTAGACTTAGAATAATTTCTTAGATAATTTCTTAGCAAAACAAAAGGCATAAATTCGACCCTTGGTTCGATTACCCCTGGTAAAGGCGCCAGGAACGGTCAAATCTCGTACCGACGAGCGAATCTCGTCTCCCAGTTTTCCCGCGAATTTTCAAAAACGGAGGTGAGTTATTTCAAAATATCTTCAAAATTAAGGTCAAGTGAGACCCGCAAAAGAGTTCCTTTCCTTCTTTTCTCTTCTTTTTCTCTTATCTCTTTTCTTTCTGTCTTTTCTCTTTCTCCCTTCAAAATGGAGGAAAATAAGAGGTTCGAAAGGAAAAGAGAAGGAAGAGAGAGAATATTACGAGAGGAAAAATTTTGCGAAGATCACAGTTTTGGCGACCGTGATGGGACCCGTCTTCGTTCAGTCGAATTATGCTTTTCTTTTGCTTTGATATTACCTAAGTCTTTATTCTTCATATGTCAGCTTCATTTCCATGCAAACCTTAGGAGCCTAGATTTTGTCCTAAGCTGACATCATTGCATATAAGATATAAGTATGATTTGGTAGGACCATATTGAGGAGATTATTCCATGCTCATATTAGACTTAGGTCTTAAATACAACTCTCCTCAATTCTAGGGATTGAATGCAAAACAATGTATGCAAGTGTATGCTTCTCTTCATTTTAATCTATCTCTTTAGGACTTGCATTAGAGCCATCTGATTTCTTGCATGTTGAGCATATTTTGAAAACCTCCTTACCTATATTGTCCCGGTCTTCACGTTGCTGGGTTGTCTCACTGAACCATAGTTCGGGAGAGAGCCTCACAACTGGACCACTTATTTGGGTTCGTGCCCCCCTACCACGTACCTAAGGGCCATAGTCCGAGGTATATCGGTAGGTGCTCAAGGATGTTGGGAAGCCATTACCTTAGAACTGGAGAAATATTTCTATGCCACGTACTTCGAGCTTCGGCTTGGGTATATCGGCGTATCTTGATTGGAATCAGATGATCTGAACCCTAGAGTTAGGATTAAGGTCCTACAAACCATTTCAACTATTACATTTAGAGTCAGCCTTTAGGGAGTGCTATGTGTGCATCCTTGTTTGTGCAACTTTAGTTATATGATAATTCTCTTATTTCTCCCATATATATATGTATATATATCAAACCCTTTTTCAAAACCCTGGGTATATTATTCAAAACTTACCCTTATTTTCAAAACCCCCAGGTGTATATTTTTCTCTACCTACATTTTCTTTTAAAGATCAAATTTTCTTCGAAACCCTGGAAAATTCCTTTAAAATTTCATCAACCTTTTCAAAATTTCCAGGTTTGATTATTTAAAGAGTCTATCCATAAGTCCTGCATTCTATCTAATTCCTCTTATTTTCTTTACCCCAGTATCATCTCAATGGCGTCAAATTCCCTCGATGCTGTCTTTCCTCGAGATCATGTCTTCTATCAGATTCAGGATGGACCTCCGGATCTGCGGGTCATCCAGTCTCGTCCTTTCTTCCCTCGGTGGTATTATTCTTGGTTCGCCGCCTTCTCACGTATGTTTCCAGACCACTTGGATGACTGTGGGTTGGAGATGGCATCAGCGGCAGGCAAGCGAACCATCAATGGAGCCCTGATTCAGGCTATGGCAGAATGGTGGAATCCACGTACCTGCACATTCTGGTTTCCTTGGGGAGAGATGACTCTACTGATGGATGAGTTCAATGATATTATGGGATTGCCCGAACCAGCTGGTCAGCCAGATGATCCTGTCGAGCAGCAATTTTTGATCAACATCAAAGGGGTGGATGTTCGAGAAGCCTTGGCCAGAGCAACAGGGAGCAGATCCTGGCCTCTCGCTGAGATCAGTGGAAATCAGTTCATCGATCTATTTGAACTATATCAAAAGTACGGAGCCTACAAAGAGGTTGACACTCTGTCTCGAGCAGCGAAATACAGAATTCAGCATGCCATGATCCTGTGCACAGTGGGGTTAGCTTTCTTCCAAGATGGTCAGAATTTTATAGATATCAGAGTCGCCCAGCTCTTTCAAAGATGGGGAAGCAAGCAGACCCGTCAACTTTCAGTCTCCATGGCCGCATTAGCTTTTCTTTACAGAGGCTTGGCTCGATTTGCCCTTGGGGAGACCATTCTAGTAGAAGGGTGCACTTACGCCCTGCAGTCGTGGTTCCTGCGGCACGTTCCCTCGAAGGCCAGTTCTTTCAGGTTCAACAGTAAGCAGCCAAAGACAGTCATCCAATGCCGAGCTCTGATCGAGAAGCTGCATCAGGAGGAGATCACCTGGGATTTCTTTGACAGAAGAAAGACTGTTCCTCGATACACTTATGCCCGTGACAAGCGCTACAAGTTGATGGGCCCTTTCTTTTGTGTTGATTATCAGCCGGAACGATGTCTGAGACAGTTTTCACAGCGGCAGGTCCGTGCCAACACCCGTTTCCCGACAGGCAACGTGTCAGAATTCAACCTGCAGTCGGATCAGTGGTCTGGGGCATATCATGTCGCTAAATATACTTGGAACTCCTTTATTTCTCTGTCTATATTTCCTGGACCAAATGTATCATCTGAATATCAAGAGTGGTGGCAAACTGTCTGCCCACCTTCTCTCTGTCTTTGAATGTTAAAAATATCAATAAAAATTTTACTTTTTGGCCAAAAATGTTGTTTTCTGTATTTTTGTTTATAGCGCAAATAAAAGCCACAAATTTTGGGTGACGACCTAAATCCTGGGTAAAAGAGATATTCCTTCCGCATTTCTTCAATATATTTTATCATGGTTGACGACCTCGCCTAGGTAACAAGGCATATTTTTCTGTTATCATCAAAATGGTAACACAATTATCACAAATCATGTGATGACCCAATCCCGGGTAATGGGATAATCTCTTGAAATTGTTTACCAAATCCCCTCATTTCTTGCTTTGTTTTCAAAAGAAATTATGATTTTCGAAAGCTTCTCCATACTCTAATCATTCCCATATTCTGCAGGAAAGCTTTGGCATCTGAAAATGGTTCAGACAAGGGATGATAAGAGGGCTGCTCAACAGCATAGTGACAGCGAGCAAGAAGAAATGAATTCTTCTAGACATTCCAAAAAACATGACTCCGGAGATGAGAGTGATGTTGATCCGGCCATGTACCTGGTTTTCCAGAAAATGATGACTAAAATGATGGCCGAGCAGGCTAAGGCGGCTCCAAAGAAGGCAACTTCTAAAGCCAAGACTAAAAAGAAGCCCATAAAAAAGCCGGTTAAGATCAGCAAGCAGAAAGTACAACGTGACAGTACTTCTGAAGATTCTGAGTCAGCGGAAGAGAATTCTGAAGAAGAGCAGCTGATCTACATCCCAAAGCATCTGCGATCATCAAAGAAGCCATTGGAAGAACCTGTGTCAGTGAATAAGCCCAAGTATGGGCCCCGCGCAGAGGATTCGATCCAAGCCTTGACCAAAATAGTCAAAGACCTGCAAGTCCGAGATAAAGGAAAAAGGTCATACACCAGGCAAGATTTCTACCTTGGTTTGGAAGGAGACATCAATTTGGAGAATCTCCCCCGAAAATTCATTAAATTCGATGGATCCGGAGACCCCAAGGCTCACCTTGCCATGTTCTTCGCGGAATGCGCCCGATTCAGCGAAGACAACCGTGCCCTCTTCCTCTGTTTTCCCCGCAGTTTGGAGGGAATAGCTGCCAAATGGTATGCTGAGCACGTCAATCCCATCGAACTAAGGGATTTTGACAAAGTGGTCAACATGTTTGTTGAACACTTCCTATTCAACACGGAAGCTCTGCCCACCCTAAACCACCTGTGCAACTTGAAGCAGGAGCCCAATGAAAAGGCTAGGGATTTCATTCACAAATGGAGAAGCCTGTGCAACAAAATGAGGAACCCCATTTCTGAGGAGCATGCTCTCCAAGTCATTCTCAACAACTTCTCCCAGCCCCTAAAAAGCCTCCTATTCCCATACCCCTCCAAATCCTTTATCGAACTGACAGAGCGAGCAAAATGGCTCGAGATGGGTGTGGAAAATGGGATGTATGAGGGGGTTGCCTTGGCCAAAAATATCCCAGACCCAAAGAAGAAGGCACACTTCACCTACTCTGTCGAGGCTCCAGGGGATGATCAGGGCAGTAGCAGCAAACAGGGCAGTGGCAGTGGCACAAAGCCCGAGCAGAACAGAGGAAGGAAAGGGAAATTCTTCAAAAACAATGATAAACCTCTTCCGGCCGGTCCTCAACAAAAGGGGGACCTTCAAGAAAAGCCCAAACATATAAACTGACGCAGGGATCGGAAGTTCACTCCCCTCGACCAGCCACTAGAGAAAATTTTGGAATACTTACTGTCTCACGGGATGGTAAAACTTCCCAAGGTTGCAGATCCACCAGTGCTCATGGGAAGATTCAAGGAACAGTATTGCAAGTTCCACAGGGCAATGGGCCATGACACTGAATACTGCTTCGTCCTGAAGCATCTGATTCAAGACTGCATTGATAAAAGCATCCTCATCGAGGATGAAGAAGAGGGCAAAATGGACATCCTATCCGCCCCATTCCCAAAGCATTCCACATCAACCATTTCTGAACATTCCTTCCTACCGCAGAGTCACATACATCCTTGTTCCAAAGAGGAGATGAGTCGGCAGCATCAGGTAATGGTTCTACGCCAGGATCAGCCTGCATCTCAGAGAGGGGATATCCTCTCATTTTTGAACATCAGAAATACGTCAGTAGAAAATGGGAAAATCCAAGTTTTTCCAAAAAGATTTCTAAGAAAGGAGACCTGCGCAGAGGAAGCAGAAACCTCAGAAGCAGCAGAAGAGCGGGCCAAAAGCCTTCAGAAGCCGATTACAGCGCTCTCCAACATCTCCATTTTTGAGTTGACTCACGATTCTCCCCAGCATAAGGAAAAACTAGATGATCTATTGAGGAAGATCAAGGTGAAACCGGGCACCACACTCGAAGATATGGCGCAGATTGTAAATCAAGCAATGACAAACGCGCCTATTACTTTCTCTGATGAGGACTTGCCCAAGCCTCATTCATTTCACAACAATGCACTATACATCGTAGTCAGGACCAGAGGCATGACTGTCCCGCACGTACTTGTTGATGGGGGCAGCAGTTTGAACATTTGCCCAGAAATGACAGCAAAGGCCCTGGGATTAAAAGAAGAGTATGTGCTCGATCCCATTACCATCTATGGCTTCGATAATCATGGGCAGACTGCAAAAGGCAAAATCTTTTTAGAGATTTTCATAAACTACTCAGTGCATACAGTGTTATTCCATGTCGTCAATGTGCCGCCGACTTACAACTTGTTGTTAGGACGAACATGGATCCACAACGCCAATGCAGTTCCATCAACTCTCCACCAATGCATCAAGTGGTCCAAGGGTGGAATGATCACCACCATTTTGGGCGAGGACCCTGAAGAAAGACTGCCACAGCCTATGATTCCTCGTCCAACATTCACAGCTGATATTCCAAGCATTCGAGAAGCGGATGAGATCAATCTCAGTGACAGTCTAGAGATGCTGAAACTGAAAGATGTCATGGGTGAAGAGAATATTGCAGCCACGGTCCAATGGCAGGGACCTTATTTCTTCAAGTTAGGAGGACGCATCGATTACGCCTCCTTCAAAGATCACCCCTTATTTCCTTAGTTTTCCAAAGCAAGAAAGGGATTTGATCTGCTGATAAAACATGGGTATCAGCCATTCCGGGGCATGGGAAAGAATGAAGATGGTATAGTGGAGTCAATCGTTCCTGCTCAGCATTCAGACAGTTTAGGGTTGGGGTTCACCGGCCAGGATTCCAGCAAAAAGACAGTTTTTATCAGAGGGAGCCAATGAAGAGATGATGCCTCAGTTTTTCTGCTTTCTTTTCTCCTCTTTTTTTTTTACCTTGTAGGGACCATACAGTCCCATCTTTTGTTAAAAATCTTGTAAATACTTTACTTCAATCAATGAAAGATCAAATATTCTCTTCAAGCATCTGTCATTTCCTTCTTATGCTTTGTCTGTGTCATTATTCTTTGTTTTATACAAAAAATTTGATTTGGCTCGTATTTTTCTCTAAAAAACAATCTCTTTTTGGCATTTTCAGGACCTTTTAACTCCTGAATCAATGACAAGATTTGTTATCAATCCCAAGTATCTAAAGTTGACAAGGTTTCCTGAGATGAAAGACAGAGCAGAAGTCAGTCAGGCAGTAGAACAGACTGAAGAGACAGCCGAATTTGATTCCACCATTCAGGATTTACCAGAATTTGCTCACATTCAGAAGCAGGATGAACCATCAGCCTTGGTTCAAGATCCAACTGAGGATATCAACATTGGGTCGGAAGATGATCCGAAAATTCTCAAAATCGGGTCGAGTCTAAGCGAAATTGAAAAAGCTAGACTCATCCAATTCCTTGAAAAGCATCAGGAAGTATTTGCCTGGACTTATGAAGATATGCCAGGATTGGATATCAAGTTGGTTGAGCATCGACTCAAGTTGAAACCAGAAGTCAGACCAATCAAGCAGAAATTGAGGAAATTAGACCCTCGAATTGAGCAACAAGTCAAGGAAGGACTTGAAGATTTGTTGAAAGCAGGCTTCATCCGAGCCATTGATTATCCAGATTGGTTGGCAAATATCGTAGCAGTCCCTAAAAAGAACGGAAAAGTTCGGATATGGATTGATTTCAGGGATCTCAATAAGGCTAGCCCGAAAGATGATTATCCACTTCCTAATATTGACCTGTTGATCGATAGCACAACGGATCATGCCATGTTTTCTTTCATGGACGGATATTCAGGTTATAAGCAGATTAAGTTGGCCGTTCGTGATCAGTCAAAGACTTCATTTACTACCCCTTGGGGAACCTTTTGCTACACTATGATGCCATTCGGACTCAAAAATGCCGGAGCAACCTATCAAAGGGCGATGGCCGTTATTTTCCACGATCAAATGCACAAGAATATGGATGCATATGTGAATGACATTTTGGTTAAGTCTAAAGAAGAAGAGGATCACCTCGATGCTCTTAGTCAAGTTTTTGAAAGACTTATTCTTTACAAATTGAGACTTAACCCTCATAAATGTGTTTTTGGAGTAGAGTTTGGCAAACTGCTCGGCTTCATTATCAGCAAGAAAGGGATCGAGGTGGATCCAGCTAAGGCAAAAGCCATTATTGATATGCCGCCTCCAACTAATCTCAGGGAACTGCGAAGCCTTCAAGGGCGTATTCAGTCTATTCGTAGGTTCATCTCCAATTTGGCTATGAGATGTGAGCCTTTTAACCATTTGCTAAGAAAAGGAGTTAAATTCGAATGGGGATCAGAATGCCAACTCTCGTTTGAGCGCATCAAGCAGTATCTCCTTAATCCACCAGTTTTGAAGCCGCCAAAGCTGGGAAAGCCTCTCTTGCTATATATTTCAGTCAATCAGAATGCTTGTGGTGGATTCCTCGCGCAGTATGAAGAAGGCAGTCTGATAGAGCACGCCATCTACTACGTGAGCAAAACATTCATTGATTATGAAAAGAAATATTCTCAGATGGAGAAAACTTGTCTAGCTCTGGTCTGGATGTGCCAGAAATTGAGACATTACTTGTTGGCTTCTGAAATTAAGTTCCTATCGAAGCTTAATCCTCTCAGATACATTCTTGAACAACCTTTTCTCACTAGACGAATCGCAAAGTGGCAAGTCCTTCTGATGCAATATGACTTAGAGTATGTCTCTCAAAAGTCGATTAAAGGCCAAGCGATCGCAGATCAGTTGGCGGATTTCCCCCTGACTGAAGAAATTAAAACAAAAGATGATTTTCCTGATGAGCACATCTGTAATATCCAACAGCCCCCAGTTTGGAACATGTTCTTCGATGGCTCTAAAAACATGTCTGGCATAGGAATTGGAGTCTTGTTAATCACTCCAGAAAAAGAAATGATCCCTTATTCTCTCAAGCTTGGTTTCCAATGCACTCATAATATGGCCGAGTATGAAGCTTTAATACAAGGCCTCAAAATCTTGCAAAGTTTCAATGACAAGAGAGTGCATGCCTTTGGTGATTCCCTACTTGTTGTTAGTCACTGAATGGCAAGTGAAAGATTCCAAATTGATTCCGTATCAGAAGATCGTCCTCGCTCTTGTGGACAGCTTCGAAGAATTTTAGCTCAGTCATATCAGAAGAGAGCACAATCAGATAGCCGATGGCTTAGCCAGCTTGGGCTCCATTTTATCATTCAAAGGCAGTGAATCATGTCGTTCTTTCGAAGTTGGCAGACTTGAGCAACCTGCTTTTGATTCAATTATGCAAGTAAACCAGGTTAATCAGAAGGAGAAACCTTGGTATCAAAATATCAAAAAATTCATTAAGACTGGTGAATTTCCACCAAAAATGCCTAAAAGGGAGCAACGTGCGATTCAACGCATGTCTACCAGATATTTCATTCTTGCCAATGTCCTCTACCGCCGTGGGTTCAGTTCTGAGTATTTAAGGTGTTTAGACAAAGAAAAAGCTATGGAAGTTATCCAAGAGGCACATGAAGGGATTTGTGGTGGCCATGTCGGCTATCAAACTCTCGTCAAACAGATCGTTCGAGCAGGGTACTATTGGAATACCATGCAGCAGGACTGTCATAGATTTATGAAGAAGTGCGTCAAGTGCCAATTGCACGCGCCTTACATTCATGCTCCGGCTGCATATCTCCAGTCAGTTGTCTCTCCTTGGCCATTTTCCATGTGGGCTTTCGACGATGTAGGCCCAATTACCCCTTCTGCTTCTAACGGCCACAAATACTTTCTGGCTGCGACGGAGTATTTCACGAAATGGGTTGAAGCTGTTACTCTACGCACAGTAGAAGGCCGCCATGTGGTTTCTTTCATTCATAAGAACATCCTTTGCCGCTTCGGCATACCACATGATATTGTCTCAGACAATGGAACCCATTTCAAAAATGAGAGAATGAAAACCTTCTGTTCTAAATTCAGAATTTCCCATCATTTCTCAGCTCCTTATTATCCTCAAGGGAATGGCCAAGCAGAGGCCACCAATAAAATTTTGATCCGTATTTTGGAAAGGACTGTGAAGACAGGTCGAGACTGTCATGAGAAAATTCATGACGCACTTTGGGCATATCAGACCACCATTCGGACTCCGACTAATGCCACTCCTTCAGAACTTGTTTACGAAACTGAAGTAGTATTGCCTCTCCATGTTTAAAAGCCCGCTCTCAAATTCGCTTCTCTCATAGAATTGCCACTTGATCAGTATCAGCAGCAGAGATTGGTGCAGCTAGATTTACTGGATGAAAAGAGGCTCAAAGCAGCAGAGCACGCTCAAGCTTATCGCCAGAGGATAGCTCGACATTATGCCAAGTCTGTCTTTGAGAGAAAATTTCGAGTTAAGGATTTGGTACTCAGATCAACGGCTCATCTCAAGCATCGACCACGGGGCAAGTGGTCACCCAATTGGGAAGGCCCTTATGTGGTTAAGGAAGCACTTCCTCGCAATTCATATCGTCTAATCAATGCAGATGGAGTGGAAATGTCAGATCCCATTAATGCTTTGCATTTGAAGAAGTTTTATACCTGAAATGTTCATTCTAAGCCTTTTTGTACTATTCAAAGAGTCATTTCAATAAAACAATAATCTTCTATCAATTCTTACATTCTTCTCCATGATACTGGGGCATTTTTATTTCATTTTTATAATCGTCTTCTTCCATCATATGCAGGCAGGATTAGACGAAAGCTCTTTTCCTCAAATTTTGTTAAATCTTAATTAGTCTTGCGGTCTTTATTTTTCGTTTCATTTAATTTATTTTGGTTTTATCAGATTTACATCAAGCTAATGCTCATCCCTGTCAAGTTTTAATAAATTTTTCAATCTTATTAAAATTTCATCTACCTTTATCTTTAAAATGCACCCTTTCAGGTTAAGGGATAAACCTGATGCCTCCTTTCAATGAGGTATTCTTTTTTATTATTTCTCCCGTTCAGGATAAGGGGATAAATCCTGAATTATCTCCTAAAAACTCATTTTGAAAATCTAGCTCATCTTCAAAACCCAGCTCTCGCACTGGTTATTTCTCAAAATTGAGCTCATTTGGAAAATCCGGTTCTCACACCGGTAACCTTCTAAAATCAGTCTTCTGACCAAAGACCTTTCTCCTTCTAAATTCAAGTTCTGACTTAAATCTCCCAAAACTTCATGTATTTTCAAAACATCCAGCTTTTGCCGGTCATGTATTTCCAAAGGATCCAGCATCTCGCTGGTCATGTATTTCCAAAAGATCCAGCATCTTGCTGGTCATGTATTTCCAGAGGATCCAGCATCTCGTTGGTCCTGTATTCCAAAAGATCCAGCTCCCGCTGGTCGTGTATTCCAAAAGATCAAACCCTTAGGGTGCGACTCCTCAATTCTATCATTCTCAAACCTTCAAGATCTTCAATCTTTCAAATTCTATCAGTTTCCCAACCTTTGGTTGCAATATCTTCAAAATCTCATCATTTTCTCAACCCTCGGGTTATAACCTCCCAAATTCAATCACTTTCAAACCATCAAATTAAATCCTTCATTTTCAAATCCAGTGTTTTCACTGGTCGGGATTTTCAAATCCAGTTTTATAACTGGTCAGGATTTTTAAATCCAGTTTCTATAACTGGTCGGGATTTTCAAATCCAATTTTATAACTGGTCGGGATTTTCAAATCCAGTTTCTATAACTGGTCGAAATTTTCAAATCCAGTTTCTATAACTGGTCGGGATTTTCAAATCCAGTTTCTATAACTGGTCGGGATTTTCAAATCCAGTTTCTATAACTGGTCGGGATTTTCAAATCTAGTTTTATAACTGGTCGGGATTTTCAAATCCAGTTTCTATAACTGGTCAAGATTTTCAAATCAAGTTTCTATAACTGGTCGGGATTTTCAAATTCAGTTTCTATAACTGGTCGGGATTTTCAAATCCAGTTTCTATAACTGGTTGGGATTTTCAAATCTAGTTTTTGGTCAGGATTTTCAAAATCCAGTGTTTTCACTAGTCGGGATTTTCAAATCCAGTGTTTTCACTGGTCGGGATTTTGAAATCCAGTTTTCATAACTGGTCGGGGTTTGAAATCCAGTTTTCATAACTGGTCGAGATTTGAAATCCAGTTTTCATAACTGGTCGAGATTTGAAATCCAATATTTTTCATTGGTCGGGATTTAAAATCCAGTGTCATAACTGGTCGGGATTATCAAAAATCCAGTTCCTCATAACTGGTCGGGAGTTCCAAAACCCAATGTATTTCATCAGTCCAGTTTTCTAAAGTCTGATTCTTACACCATTTCTTTAAATTACGGCTGAGGTCTCATCGAAATCTATATTGAGTGATTATCTCACAAAGAGTTCGTGAAAGCTTTGCCAATTTGCTAAAAGCATTTGTTGATTCTAAATATTCTTACTACACAAAAAGAATTTTCTCAGATTACCTCCTGTATTTCCTTTCAAAAGGTGAAACTTTTTGCGAAAAAGAGGTAAAATTCAAATCTTTTCCTGATTGATCAACCAAAAGGATGTTAGAAATATCCTCGATATGATCAACAAAAGAAATTTTCAATGATGTTGAAAAGCCAGAAGCGAATTGATATTGATCTTAGCTATGGCGCGTGTTTTAAAATGACTTTCTGGCAATCAGGCAGTGGAAATATCTGGAGCTATAAAAGAATCCACTCAACCCATATCTTCTCATTGTCGTTTAAAAAGTTGCAATCAAATATCTGCAAAAAGGATCTCTCAATTGTCGTCAAGATGAAGGCGAATTAAGCGAGTGGATCCCTGGGGCCAAAGAAGATTTGAAACATCTCCAAGATGACAGAGTTTGTGACGGATCCTTCCAGGGAAAGTTCGGATCACTGTTGAGATGAAGGCAGATGCGATGAACCTACCAACAAACTCTAAAAGATATTTGATTTCTGCTATCATCTGAAGACCTTTTTGAGCCAATGTCATCACATATAATCCCTGAGAGAAAGAAGGATCAGAGCATCTCCAAGATGAAGGAGTTTGTGACGTACCCTTCCCTGAAAAAGAAGAGAGAAAAGTCAGGACATCCAAAATGAAGGATGATGTGAAAAACCGAGAAAAGCCCAATGACTCAAAAAAGAGTGCAAAAAGACCATCGTAGGGAAAAACACCCAGATATCAAACTGCCAAAGTTGCCAGAAGTCATCTTTTCTCATGTAAAATTCCTTCATCAATATCTTTTTATTACTTGCTTTTACGAAACTAAGGATATTTCTTTTATTCTCATATCAGGGAAATGGATAACTTCCTTGAAGAAGATCATCAGAGCCAAAATTTTGAATTTGACTCTTAGAACTGAGAAGTTAACCTCATTGGAGGAAATACTCTAGGTAAAAGAGAGAATATCTTTTGCACATACGTGCACATTTCCAAACGTTTGAATCTACTACGATTTTATCTTATTGGCAAAATTTTCTAGCTATTCCAAGAATAAAATAAACATTCAATATTCATTTTTGATGCAACCAAGCGTTGTTTATATTTCCCAAAAAGAGCTGCCTCTGAAAGAAGCATCTCTTCCTGTCCCATCACGGTTTTCTCATTAACGAATTCCGTATGGACTACCCACTCAGGATAAGGGTCAAACCTGAAATTTTTGCGAAGGATCATTTAATTTCAAAAGCTATTTCAGTCTCAGCAATGAGACGCCCAATTTCTTCCCCTTTTCGAAGCTTTAGGGAACCCTATATTTCCTCCTTTCGCAAAAACCCCTCTCGGATTTGTTCGTCCAAATTCCGAAGGTCCCATCGTGCTTTCTCCATTTTTGAGAAACCTGTATGGTAGATTTCCCCCACTCAGGATAAGGGTTAAACCTGAACCATTTGCGAAAGATCATTTACTTCAAAAGCTATTTCAGTCTCAGCAATGAGACGCACCATTTCTTCCCCTTTTCGAAGCTTTAGGGACTCTATATTTCCTTCTTTCGCAAAAACCCCTCTCGGATTTGTTCATCCAAATTCCGAAGATCCCATCGTGCTTTCTCCATTTTGAGAAACCTGTATGGTAGATTTCCCCCACTCAGGATAAGGGTTAAACCTGAACCTTCTGCGAAAGATTCTTTGATTTCAAAAGCTATTTCAGTCTCAGCAAAGAGACGCCCAATTTCTTCCCCTTTTCAAAGCTTTAGGGACTCTATATTTCCTCCTTTCGCAAAAAAAAAAACCCTCTCGGATTTGTTCGTCCAAATTCCGAAGGTCCCATCGTGCTTTCTCCATTTTTGAGAAACCTGTATGGTAGATTCCCCCCACTCAGGATAAGGGTCAAACCTGAACCATTTGCGAAAGATCATTTAATTTCAAAAGCTATTTCAGTCTCAGCAAAGAGACGCCCAATTTCTTCCCCTTTTTTCAAAGCTTTAGGGACTCTATATTTCCTCCTTTCGCGAAAACCCCTCTCGGATTTGTTCATCCAAATTCCGAAGGTCCCATCGTGCTTTCTCTATTTTTTTTGAGAAACCTGTATGGTAGATTTCTCCCACTCAGGATAAGGGATAAACCCGAACCATTTGCGAAAGATTCTTTGATTTCAAAAGCTATTTCAGTCTCAGCAATGAGACGCCCAATTTCTTCCCCTTTTCAAAGCTTTAGGGACTCTATATTTCCTCCTTTCGCAAAAACCCCTTCGGATTTGTTCGTCCAAATTCCGAAGGTCCCATCGTGCTTTCTCCATTTGAGAAATCCGTATGGTAGATTTCCTATCCAGGTTAAAAGTTAACCCGGAACCTCGCTTCGCGAGGTATCTTCCTTACAGATTTGGGTTAAACCTGAGTCTCGTTCCAACGAGATTCCTCGTTTGGACGAGATGATTTCTTCCAGTCCCACCATGTTTCTTCCCATCAAGGAACCTAGGATTCATATATTCCTCCAAGAAAGGATCATACTCGAGCTTCATTTCACAAGGCCTTTCCCAAAATGTCCAATCAAGATACTCATGCATTCCTTTCCTCATTTCCAAATTCATTTTTGATATATCTTTGTCCCATCCAGGTTAAGGGCTGAACCTGAATCATTCCAAAAAGAGTATCTTGTCTCACCCATGAGACCTAATCAAAATTTTCATTTCCCACCATTTCCATCTAAAGTCCCATCACGATTTCCTCATTCCCTACTCAATCATACCATTTTCGAGGATTTCGTCTCCCCAAAACCATTCAGGACAAGGTTCTAAGCCTGAAAAACCATATTTTCAAAATAGTTCTTCCACACCCAGTTCAGACCAGCTGACTAGGGCATTTTCAAAATTTGGAGTGTTGTCTTTGCCACTAAGCTCGGCTTTCAACTGGCTTAGTAGCAAAGAGGGGCATCTGTGAACACCTCAAATTTTTCAAAGATTTACAAAATGACCTTTTTGCCCCTGACTCTATTTTCTGAGAAGATCAAAGTGATTTAAAAGCTAAATTCCAGTCTTTCTTCAGATTTCTGGATTAAATTCTACATTGATATATTCAAATTCAGCTCCGGGTCTGAACTCAGTATTTTAAATCCAAATCTGAGCCCCGTTGTCCGATTTCCAAAATAAAATCACAAAAATACCAAAAAATGATTTTGAAAGGCACGGGCAGCTCATCCGGCACTCTGTTGGATCCTCGACCCTATATTTCTCAGTTCAAAGTTATAAACCTCGATTATTTCTAAAAAATTTGGACATAAACTCATTTCTGAAGAAATTTTCTCAAAATAGTTTCTAAAATTCTCAGAAAAACTCCTTTTGTAAACATTTTACAAAAACATCAAAAAAAAAATTAGTTTCAATCTTTGATTTCTTGTAAAGCTTTAGGATTTTATTCTAAAAATACAAAAAATAGAAAAATAACATAAAAACCGAAAAAAATGGGAAAAACTACAAGGAAAACGGATGATTTTCAAGCTTTTTGAAGCCATTTTTACCAAAAACCTCAATCCTTAACCATTTTTCAGAAATTTCTTAAAAAGGGAACCACCTTTTTGAAATAGGGAAAAGCTGCAACGGACTCCTCTCGCGCATCGCTGATCTGAAACTACCCCTTTTTTCCTCCACCTCCCATCTGAAACCGCCCTCCCCTTCTCGAAACCTCCACGGTTTCTTTAAAGGGAAAGCCTCCATCCAGAGGGAGGGGGTCTTTCTCAGAGATCGATTCTCTACCCATCGAGTTTTCTCCCTTTGATTCCTTTTAGCCGATCATCCAGTTTTTGGGTTGATTTTTCTTCTCATCGAGTGGTTTCTTTGAAGGATCGATCATAAATACCTCTTACGATCCACGATCATCCGGTCTTCTCATTCACCCTCACGAAGGACTTCAACCCATTTAGTATCTCTCTCATTCAGGAAGATTGATCGAGCATCCACCTTCCTCTTTCTTCCTTCAGAATCTCTGCAAGCCAGGTATTTTTTTTCTTCTTTTCTCTCTCTTTATTTTCCTGTTTTAAGGCTATCATTAATGCACCATTGGTGGTGTCGATATTGTTTGTACAAATATCGACCCATCCTGTGCGATATTACAGGAATTCCCGAAATTCCAACATTTTTTTTTCTCTTTCGATTTCTTGCTTATGGTCGATCATCTGTAGCTACTTTGATAGTTCATTTTATTCTTCTTTGTTTTCTTTATCACCGTCCTTTTCCTCTTCTCTAATGGGTCATTGCCTGTAATTCTCTATCTCTTGAGTTTTAAGTTTCTGATTTATATTTCATCCCCCTCCCCCCTCTCAATTGCTTCATGATTTCTCTTGATTCTCTCGGCAATCACCCAGCGGACCAACATGGCCTATTTCTCATTTGATCTGATTTTGACGGAATCATGGGCTTTGTCACTGCTAGCAGTTGTGAGAATCCCACCAGTTCCTTTAATCTTAAATCTGTTCTTAATAATATTGCATACATTGCGATTGGCAATCAGGTTACATAGAGTGGAGGTTCCACTAATGTCGATTGAACAGATGAATGTGGCACAGAAGAACCTGAGCAGTTCATTTCCATCTGCCATTAATCTTAAATACTTCTTCGTGAGCTTGTTTTGCCTTCATTGAGTCCCCATAGCCTTCAAACTTGTCGATGGTCTTCTGAGGGTCGTGAACCTCAAGAATTCTGTCTATCTTGCAAATCGGGCTTTCCAATTGAATCAGAATATGGTCTCTATAATGTTTCTGCTAGAATCCTCTTTAGATACTGTTGGCCAAAAAAAAAAGGGGGAGTGACTAGATCAGTTTTTTAAGCTTTCAGGAACAAAAAAAAAACAGAGGAAAACAATGACCCTTGAGCTATATAGTTTCTGATGCAAACAGATGAACTTTATTAGGTGAAATCTAGTTAATGGTGTTCCAATCTCTGAAATTTCTTCTGTGTCTTTATTAGGATTTGTAACTCAATTGCAGGTATAATATTTTCTTTTTTTTTAGCAACAGCTTAACTGCTGATGTTATCCCTTTTAAAATTTTGTTTCCTTGAATGAACTTACATTGTGCCTTGCTCTGCAAGCCATGTTATTCATCTCAGCCATTTGCAGCAAATTAATCATCTATCCAGATCATCCCTACCACACGACAATACTGTTGAAACACCCACTTTCTGGCGCTACTGGTGCAGCCATGGTTGTATTTCTATCTTAGTTATGTTTCTTAAAACAGTGCGTACATGTCAATATCTTCATAGCAAGCACCCCTGCACCTGTGTTCGTCTCTGCAGCAGTCGTGTGTTTTGATTCATCATCATATCGTAGACAAAATTTGTATATTACCATCATGATCGATGTGGGCTCAATGTTATGTGATAAGTTCCCTCCCTTACTAATGTGTAGTATAATCTCTGGATGCCATGAGTTCACTAGGTTCTGGAGCAGTGAACAGGGGAATAAAATGGATGAGGCAAAATCCCCTCATGTCCTGCTCCTTTTGTTACATATAGCATAGTGTTGATTCGTACTTCCCTTCTCAAGAGGATCTCGTTGCTAGAATCGGTCAGGCTGTCTTCACCAAGCAATCAAAGAATTACACCAAAGTATTGGTATGACGTTGTTCTGCACATCAGGCAAGTAAGCCACCAGTGATTGTCGAATGGAAGAATTTCCCATTGCAGTTCTCCATAACTGTTTTCGGTAAACTCCATTATAACAGTACTTATGCTCTCTTGGATCAGTTAATGGGATGAATGAATTGTTTCAGACAATATTTCTGTATGGTTGTCAGTTTAAGGTCGCTTGATAATTGATAGATGCATGAGTGGTCAAGTTTACTTTTATAGTTGTATATTGTGTTACATAATATGTCTTGTCATTTATTCTTCTATGTTGCCTGTTGTAAACTGTAGCTTCACTGAGACATACTAGCAGCAGGGCATTTGATGAGAATTTTTTTTTTTTTACAGGCCCTTTACAGGGTAAATTTTCTAATGCTTTATGTGTTTAATTCCTAGATGTGAAATTGCATTCTTGATTATTTTTTTCTCTTTTCCTGTTTAAAGTCTATTGTGAAGGCCTTTTTGCTTTGTTGTTATGTGGAGTTGTTCCTACTGTCACTAGCTAGTCCTATGCTTGCTTTCATAAATTCTGGGTTCTACCTGCCTTGCAAAATATTTGGCATACTGTGCCATTACAATTATGGCTGGTGGAGCAGGATTTGACGTGAATTTAGGCTTCTCCACAGCGTGCCTTTTTCTGCACATATCTCTACATACAACAGTTCTTGGTACTGATATAATCTTTCATAAATTCACTGCAGTGCCAATGCACTATTGTTAACATTTTTTTTTTCGTAACCGTAACAGTGCCTAGCACTGTTGTGCAGCAGTGCTAAGGCATTGCTGTGATTTGTTTTTCAAAATCCCATAATAAACATCCCATATTGTTACCATTCCTGCTGCATCATCCATAAACTTCCAGCCTAGTTAAGCATCAACATAAACATTTAGTCTAGGCACATTCATTAGCATCCATCTCCAATTAGGACCCGACATAGGCATATGTGCTCTTTCAAATATAAGTATAGCCTTGTACATTTCCATTACACTTCCATTAGGTGATACCTTCCTATATCTATTTAGATCAAGGCATTCGTAACCCAAATATAACATCTAGATTTTGCTTGATCCTCCATGTTTTGCAAAGTGGCTCTAAAATTAACTCTATTTTGCAGGAGAAACATCAAATCTCTTATTAGATCAAGATCTCGTCAAGGATTGTAATAACTTAGATTTTAATGAGAATTCTATTTTTTTTCTTTCTTTTCTGCTTTAGACAGAATGAATGAGCATAATAAAATATCATGAATTGTTTGTTTTCATGCATTTTCTCCTTCATTTCTCAAAATTCTCACAATGGTAAAACACGAATGGCACGTGCACCATTTCGTAAGAGATAATAAGTACTAAGTTGATGATCCACATCAATGGCCATAGTCAGGGTGTGAACAAAACTTAGCACTTTTATCTTCTACAAAATAACACCGGATCCACACTGGATCCATTTTCAGAATTCATCATATTCTTCCTAAAATATTTTATTCTTTTATGAGAATTTAACTTAAAATTAACTCAAAATATATACCAATGGCCATAGTCAGGGTATATTGAGGGTTAATTTCATTTTAAATTCTATAAAACACCAAAATGTATTGCATTCTTCACTTGAATTTAAATGTGGCTATTATATAATATATCCAATGACTATAGTCAGGGATATATTATATCTTCAACCTCATTCTTAATTCACTTAAAGAATGAAATAGCTTTTCAAATTCCAAATTTCAAACTTATTCAAATTCATTCATCATATAGGATAGAATTGCATCATATTTTCAAAACTTCCTTTTCAAAATTCCAAGTGATTCTTCTTCTTAAATCAAATCTTATCCAAATCCAATTCTATTTCATTTCAATATTCAAAAAAAAAAAAATCCAATTTCAAAGTCCAATTTAAAATTCCAAAATCATTTTATATTCAAACTTCAAATTTCCGCCTCAAATCAAAATTCAAAACTCAAAAGTTCAAATTAACTTTGAAGTTATCTTCTGATTTCAAAATCAAGTTCATCCCCGTATCTTCTATCAAGGTTTGGATTTGAATCTCAAGTTTAAATTTGGGTTTTTTAAAACCCAGATCCGTCTTTAAAGGTCCTATTTGGACTTCTCAAAACCCAAATCCAAAGACAAATCCTAGTCTCAATTTGGATCCAGATTTCCAAGTATAAACTCCATTCCACTTTGGATCTCCCATCACAGATCCAAATTCCATTTAGGATCAAAATCCTTATCCCACTTTGGATCTCCCATCACAGATCCAAAATTCCATTTAGGATCCAAATCCTTATTCCACTTTGGATCTCCCATCACAGATCCAAAATTCCATTTAGGATCCAAATCCTTTAGATCTCCCATCACGGATCCAAATTCCATTTAGGATCCAAATCTTTATTCCACTTTGGATTTCCAATCATAGATCCAAAATTTCTCTTAGGATCCAGATCCTCATTCTACCATTGGATCTCAGATTCGGATCCAAATTCCAATTCTTAGGATCCAGAATCCAACCCTACTTTGGGTCTCAGATTCATATCCAAATTCCAATTTTTAGGATCCAGAACCCAATTCTACATTGGATCTCAGACTTCAGATCCAAATCCATTCTAGGATCCAGAATCAAATTCTACTTTGGACCTCAGATCCAATTCCATCTTAAGATCCAGAGTTCAGCTCTATCCTGGATCTCAGATTTCAGATCCCAATACCATCTTGGATTCCAAGTTTTGAACCCAATTCCCCTCAAAATTCCAAATCCAAATCCCACCTTAAATTCCAAAACCAATTCCATTTTATTCCAGATTTCAAATCAAGTTCTCATCTTAAATTCAAAACTCAACTTTGAACTCTGTTCAGAATCCAGATCTTGGATTCGGATTCCATCTTGAAATTTCAAATCAATTCTATCCATGTTCCAATTATATTCAGATTTCCCAATACTATTTTTTCTTCTGATTCTATTTTCATTTCTATTTTGATTCAAAGTCCATTTATGACTTTGAAAATTCCTTTTATCTCAAAACTTCAAAATCATTTTTTAAAAATCCAGATTTATTTTCCCAAGCTCATGATTATTCTAAAGACTTAGAACTTTAATCTTAAGTTCTAAAGTTAGAAATCATTTCTTCACTTTATCAGATTCACTTGGGAATTTTTCAAAACACTTTCAAAAAGAGCATACATTTGCACAAGCATGATTCTTTGTGCATTTAGACTTAGAATAATTTCTTAGCAAAACAAAAGGCATAAATTTGACCCTTGGTTCGATTACCCTTGGTAAAGGCGCCAGGAACGGTCGAACCTCGTACCGACGAGCGAATCCCGTCTCCCAGTTTTCCCGCGAATTTTCAAAAACGGAGGCGAGTTATTTCAAAATATCTTCAAAATTAAGGTCAAGTGAGACCCGCAAAAGAGTTCCTCTCCTTCTTTTCTCTTCTTTTTCTCTTCTCTCTTTTCTTTCTGTCTTTTATCTTTCTCCCTTCAAAAAGGAGGAAAATAAGAGGTTCAAAAGGAAAAGAGAAGGAAGAGAGAGAATATTACGAGAGGAAAAATTTTGCGAAGATCACAAGCAGTAACGATTTACTCAAATTACTACGATTTGTACTTAAGTTTGATAAATCGTACAACAATGTTTACCTATGAAGATCAAACGTTACAACGATATATACTTATGAAGGTTACGATTTCTACAACCATTTATACGTTTGAAGCAGTAACAATTTAATAAAATTACCACGATTTGTACTTAAGTTTGATAAATCATACGTCAATGTTTATGCATGAAGCCCAAACATTACAATGATATGTACTTATGAAGGTTGTGATTGCTACAATGATTTGTAAGTTTGAAGCAACAATGATTTATACATTTAAAGCAGTAGCGATGTGTATTTATGAAGTTACCTCAATTTGTACTTAAGTTTGCTAAATCTTATAATGATGTTTACTTATGAAGTCAAATATTGTGATGATATATAATGTTGGTGATTGTTTAACAAATAGGATAATTTGTAATATTATATACTTGGAGAGGTGGTTGTAACATATAATGATGCATTTAAATTTATGTGTTGTGCAGGTTAGGAATGTCTAAAGCTTGTCAGACAAGAAATCCCCTGACGTTTTATTTCATAAGACTTAATGAAATGATCTGTCATTCCCATCTATATGAGCGTTATAAAGGGTACCAAAATATAATGAAGATTGAAAATGATAAAGAAAGGGACAAAGCGTTGAAATTATATTATGTGGAGGATTATTCATCAGATATTGAGGCTAAAGAGCAAAGAAAGTATAAGGAAGAACTAAAGATGAAGAAGAAGGATGGCGAAGAAAAGAAAAAAACAAAGGAAGAAGAAAGAGAATGAAAAGCAAAGGCAAATGAAGGAGGAGAGGGAGAGGGAAAGACAAAGGAAGAAGGGGGAGAAGGAGAGAAAAAGGCAAAGGAAGAAGGAGGAGGAGGAGAGGGAAAGACAAAGGAAGAAGGAGGAGGAGGAGGAGAGGGAAAGACAAAAGAAAGATGAGGAGAGGAAAAAAAAAAGGAAGAAAGAGGAGGAAAAGAGGGAAAGGCAAAGAAAGAATAAGGAGGAGGAGGAAGAGAAGAAAAGGAAATTGAAAAAGAAGAAGCATGATGAAGAGAAGAAAATGAAAATAAAAATAAAAATGATGAAGATGAAAGAGGAAAGACAAAGGAAGAAGCATTAAGATGAGGAAGAGAAGGAAAGGCGAAGGAAGGAGAAGGAGGACGAAAATGAGAAAGAGAAGGAAAGACAAAGGAAGGAGAAGAAGGATGAGAAAGAAAAAAAAGGCAAAGAAATGAGAAAGAGATCGAGAAAGATAAGAAAAGCGAAAGAAAGGAGCAGGAGGAGGAAGAGAATAAAAGAAAAAAGAAAAAGCAAGAGGAGGAAGAAAAAGAAAGGGAATAAAAGCAGGGGGAAGAAGAGAAGAAAAAGGAAATGAAGAAGCATGAGGACGAAGAAAAGGAAAGGAAAAGAAAAAAGCAGGAGGATGAAGAGAAGAAAATATAAAGGAAGAAAGTAATTGAAAAGCAGAATAGGGAGCCGAAGGAGTGAAGAAAGTAAGAAGAAAGTCAAAGGATGGAGAGAAGGGATGAAGAGAAGAAAAGTGTGACCAAAGTATATAAATCGATCCTGTCTGTCACGATTTACTGTGATAGTTATTACTATATATAGCGATTAATGTGATAACGATTACTGTGATAACGATTACTGTGATAACAATTACTATGAATAATTTATTATTATAGGTATAATTATGTATAATAATTATTGTGATAACAATTACTATATATAGCGAGTGTGCAACGATTATTATTTATAGAGATTATTGTGTATAACGACATGTATAAGTATAAATGAGACTAATTTTGATTCGATACGAATAATATGTTATTTTGTGTTACAGGAAGGTCACAAGAGAAGTAGAGCACCAGGTGAAAAGCTCAGAGGGTGGTGCCAGTGGCTTATAGTTCTGTCGTGGTAGACAACTGAGTATCAGAAGGATCGATTGCAAAATATGCACTTCGACGACCTTCTGGACCAACATTCTTTTGAAACATGTTGGAATACCATGACCCACCTAGTAAATAAGTGAAATAATAAGACAAACACATTCTAGTTTAATTCTTTTGAGATCATCATGACCCTAAAAGATGTGACGCAGATTACGTTCCTTAAGTACCATGAAAGTGTTGTCCTATTATGAGATTCAAACTAGACCGTAAGGGACAAGTGCATGGCCCTTCTAGGAATGTCGATGGAGGACTAGAGGCAATGTATTTCTGATGAAAACAATTTCACATCGATGAAAGTTTATTCTTTTCGTAATAAATGTAAAGATTGGTCCACTACATGTGCATCTAAAAGAGCTGACCAAGAGTTACGCAACTTACTTCTTTATTTTTTTGGACTTACTTTATTTTTTGATTTGTCTGGTTCGAGAATAAGTTACCCATGGTTGCATTTCTTGGAGGACTTGGATGAAGTTGACAACTATGCATGGGGTGATGCTATGCTCACACACTTGTACAATCAACTTTACCATGTAAGTAATGGTACAAAAACTGTCGCAGGGTTTTGGCCATTTGTCTAGGTAATTGTTTATTACATACTTTGTAGCTGTAGACTAAGATAGTTGAAGGTTATATTATTACTAATATATATGATTTTGTAGGCTTGGTTGTGAGAGTATATTGTCGCCTTGACCAAAACATCTTCAAGAATCCCTCGCGGGACCGTGATGAATGAATCTACCAACTGCAGGGTCATCGGTGTCAGCTCCATCTCTTATAATCCAAATGCATCATAAAAGAATCCTGGCAAGATGTTCACACTTGCCTCAAGGTAGAGCAAAGCACGCTTGATAGTATTGTCTCCTATGATGCAAGAAATGATATGAGCCCCTGGGTTCTTGATCTTGGGTGAAGTTTGGTACTGGAGCACTGCACTCACCTGCTCAGTAAGATATATCGTCTTTGGTATGTTGAACCTCAACTTCCTCTTCTGCGTATAAAGTTTCTTTAAGAACTTTGCGTATGCAAGGACTTGCTGGATGGCGTCAAGTATGGAGAGGTTTATCTGAACGTGCTTGAAAATTTCAAGCATCTCCTGCATCTTCAACCCCTGCTTGCCAAACAACTTTGACTTCTCTAATGCCTTAGGAAAGAGTTTTGGCAAAAATAGTTTTTGAAGAGGGTTTTGGCAAAAATGTTTTTAAGGTTTTGATATTTTTTATAAAAAAAGTTAATTTGAGCATATATTGTAGATTATTTCATGTTTAGCATGATTGAACATGTTATTGCATAAAAAACCATGACTTCATAATATTTAAGGTTTCTTTTGATTCTTTCATAGATAAAATTATATTTGAGATATTCCATGAAAGTTTTATTACTCTTGGATGGTATATGTTAATGTTTTAGCAAAATAAACATGATTATGATCAAATATGTTTTGTATGATGATGTAAATATGTTTAGAGCATCAAAAATTATGCTTGTATGAATTTTTACCTTAAATCTTGTTCTTACTTAATGGATCTTGCATGAGTTTGAATCTTGGCTATTCTATCTTCATTTTTTATCCTGACTTGTTTCAAAAAAATATTGATATCCCTATGAAAATGAAATCAATGAATTAAATTAAAAATATTAGAGTTTTCTACACATTCATATTTTATTTTATTTGGACCAGTTTTGAGGTTGAAACATCAATTGTAATAGAGCACAAGTTTTCTGCCTTATCAATAGGACTATTGCGACCAAAGATTTGGATAATTTTAGAAACCCAATCAAAATTGATCAAAATAAATTAAGAAAAATCTGAGTGAAAGCTAAGATATAAAAGAAGATCCTATAAAAAAAAATATCAAAGATTTTTCTGTAAATTTAGAGAAATTCTCCAAAACTGAGATGAATTTCAGAAGTTGACATGATCTGTCTTATATTTTTTCTTAACAAGGTTTAGTCCTTGTTTTTTTTTTATTACGATGAATTTTGTAGTTCTGTTTCTTGAATTGTGTTTCTGAGATATGGTGCGGTTATACTAAAATTGTGAGAGTGAAATTCGGTTCTTGTGATTTTTGGTGGATTTTTCAAAATCGAATTAACAAGGATCTGAACTACACAGTATGACATGTATGGATGCCTAATTGTATTTTACTTTATACAACATGTTTATAGATGTTCATATTAAATTTTGATTTGATATGCATGTAAACTGAATGTATTCCATGTTATTCTTGATTTATAATTATTCATATGATATACATTTTAATCAACATTGTGCATTATAAGGCATAATCAATGTAAAGAAATTTGTTACACACGTTGTTTGCTTATTTAAGCTTGATCATGATTACATGTGGTTGCAGCCTTTATGTATGCATGTGGGCATATGATATGGTGATACTGATGTGTGATATAAGCATGTGTATGGCTCGAGTGTGAGCCTGAGTTCAATGAAACCTATAGGTGTATGTAGTGCACCAAGGAAAGTAAAGATATTCATACACATAATCATATAATTGCCTCATGGAGGTCGATTCATGGTGTAAACTGAGTTATTTGAATAAGTCAAAACTGACTTATTTATATAAATCTCTAATAGGAAGATTGGGCTTGTGAGCTTGGATGTGTGTGTTGTGAGCACATGTAATTTAATTAATGAACCTAATAATTAAATAACATCCATGACTAATTCAGACCATGTCCATTGGACTAGGAACCACTTTAGAGAGAGTGGGGGTACATACGACCGATGAGTCATTGTTTGGTTTTTGGAGGGCAATGATGTCTCTTTGGTCTCTAGTCTTCTGTCATAGAGAACCTAAATTATCAGGTGTCTTAGATGGTATGTCCAAAATCTCTACAGAGTAGTAATCGATTTCATGTTGGACCACTAGGAGTTTCTCTCAGTCACAGACTGCTCTAGTAGAACCTCAGTGTAAGGTTGCAGATTCTTCAATTAAATAAGGTTAATAAAATACATAGCATAATAAACCCCTCATTGGATTGGTTGAATTGAAATTATGAACCCGGGAGTGTACCTTTGAGAAGAAGAAAAAGTAAAACAAAAAAACATAATGGATTCATTGTAATATTTCAGTTTGTGTCTAAATTGTTATTTTATTGACATGAAGCATTATAGCGTATTTATTCTGCAAATATAAATGTTAGCATGATTGATTGTGTAAATATAAATTATGCATAGTTCTGATATGTTATGTTGCATGTTTAAATGTTATCTGAAAAATGTTAATGCTTATTTTTGTTATTGGAATATTTATGTTCATGTGTTTTGGTAATTACTTATTGAGGCTGTGTATTTATACCCATATTTATAATATTTTAGGTAATGAGTAAGCTGAAAGGTGGTGACAGTAAGCACAGGGTGATATCAAGAGTGTCACATTTCTTTAAGGCTTTTAAGATGACTGATACATTTTGTTATTATTTGATTTGTTTATGTTATGCAAACTTTGATAATGGTTGAGAGTAGTACTTGATTCATTTTAATGAAACTGTGGTTTGATTTAGTTATTCTAATGTTATATATGTGTGTTGTATCTGCAACTCACTCAAGGCTTGAACCATATTTAAAAAGTGTTTTCGCTATGTTCTTGAAAATCGTGTAAAGGGAATTTTGAAAAAAAATCTTAAAATTTTTGTTTAAAAATATGGGTGTTACAATCGTAGGCATATCAATTGCAAATTTCATGCAATTACACATAACACAAGTATATTCAGACACTGCCAATTTTATGCCTTATTAGGCTTGATGAATAATCAGATTACCTTCATCAAATATCATAATTTATCCTTTATATATTACTTAACATGAATTGTCTACTGAAAAAAGCTAAGGCATATGAATAAACACGTGAGGTAACTTCAGACCTCTGTTTGCTTACTATTGTAAAATCAACTAAAAATCACAAAAAATAGATTTAAGTTTCAGTTTTTTATTAAATATGCTTTAATATATTGAAAAAGCAAATCAAGAAATAGATTTTGAATACAAAAATTATAAAAAATATGTATCAACAGATTATTCTGGAAAAATGATAGACTAGTTTTTGCAATCTATAAAAATTTTTCCAACTTGGAGATTTTTCATAAATTTATTGGTTACTCTTTTTTGCAAAATCATTTTTACAATATCTTCTACTATATATTGAATTTATCATATTTTTTTATGATTTTATTTGATCTCTTTTGAATAGGTTTTCAAGACTTTCAAAATAACAATTCAGAACAACCATGTAACCAGAGCAAAAAACCATGCTCTTTTACAATAGGCATTTCTTCCTTAAAACATATCCAAATCTAACAAAATAACATGCTGAAATCAAGATCTGGATGTGAAAAACATCATGATATGTTTATTTATTTATGATCTGTATTCTACGAGAAACATAATTATTTCAAAAACTGGTCAGGTCATGAATAGAAATAACAGTCTAGGGTTATCAGAACTCTTAATGAAATCATAATCCATACGCTAAACGTGACATTAAAACATAATTCACCATCATAGATGATATTATAATGTGAATACAATAAATACATAACAATATTTAACCATTTTTTATGTTGACCTACTATTACAAATCCATAAATCTCATTGGTAAAATATAATATAACATAGATCTAATATTTAATCCATATTTAACACTAACCACATGATGAATAAACTAAATCATGATATTTCAGATTATTATAGACATGATAACATCAATATTTTCTTTTCTAACATGATATAATTCATTAATATGCTCATAACAATCTGAATCAAACAAGAAAATCATTCTACAAAAATAGTTTTTGCCTTTTCAAAACTAGCCTTATTTAAAAATGTTTTTTCAAAACCGATTAACCCAAAAGACCATTTTGGATTTTTTAAAAAACTTTTTTCATATAGATCTAAAAGTTATAGATGTTCTAGCCATAGATCACATGTAGATCTAAGCTCTGGATCAAAAGAGGGTATGCTAATGCATTCCGAAATCGAATACCATGTAAGTAGAAATCCCTGTTGAAAATGCTTTTTTTGCAACAAAACCATCACTTTTTCCTTTATACACACCTCCTTCTGAGTTGATTTTGATTTTCTTCAAGGTAATTATAGGTCTCTAATAGAGGTTTGGACTACCTCAAAGGTTGGAAGGAAGAATGAGAGTAAGAAAAAAGAAAAAATAGATGCACCTCATTTGAAAGATGTAGCTTAAATAGCTCCATGATGGTAGGGTTTCCCTTCTATTGGAACTCCTCTAGCTTCTAGAGATAGATCTCTATCTCCAGCCAATCATAGGTGGAGCATCCTGTTGGATCATTTTTTGGATCACGCAGTTTCACAATCATCATCATGATATTAAACATGATATACATCAGAAAATATAACAGTATGAACATCATGATCAACAGACGATCAAAACAATAACATGGAGCAAACATGTCGGGTTCCACCATATACCAAAATCCAGACATATGCAAATGAACAAACATATGCATAGAACATAATATAAACAATAGAAGCATGTTAAAATTATGTAAAAGGCTAAGGCATACAGAAGTACTCTCCTTAGAGAAGATTCGCCCCTCACATATAGTGCAAACATGGTCTGGCATCCTTCCCCCAAGATGCAATAGCCTCGACGATCAGAACGGTGCACTTCGACAGATCGTCCTTCAAAAACAACCTCCACGAATCGAAGTTGCAGAAAAAACCCCTTTCGGGATAACTCAGGAGAGAGAGAGCAACAGGGAAAGAGAAAACTACAAAGCTCTTCTTCAGAATTTTTGTGCATCTCGAATGTCTGTAACCCCATCCCTAACCACGCTTTTATAACTCACGAACAGTTACAAAGCGTGGAAAGAACCTGTTACAGAATCCAAGGGGACGTGACCCATTAATGGAAATCGAAGAATCAAGATCCGTTAACAGAATCCGAAGAGCCATAACAGGCATGGACTACGAGGAGTTATGACCCGTTATCATTTCTCATAACCCATTAAAGAATCCAAATATCCAGAGAAACTTTGAGCAAAAAGATACTTTGGTCTTGATTGGATATGGCCCTAAAGAGCCAATTACCCGAACCCGAGCCTGAGCCTGGCCTGACCCGGCTCGGCTCGGCACAACACGATAGGCGCGCGCACTCGCGTGTGTGTTTGTGGTAGTCATCTCAACCTCTTGTTCTCAAGAACACGTGCAAGAGTTTACATGTGGGTTATAAAGCCCACAACAAACTCAAACACCATCAATATGAGACTATTCCACGTCATCAAAACCAAACTTTCTCTAAAAATAGCCCACATTTCTTCTTTTGAATTCTCTCTCCCCTCACTTCTTACACCTAACATTCCCCCACAAATTCAAAGAATGAAATAAGAGGAAACCAAGATGCAAGATAAGACAATCTGCATTAGGACATATCATGCTTTCAGCAATGGTACATTCCGGTTTGAACCACTACCTTAGTTGACCAACTTTACCCCCACATGAATGAAGTGAACTGAAGTCTTGAACTTGAATCGTTGGCATAGGAGTGTCCATTAGCAACAACATGATAAAGGTTCTGGTTGTAATCTTTAGGGGCGGCACATTAAAGGCCATGCACCTGAATCCTATTTCATGAGTGACTTTAGGAATAACCCAATTCCTTAAACTGCGGCCACACAGTCACAATCACATAGGTGGGCTTCTCCAGATATGCATTGCTAATATCTCGCCTAGAAGGCTTTGAACCCATTTATAGTTTTAACCCTTCCTTAACTTGCAGTTACAACACCTTTTCAGAGTAATCAGGGGAACAGACACAGATACATAGTATCTCATAAATAAAGTGCTATTCAGTTCACCCTACAGTTTGTTATTACCACATTGAACCTACTTTGTGGGATCTCCACTCAGATAGGTTGGGTTGCTACTGTAGATGAATTATTGATGGTTTTTAGTCTCATCCCCTCTCTGAATTTTAGGACCAATGACTTATCTAGTCCTTTCGTTAATGGATCAATTGTGTTCTCTTTGGATCCAACATAGTCCACAACAACCACTAACTGAGACACTAGTTCTCTTACAGATTTTATTCTGACTTGGATGTGTCTTCTCTGCTTTTGGTTATATTTTGTGCTTTTAATCTTTGCAATTGTGGCCATATTGTCACAATGCACAAATATAGCAGGAATTTGTTTGCTCATTAAAGGAAGTTCATCAAGAAGTCACTTCAACCATTCAACTTCCAATCCTGTGATATCTAAAGCACAAAGTTCAGCCTCAAAAGTAGACCGAGACAAGATGATCTGCTTTACTGATCTCTAGGCGACTGCACCGCCACCCAAGATAAATACATACCCTGTCATGCCATAACTTCCAGAGTTCATGGCTATCCAGCTCACATCACTATATCCCTCAAGAACTGCAGGAAATCTCTTGTAATGCAAACTCAAGGAAATAGTTCATCTCAGGTACCTTAGTAACCTACCAATGTCTTTCAATGAGTGTGATTTGGACAACTTGTGTATCTACTTAATTTTGTCATGGAGAACGAAATATCCCGTCTCGTGCAATTTGCAAGATACATCAAACTTTCAATAATCTGGGAATACCTTAATTGAGACACAAGAACATAAGTCGTATTATTATGAAGAGGGATAGAAGGGTCATATGAAGTTGCTACAGATCTCCCTTAGTTATAGCCAAAATTCTCAAGTACTTTCTTAACAAAGTGAGATTGATAAATAGCTATCCCCTCAGCTGAATGAGTCAGCTTTAAGCCTAAGATCACATTTGCAAAACCCATATCCTTCATATCAAACTTACTACTAAGAAATGACTTTGTCTCATTCACAATTCTCATATTGGAACCAAACAATGGAATGTCTTCTACATACAAGCATAAAATAATACAACCATCACTTTTAACTTTGCAATAAACACACTTATCAGATTCATTGACAACAAAGCCAAATGATATAATAACATTATCAAACTTCTCATGCCATTGTTTAGGAGCTTGTTTTAGTCCATATAATGACTTAAGAAGTCTACATACTTTGTTTTCATTATCATGATCCACATAACCCTCAGGTTGATCCATATAGATCTATTTTTCAAGATCGCCATACAAGAAAGCGGTCTTCACATCCATTTGATGGACCGAGAGATCATAAATGGAAGTCAGTGCAATAAGCACCCTAATTGTGGTCATCCGAGTAACTGGAGAATTGGTGTCAAAGTAATCTATTCCCTTCTTTTGTTTGAACCCCTTGGCAACCAGTCTTGCCTTGTACTTGTCAATGAATCCATCTAGTTTCAACTTTTTCTTAAAGATCCATTTGCACCCAATAGTGAAAGTATCACGAGGGAGGTCAACTAGTTCCCAAGTGCCATTAGAGACAATGAAGTCCAATTCACTCTTGATGGCGTCTTTTCAATGCCTTGCTTCAGGTGAAGCCATTGCATCTCGGAAAGAGAGAGGATCATCCTCGATAAGGTAAGTGATAAAATCACTTTCCAAATCCTTGGTAATCCGTGGTCTCTTGCTCCTTCTAGGTTCAACCGCTTCCTCAGACTCAATGGGTCTGGGATGAGAACAAGATGGTTCTACCCCTACATCTGTCATCATTTCCACATGTTCAGGAATGGAACCAGAAGTTGAAGGTATATCTAAAGAAGAAAGATTCTGAGGTACACCAACTTTCATGGAAAATACATCCTCAAAGAATGTAGCTTCTCGAAGCTCAATAATAGAGTTTACATCAATGTCAGATATCTCAGACTTAATTACTAAGAACTTATAGAAATAAATGTTCTCTACATAACCCAAAAAGACAACATCTACAATTTTAAAACCCAGCTTCTTCCTGTTGTGCTTTGGCACAAGTATCTTTGCAAGGCACCCCCACACTTTGAGGTATTTCAAGCTCGATTTTATATTTTCCAAAGTTCAAAAGGGCTATTGTCGTTATGCTTCTGAGGAACTCTATTCAGAATATGGCAAGCCATATTCAGAGCATCCCCCTACAAATAGGTAGGTAATTCAAAGCTCTCAAGTAGAACATTTATCATGTTAGTTAGAGTTCTATTCTTTCTTTCTGCAATTTCATTAGATTGAGGAGAATATGGAGCAGTAAACTCATGAACTATGCCAACAAATTTGCAATATTCATCGAGTTTATTATATGTATATTATCTCCCTTTATCAGACCATAGTCTTTTAAGTTTTCTACCAGTTTGTGTTTCTGCTTCATTCTTAAAAATTAGAAACTTATCAAAAGCTTCATCTTTTGATTTTAGCAGATACACATAATAATATTTAGTGCCATCATCTATAAAAGTGATAAAATATTTTTTATGATTTTTGGTTAACACTCCATTAAACTCACAAATATCTGTGTGCCCCAGATCCAAAATTTCAGAATCTCTAACAATCGTATGGAATGATTTTCTACATTGTTTTGCTTGCACACAAATTTCCTATTTTTTAGTTTTATCAATGGAATGCTTAGGAATCATTTTCAAGTTCATCATGTGTTTCAAATAATTAAAATTCACATGACCTATTCTATTATGCCACAAATCAGATGATTCAATGTTAAATGCAACATTAGACAATAAATCAAAAGAAACATCATTTTCTAATTTATTACTGCAAACATATTCAACACGAAGTTTAAACAAACCATCATCTAAATACCCCTTGCCAATAAATGTTCCAAAATGTAAAACAACAACTTTATTACATTTAAAGTTAAATTCATAACCCTCTCTAACAAGACATGAACCACTTAGAATGTTCCTTCTAACTACAGGCACATGATGCACTCTGTGTAAAAGTAGAACTCGTCTTGAAGGAAACTTCAGATCCACGCGTCCAATCCTTAACACCTTAGCAGCCGTTGAATTGCCCATAGTCACGGATCTGCCTGCAGTAGCCTGGTATGAGACAAAGACAACCTTATCAGCACAAACGTGCACATTAGCCCTAGTGTCAACCAGTCACTTAGTAGGTTCATAAACGTGATAGATTTGCAGGTTAATAGAAACATACCCAGTACTGGTCCCAACGACCTCAGTCACCATGTTGACTTGAGGCATTTCATCTGTGGTCCCATGAGCTTTGGCCTTCTTGGAAGGACATTCCTTAGCTTAGTGCCCAAGCTGCCCACAGTTCCAGCACAGTTTGTTCTTTGCCTTTTTTTGGATTTTGGCCTTAGGTTTAAACTGATTTTTCATTGCAGATTTTGGTTTTTGTCCCTTGTCCTTAAAAGATCCAGTCATCATGTTCACTTTATGTTGTTTAGTTGACATCACGATCTGTTTCTGGCTTCTATGCTCTTTTTCAATGGCAATGGCTATCATAAGATCATCTAGGGAAATCTTCCCTCTACGGTGCTTGAGAGACATACCAAAGTCTACCCAAGACTTAGGAAATTTATCCACGATGGTCATAACTTGAAACTTCTTAGGAAGTTTCATATTAGCCTCAGCCAAACTATGGAGCAACAACAGAAACTTGTGTGCATGTTCAGTGATTGACTTGCCCTCTACCATCTGATATTTTAGAAACTTGGCAACTGAGTATTTTTCAAGACCTTGGTCTTTGGTATTATACTTTTTGTCAAGTTGATCCCATAGGCCCTTAGCAGTGGTAGACGATAAACAATATACATCGAACAATGTTTTGGACAGAGCCAACAATATGCAACCATAACATATACTGTCCATTTCTTTCCACTCTACAACCGTAGTGACCGCAACAGGGTTAGGGTCAGAATCAGAAACTGAAGGGAAGTCGATTTCCATAACAGACAACAGCCCTATTATAGTGAACCAGATTTTCATGCGTTGTTGCGAACGCTTGAAATTCTGACCGACAAACTTTTCTGGCATTCCGGACATGTTCACTTTTGGTACAAATGCAGAAGAAGTCGACATGCTTAGAATCTTCTCTAAGACTGTTGGATCATTTTTCGGATCACGCAGTTTCACAATCATCATCATGATATTAAACATGATATACATCAGGAAATATAACAGTATGAACATCATAATCAACAGACAATCGAAACAATAACAGGGAGCAAACATGTCGGGTTCCACCATATACCAAAATCCAGACATATGCAAATGAACAAACATATGCATAGAACATAATATAAACAACAGAAGCATGTTAAAATTATGCAAAAGGCTAAGGCGTACGGAAGTACTCTCCTTAGAGAAAATTCTCCCCCACATATAGTGTAAACAGGGTCCGACGTTCTTCCCCCAGAATACAATAGCCTCGACAACCAGAACGGTGCACTCCGACAGATCGTCCTTTAAAAACAACCTCCACGAACCGAAGTTGCAGAAAAAACCCCTTTCGGGGTAACTCAGGAGAGAGAGAGAGAGAGAGAGAGAGAGAGAGCAACAGGGAAAGTGAAAACTACATAGCTCTTCTTCAGAATTTTGTGCGTCTCGAATGTTTGTAACGCCATCCCTAACCACGCTTTTATAACTCACGAACAATTATAAAGCGTGGAAGGAACCCGTTATGGAATCCAAGGAGACATGACCCATTAACGGAAATCGAAGAATCGAGATCCGTTAACAGAATCCGAAGAGCCATAACGGGCATGAACTACGAGGAGTTGTGACCCATTATCATTTCTCATAACCTGTTAAAGAATCCAAATATCCACAGAAACTTTAAGCAAAAAGATACTTTGGTCTTGATTGGATATGGCCCTAAAGGGCCAATTACCCGAACCCGAGCTCGAGCCCGGCCCGGCCTGACTCAGCTCGGCATGGCATGACACGACACGGCGAGCGCACGCGCACGCGCGTGCGTGTGTGTGGTAGTCATCCCAACCTCTTGTTCTCAGGAACAAGTGTAAGAGTTTACATGTGGGTTATAAAGCCCACAACAAACTCAGACACCATCAATATGGGACTATTCCACGTCATAAAAACCAAACTTTCTCTAAAAATAGCCCACGTTTCTTCTTTTGAATTCTCTCTCCCCTCACTTCTTACACCTAACATTCCCCCACAAATTCAAAGAATGAAACAGGAGGAAACCAAGATGCAAGATAAGACAATCTGCAACACGACATATCATGCTTTCAGCAATGGTACCTTCCGGTTTGAACCACTACCTTAGGTGAACAACTTTACCCCCACAGGAACGAAGTGAACTGAAGTCTTGAACTTGAACCTTTGGTGTATGAGTGTTCATTAGCAACAACATGATAAAGGTTCTGATTGTAATCTTTAGGGGCGACGCGTTAAAGGCCATGCACCTGAATCCTGTTTCATGAGTGACTTCAGGAACAACCCAATTCCTTAAACTGCGGCCACACAGTCACACTCACATAGGTGGGCTTCTTCAGAGATTCATTGCTAACATCTCGCCTAGAAGGCTTTGAGCCCATTCAGAGTTTTAACCCTTCCTTAACTTGCAGCTACAACACCTTTGCAGAGTAATCAGGAGAACAGACACATATACATAGTATCTCATAAATAAGGTGCTATCCAGTTCACTCTACAACTTATTATTACCACATTGAACCTACTTAGTGGGATCTTCACTCAGATAGGTTGGGTTGCTACTGTAGATGAACTACTGATGAGTTTCAGTCTCATCCCCTCTTTGAATTTTAGGACCAATGACTTATCTAGTCCTTTCGTTGATGAATCAGCTGTGTTCTCTTTAGATCCAACATATTCCACAACAACCACTAACTGAGATACCAGTTCCCTTACAGATTTTATTCAGACTTGGATGTGTCTTCTCTACTTTTGGTTATATTTTGTGATTTTAATCTTTGCAACTGTGGCCATATTGTCACAATGCACAAATATAGCAGGAATTAGTTTGCTCATTAAAGAAAGTTCCTCAAGAAGTCCCTTCAACCATTCAGCTTTCAATCCTGTGATATCTAAAGCACAATGTTCAGCCTCAAAAGTACACTAATACAAGATGGTCTGCTTTACTGATCTCCAGGCGACTACGTCGCTACCCAAGGTAAATACATACCCTGTCACGCCATAACTCCTTGAGTTCATGGCTATCCAGCTCGCATCACTATATCCCTCAAGAACTGCAAGGAATCTCTTGTAATGTAAACTCAAGGAAATAGTTCCTTTCAGGTACCTTAGTAACCTGTCCAATGTCTTCCAATGAGTGCGATTTGGACAACTTGTCTATCTACTTAATTTTGTTACAGAAAATGAAATATCTGTTCTCGTGCAATTTGCAAGATACATCAAACTTCCAATAATCTGGGAATACCTTAATTGAGACACAGGAACATAAGTCGTATTATTATGAAGAGGGATAGAAGGGTCATATGAAGTTGCTACAGATCTCCCTTGGTTATAGTCAAATTTCTCAAGTACTTTCTCAACAAAGTGAGATTAAGAAATAGCTACCCTCTCAGCTGAACGAGTCAACTTTAAGCCTAAGATCACATTTGCAACACCCATATCTTTCATATCAAACTTACTACTAAGAAACGACTTTGTCTTATTCACAATTCTCATATTGGAACCAAACAATAAAATGTCATCTACATAAAGGCATAAAATAATACAACCATCACTTTTAACTTTGCAATAAACACACTTATCAGATTCATTGACAACACAGTCAAATGATAAAATAACATTATCAAGCTTCTCATGCCATTGTTTAGGGGCTTGTTTTAGTCCATATAACGACTTAACAAGTCTACATACTTTATTTTCATTACCAGGGGTCACATAACCCTCAGGTTGATCCATATAGATCTCTTCTTCAAGATCGTCATGTAAGAAAGCGGTCTTCACGTCCATTTGATGGACCGAGAGATCATAAATGAAAGCTAGTGCAATAAGCACCCTAATTGTGGTCATCCGAGTAACTATAGAATAGGTGTCAAAGTAATCTATTCCCTCCTTTTGTTTGAACCCCTTGACAACCAGTCTTGCCTTGTACTTGTCAATGGATCCATCTGGTTTTATCTTTTTCTTAAAGATCCATTTTCACCTAATAGTGGAACTACCACGAGAGAGGTCAACCAGTTCTCAAGTGCCATTAGAGACAATTGAGTCTATTTCACTCTTGATGGCGTATTTTCAATGCCTTGCTTCAGGTGAAGCCATTGTGTCTCGAAAAGTGGAAGGATCATCCTCGATAAGGTAAGTGATAAAATCACTTCCCAAATCCTTGGTTATCTATGGTCTCTTACTCCTTCTAGGTTTAACTACTTTCTCAGACTCAATGGGTCTGGGATGAGAACAAGATGATTCTACCCCCACATCTGTAATCCTTTCCACATGTTCAGGAATAGAACCAGAAGTTAAAGGTATATCTAAAGAAGAAAGATTCAGAGGTACACCAACTTTCATGAGAAATACATCATCAAAGAATGTAGCTTCTCGAAGCTCCATAATAGAGTTTACATCAATGCCAGATATCTTAGACTTAATTACTAAGAACTTATAGGCATAATTGTTCTCTACATAACCCAAAAAGACAACATCTACTGTTTTAGGACTCAACTTCTTCTTGTTGTGTTCTGGGACAAGTACCTTTGCAAGGCACCCCCACACTTTAAGGTATTTCAAGCTCGATTTCCTATTTCTCTAGAGTTCAAAAGGGCTGCTGTCCTTATGCGTATGAGGAACTCTATTCAGAATATGTCAAGCCGTATTCAGAGCATCCCCCCACAAATAGGTAGGTAATCTAGAACTCCCAAGTAGAACTTTTATCATCCCAAGCTGCGTTGGCTCTGCCTGCCATACTTTTTTTTAAGGCAAATTAGGGTTAATTAGACCCCACCAGTTATACAACAATACCATTGGGTTTTGAACTTGCAACTTCCCTGGAGAAGGTGACGTGCACTAACTGTTCCTACCATACAAGTGAAGCCCCCATTCTGTATTGTCTCTACTTGCAGTGGCTGTCTTAACAACATAAAACTCAGTGGGCTTACCCCTTGCCTTCAGGAGTTGCTATGCTTGAGTTTGCACAAGAGATGATACCCATGAGATTTGAACCTAAACCACTTGTCTAGCTGCCTAAGAGGCATCCCACTACACCCGCCAAACGGGGTATAGTCTTGCTTTATGTAACCTAAGTTTTGAATTGGGAGAATCTGCCTATCCTGTGACTCTAAACTATGTCACGAGGACACGAGCATGAATGGTGACATGATATGAGTACAAAATGTTTTAATTCGCAAATCTTTTGAGAAATAGGGCATGAGAACAGTTTTATAAATTTTTAATTGATTATAAAATAATTTTATTTATTTAAGATAGCTCAAGCAGCAGGCTCCCTGGTGGGATGGGTGATCAGGTGCAGCGACACATTACATTTGTACAATGTGATTGTACCTGATCCTACTTCAGTGGGCAGGGGATGACTCAAAGGGTTTTAACTACGTTGGTCATATGGAAGATCACGCTTGGTCCCCACCACCTGAATCGAGGTTTGGTCTTGATAAATATGAAAAAAAAGTGTCACGTGGCATGTTCAAATTTAGTGTTTTGCCCTTACTAGATTCTACGTTGCAGGTTCAAAACCCAATGGTATAGTTGTGTAGGGGTCTGCCTAACCCCAGATTGTCTTTCAAAAAACAAACACTACCAAAGGTAGGGGTGGCAAAACCTGACACGACCCGCCAACCCACCTCTTAGGCGGGTTCGGGTTTGGAAAAAACAAACCCATTTAATAAACGGGTCGACCCGCCTAACCCGTTTATTAAACGGGTCAGGTTCGTGTTAGGGGTATGCCAACCCGTCAACCCGGCTGACCCGTTTAATAAACGGGTTAGGCGGGTGGGTCAACCCGCCAACCCGTCTGCCAACCCGACCGTCAACCCGCCAACCCATCGACCCGCCAACCTGAGAACCCGTTTACCCGACCCAACCCATTTATTAAATGGGTTGGTGGGTCGTGTCGAATTACCCGTTTATTAAACGAGCCGGGTTCGTGTTTGCCACAGTCAATCCGTTTAATAAACGGGTCAGGTTCGGGTTGAGGTATGCTGACCCGCCAACCCGTCGGGTCAACCCGCCAGGATGGCCACCCCTAACCAAAGGTGACAAAAAACCTCCCCCAAGGGATTTGTCACAATGGGTGGGACCTTGGCAGATAGATGGAAGATCAAGGTTCAAAACCCATGAGCATCACTTTCTTACATTATGCTTCAAGGGCCAGGGGTGTGCCACGGGTTTACACCACGTAAGTACGACGAACCTAGCCAGCACGACTGGGTCTCCTTCACGAAAAAAGGGTGACAATTTTTCTGCTAGATTGCGAGCAACATTGACACTAAGGCCTCCTTTGAATAACGGGTCTGATCGCGTTCTGGATGTACTCTTTTTGCACGAGTGCATTAAGAACATCATTGTCTCATGCCTTGAGCTGTGACAATGGCATCCTGTCAAAGCCGGACTAAAGTTACAAATGAGTGTCGCTTTGGCGCGCGGGACTCCCACGTCTCACATTTGACATAGGGGGCAAGGTCCATGAATTGACCAGCTAGGTTTCCATGGAATTTTTTTTTTGAACTTTATAACCCAAAGTTTATGAACTTTCTTTTTTGGATTTATAACCCGAAGCAATTGCACTCGACACAAAGACCTGATTGCGGTGGCTCAGCCTGCTGACAATGTAAAACTCCGAGGACCCCTCCCCCTAGGGCCTATGCTACACGTTGGCTTGCTCAAAAGGGCAATGCCCATGAGAATCGAACCTTGATTGCCCGTCTAGCAGCCAAGCCCCCCACCCCACTATGCCAACCCCCCTTGGGGCATAGTTCATGAACTTGGTTGAGCTTCAGAAACAAATTTTAATTTAAAAATATGGAATGTATATATAACTGGGGATGACCGTCACTGTTTCTTAAGAAGGATGAATTAAAAATTGACAATGATTAATTATGGGGGCCTTTTATTGCATTGTCACGCTTATGTATTTGGACTCTCTAGATGTAATTACCGGCGACCATGACCACACTACACCACACTTGAGTATTGGTAATGGTATGTATGGTATTGGCAAAAAATTGATACGACTTACTCTTGAATCTGTTATTTTTTAATAAATATTAAAAAATACTAAAAAATTTCAAATTTTTATATTTTCAATATTATTTTAATGGTTTTAACATGTCACATTGTGATTAAAACGTAATATTTTTTATTATTGTTTGGCTGATGGAGAGCGATTCACTTGAGTATGGGTCGATACACCTGAATCGTTGACAACATTGCCCTATAACATCACCAAAGAGGTTCAGGGTCGTCGCCATATTTTATTGGCGACAACGGCCTTGACTGAGTCACCAATACCAGCGTCACAGAGAGTATTGGTGATGGCCTTTGCCGTCACTATAATATATAATAGTGACAGCTGAAGCCGTCACCAATTCATTACGCCATCCTTTTAAAAATCCATTGCTGACATAACGACATGCGTTATAAACGGCAACTTATCGTCTGCGATATCAAGATATTTTATTGTTTTGTGTTTTTATTGACAAAGAGCCGGAAGGATAAAATAATAAAAAATGGCGCAAGAAAAAACGGCAATCAACATTTTAATAACATTGCTTATATAAATAAAAAATAATATCGCAGTAAAATTGGAAATTTTCAACTAAACGATAACATTTTGATATTGTCAAAATATCATGATATTTTGGTCTTTTAAAACGATAATTAAAATATCATTTTTTATGGTGTCTTCAAAATACTGCCTGATATATGGTTTCCATTTTGTCGATTATATGTTAAAATGAGTGTTGTTATGTCATCCTCTCCAATCTTCGTACATTAAATTTGAATGGTTTGAATGCTCTCTCTCTCTCTCTCTTATCGAAATTCTGCCGATACAGGCTAGGGATGGCAGTGGGGTGGGGTGGGGTGGGGCGGGGCGGGGTCTCCACCCCTGCCCCGCCTCAAGATTAGAACCAGTGGCGGAGCCAGAAGTTTTTCGTTGGGTGGGCAGACTTCGGGTGGTGATGATTGACCTCTATCGGTGGCGCAATGGCTCGAAGCCTCCGTGGTGGTGAAGATCATAGATCGAGATCGAAAGCCTGTTTCAGTAGTTGAGCCACCTCCTTCTCAGTGGTGATCCAGCAGCAAGCGGAAGGTCTTCCAACTGAGGTGCCTCCTCAGCTCCCTCTCGGAGGGGACGGTCCTCGCCACAGCATGAGGCGGAGCAACTCCCTCGGTTGGCTCCATCCCATGTCCACCGTCTCCTGCGTCTGGGTGCCATAGGGTACTCTGTATCGCAGGGAGGCTTGATCTCCACTCCTGCACCACCCTGCTCTGATCTTCTTCGACAAGCATTCACAAGGAAAGAATGCAACCACCAAATCGTGCGGAATGAAGAAGAAGACCCGAGTCGTATCATATTTCGACTCAGTTTCTAATTTTGGGGTGGGCGACCGCCCACCCATGCCCACCCCTGGCTCTGCCACTGATTAGAACCTCCAACCCCGCCTCCATCCCCGGCGGGGATGAATTTTAACCTCCACCCCTGCCTTCATCCCCGTTTCATGTCCTCCTTCCCTGGTTCAAACGGGGATGAGGCGGGGATGGGGTGGGGATGAGGCGGGAAAAAGTGGCAGGGACGGGGCGGGGATGGGCCGGGGCAGGGAAAAGGGTATGTCCATCCCCGCCTCCATCCCCGAACGGGGATTTTGGGGATGGATTTGAACCTTCGTCCCTGCCTCCATCCCCGTTTCATACCCTTCATCCCCGATCCAAATGGGGCGAGGCGGGGCCCCGCTTTCCCCCGATCCACTGCCATCCCTAATACAGGCCAATACAAGATAAACATTGCCCGGAACAAGATGTTCATATGAGGGGGTTTGTTGAAATTGTTCACATAATATGCAGCGGCGATGCATGGCCACACAGCCACCCATATTGGCATTCCTAAAGATGTCCCTGGTCTCCATCTCGATAGATGTTGAGATGGGCAACGCTTTCTACGCAGCATAGCTGCATAAAAAAATGCCCTCTTATATAAATAGGGTCTCTTTCTTGCAAACATGCCTCTGAGAAATATATAGTGAGACCCATAATGACAAAAGTTTTTATCGGCAATTTATTGTTTTTAAAAAACTCTTGAAAAATTGAAAAAATTCCATAAAATCTTGCAATTTTTGGCAATAAAAAATTAATTTAAAATATAAAATTTATTTTTATAAGAAAATATTAATAAAAATTATTTAAAAATAAAAAAATATAGTTTTTTTTCACGATAAGTAGCCATTTAAAACGTAAATATCGCGTTTAAATCACGATATTTATGTTTTTTCATAAATCTTGCGATATTTTGAAAATCTCGCGAGAAATTGTTGTTTTAAACTTTCAGGCAATTTCTCGCGATGTTATCGTGAGATTTTTTCATAAATCTCGCGATATTTGTCACACTGGTGAGACCTACGTAATAATAAATGCAGAAAGACTGTTTTTCTGTCAAAATGTGTTTTTACTTCAGCTTTTCCGGAAACGCTTTCTCTCCAAAATGGTCCTTTCAAAAGAAAGAGGCCTCTCCTTTCAATGTGAGTGTAACCGGCTGTTTTCTAGAGATGCATGAGGCCCATTTGTTAAATAAACACCAAAAGTGCAAGAGAGAAAAATCTAGTATGATAGGTTTGGTTTTTTTTTTTTTTAATATTTACACAAAAAAACCTGTCACAAATCAGAGACCTGCCATACTTATAGTCATTGTCCTGACAATGTAAAACTCCATAGGCTTACCCGTTGCCCCAAGGGAGTCGCCACGCTTCAGCTTGCGCAAGGGGTGATGCCCATGAGATTTGAACTAGATCGCCTGCTTAGCGGCCTAGGCCCCATCCCATTACAATAAACCCCTTTGAGCCAGGTCTGAGAAAGTTTTCATTTGAAACTTACAGACCCTTATGGAGAAGTTTCCAAGGGAAGAATCTAACATTGCAGGAGTTTTTTTTTTTTTTTAAATTATCTTTTTTCAAAAAAAAAGGCCTTTCCTTTCATGAAAATGAAACAAACAGGGCATGTTTGGATAACAGGATACACTTGAGCAGGGATTGACTGATCCTTGATCGGGTGCAGTCCCGCATTTGATATGTGGGGAACCAATTGGCCAAGCTAGGACCTGTTGGTTCCCGCTGCTTGATAATTAAGAGAGGGTGACATAACCGGAGGTGCGACTCACAGATTCTGGACAAACATCACCTAGTGTATCAAAGTGGTGTTTGTCCAGTGAGTCAAAAGCTCCCTAAGGGGATGTTTGATTGCCATCACGCGGAACGCTGCGATGATCAAATGTTAGACGTGGCAGACGCACAGAAGGCATGTCTGCTGTGTCTGTTCCAACCCTCTCCCTGTTATTTTGAGAACAAAATGGGAGGACGTAAAAAAAAAAACAGGCAGGGGGAGGGATCCAGTCCTCTCTCTCTCTCTCCTTTTTCTTGTTCTTCTCTCTCATAATTCCTCGTTCTTCGTCTTCATTTCTGATTAGGGTTTTGATTAAGTTTTTTGTTTGACTGATTAGGGGCTTTGAAGCAAATAGGGCTTTCCTTTGAATTGATTAAGGTTTTTTTTTTCTTTGATTAAAGATTTGAATCAAATATCTTTAATTAGAGATTTTATTTGGTTTGATTAAGTTTTTTTCTTTGATTAGGACCTTGAATCAAAGTTCTTTAATTAGGGTTTTTTATAGTTATTTTGAATAAGGTTTTTCTTGTATTCGATTAGGGTTGATTTTCTTTGATTATGGTTTAAATTAGGGTTTTTTTATGTTTAATTTTATGATTTATTTTTCTTGTAGTTTAAGAAATTTTGATTTATTTATGATTTATTTTCTTGCATTTTAGGTTTTTTATGATTTATTTATGGTTTTGTATTTGTATATAATAAAATATGAATTCTTATTTTTTTTTCAAATTACTCAAAATTTAAACATTTTTTCATACTTGGATCGAGTTTGAGATTCCTATTCGAGGCTAAAATCCATAATTTTTTAAAAACTTTCATAATTGGATTCAATATGTCACCGATTAAAGCATTTATATATAAAAAATATCAATACTTAATTTTCTCAAATACCCAAATTGTAAACATTTTTTTTATTTTTAGATTTATATTTGAATCTAAAATCCCTAATAAACATGTCAAAACACACATATTGTGGGATGGATTGAGTCATACAATCTAAATTAAAGTTATATGACCCATTATCTATATATATATATATATCCAAATTGTCCCCACAATATAAAACTCAAACATCTGGCACAAGGAAAACAACTTCTTATCTAATGAAAACAAACACTTTGTTGTTTCATAACAAATAATCAAACACACCCTAAAAGTACAAATAGAGAGGATGGGTGAATGGATAAGGACATTGATTTGATACATCAAGCACATGTGAAGGTATTACAAAAAATAATTAAAATTTATTAAAATAATAAAATATTGTCTGTGTATGTCATAAGTGTGTCCTGTGCATGTGTGTTGTATCATTAGATTGACGACCAAAATGGCATGCTTTTTGTGATTTCGTATCCAAAGGTAGCAAGTTACTTATTTGTAGGATAAAGGTTTGCTTCAATGACCTGGCTAGATCTTATTTTTTATTTTATACTTTTTTAAGAAATCTAACCCTCTACATGTGATTAGGGGTTGTCAAGGTCTTTTTCTCTACATCTTCGGATCTCATGCAGAGAGGATGTTTGAGTCATCATGCTTAGCATAACGGAATATCTGAAGCGGCAATGTCAAACAGGTCGATAGAGCAGGAGCGATGCTAAAGTTTTTGGCGTATAAGCATTCAAGCCTATGAAGAATGGGTATGTTGGTTTATTATGATGAGTGTACAAGCAATCGATGATCGATAAAGCCAACTATGCATCCAAAATACGCATCACAGACGTTAGAGTGAGCATTGACTTTTTGAGTAGCATTGAACGAGAAGTATATTACATTTCAATATATGCGGGCTCCGCAAAGTAGGGGTGGCAATCGGGTCGGGTTGGCGGGTTGGCAGGTCGGGTTGGCGGGTTGGCGTGTCAGCATACCTCAACCCGAACCCGACCCGTTTATTAAACGGGTCAGCTGTGGCAAACACGAACCCGACCCGTTTAATAAACGGGTAACCCGACACGACCCACCAACTCATTTAATAAATGGGTTGGGTCGGGTAAACGGGTTTTCAGGTTCGCGGGTCAGGTTGGCGGGTTGACGGATCGGGTTGGCAGGTAGTCAGTTTGACGGATCGGGTTGGCAGGTAGTCAGGTTGGTGGGTCGGGTTGGCGGGTCGTGTCAGAAATTGCCACCCCTACCGCAAAGCACAACGCACACCCCACGGGTAACCTCCCATTGCAACAAAGAGACCTTTTGACTCTCTGCCTAAGTTAGTTGCTAGTTTGACGTAATGAAGTTTCCTAATTAAGAAAAATCATTGTTGCTCGATATGTACTTGTTGAGCCTCTCACAAAGATATTAGGTTGAACGATAAGGCAAGCAACAGGACATGCTCATAGAGAATTTGCATACTCATGAGTATCTTCGTGCAGTTTGATGTGCTACTCGCGAGATATAAGGATTGGTTTTACCTAGACTTTACCCGAACCAAACCTTATAGGGTCCAAGTACGGTAACAAATAAGAAGACCTGATTATGACTCGAGTTTGGACCTATAGGTCTGTCGGATTAATACATGGACCTGAGTTTGAAATTTTTTATACCAGACCCGGGCTTGACCCGAGTTTTGATTAAGACCTACAAATTTTCAATGTAAAAATGATTAAAAATATTAATTTAGGGCGCTGGGCAACCTTGTCGCCATCATTCTTCCTTTTGCTCGTTTGATGCCTGACTCCTTCGTCGGCCAGTTTCGGTGGTGGTCTGACGAGTGGGTAAATCATTCCACAATAACTAATGCTATTTTCATATATCACTTCTTGAAAGAAAACTGGCCATTTTCAACTGAAATCTCTAACGAAGACGTTGGTCCAAAGTTCAGAGGAACCAAATCCATTTTGAGGCGGGCATAGTGTAATCGCTCTTTCGAATGGGTAAAACAAAAACAAAGCTCAAAGATCCAAATCCTAATTACATTGACACGCCAATCGAAAGAGAACAACCATCCCATCTAGCTTCCAAGTGATGGATGCTCTTGCTTTCTAACTCCTTCCTGATATTTGGACCCATATCTGGATTCGGTTAACCGACCCGTTCAAAGGTCCAGGTCACTAGTTAGTATGACCATGCAAGGACGGAGCCCCAACATACATGACTATATGCAGCGTTTATTCACCGTCCATCTAACAGATGTACGGCTTCCTATCCCTCGACGGCATAGGGACCTACGCACCGTCCCTCACGAAATGACCAATGCCCAATCAGAATGACAAAAATACTCACACCTGGAAGCTAATACGTGGCACTTCATGATAAGCCTACGTGTCATTGCTGACGTGGCGGATCAAATAAGGCATGTCGGCGACCGTCAGCTCGCTCATACCGACAGACCTCTGCCGTCAAGACTCGAGAGAGGGAGCGTCCGCCAGCCGGAATCCGTCGTTCTCCTGCGTACGGAAGGACGTTTCTTCCCCCACCTCCGACTTCCATCCGGGCATTCCTTCTACGTCGTCGTCTCTCTCTCTCTTTGACCGGAATTTCGCGTCCGTAGCCCGAAAACGCCGGTTTTTTGCTTGGCCGGCAAGCTAGGGCGGGTTCTGGCGTTCCGGCAATGGGCTTGCCGAGCGACGACGTCGTGCTCATACGGCAGAGCCAGAGAGCGGGGGATCCGACGGTTATTACCGTTAACTGCCCGGACAAGACGGGGCTCGGGTGCGATCTTTGCAGGATAATCCTCGAGTTCGGGCTCAGCATCAGCCGAGGAGGTAAGAGTGTCGAGTAACGTCGTCGTTTCCGGTGGTTTCTTCTCCATTTTTTGTCTCTTTCGGTAAGTTAGGGTTTTATCGGGAGCGTAGGGCGCGTGTCGTTCTGTTTCTAGTTGAGGTTCTGTAGTTTCGGGGTCTGGTGCGGACGAAGGAGGTGAGGATCGACGGAAGTATCACCGTATCTTGGTTTCTTGCTCTTCCGTTTTGGGAAGGTTAGGGATTTGGTGAGTTTGGAGCGGTGCAATCTTTCTTTTTGTGTTTCTTGAAATGGAACGGGTACCGTGGCTGCATGACCGGAGGAGTTATGGTTTCCCGGCAATGCTGCTCGTTTTTTCCGTTTTTGGAAAGTTTGGATTTCTAGGGATGATGATAGTTAGTCCCCGCCCCCCTCTTCGGTTCCGGAAATTGCATGAGTTTGCCCGAGGAGACAAGGTTTTCTTGCAATGCTGCTCTATGTTGGTCTTAGTTTTTCTCTTTCTGGAAATATTAGGGTTTTTTAATAACTCACGGAGCGCGTCTTTTTTCTTTGATTCCTGGCAATTTGTTAAATTTGTCCGTGGCATGAACAGATGAAGTAAGGTTTTTCTGGCTCTAATCGTCGGATCTCGTTCTTCTTTGTAATTTCTGTTTCTAGAAACATAGAGGGGAGGAGGTGGTTGGATTTTAAGATTTGCTGAGTTTGACAATGACGTTCATGGAGGTGATGCCGATAGATCATGATTGTCCATGATTTTCTTTTGTTTTTCCATCTCTTGGAGAGTTAACGTTCTAGAGGTTTAGAATCCCTCTTTCTTCTTTTCTTTTGGTTTTAGGAAATGACTTGAATTCATTTTAGCCTGTAATTTCTTGGATTTTGTTGGTCTTTCTAGTTGAGAAATTTTAGGTTTGGATGAATGAAGAAATTGGTGTTTGAGGATTTTGTGGAAGTGGTTATGATCAGTTGTGACATGAATGGAGGAAGTAATTTGGTTGGATCAGGTGTTATTTTTCTCTTCCATGTCGAGGCTGCTGGGATCTGATTAATATTGGTGTAGCTGCATGCTTTCTCTCTCGGTAAATAGTTTCTCTTTGGTCATTGTGGAAATGTTGGGGTACTGGGAATTTACAGTTGGATCCGATATTCTTGTTCTGTTACAAAAAACACAAAAAAATTTGTGTATTGCAGAAAGCGGAATTAGTTTTATACAGTTGGTTGGAATTGCTCTAAAGGCAAGTTGATAATGTCAAATATTTTCTGCTTCCTTATCTTGTCAAATTCTTAGCATTAGCAGAAAATGGAGTTAGGAGGCTTTTATTTTATTTTACTTTGTTGGCCTTGTTGTTGGGCCAATCCCCTGTAGATGGGACAAATTCTGAGTCACTTGATTAAATGCCCCTTCTTTTTTCATTAAGGCCTGGATTTTTTGTTTGAGTTTGATGAGATAAAGGGATCTAGATCTATTGGTTATGCTATCCTGCTGCCGTTATTTTTTCCCCCTTTCTGAAGTTTGTCTTTCTAATGTGGAAAGTGTGTATTATCATTTAATTTGAGATATTGAACGCTAAACGCACCCTAGCATCAACCTACAATTCACAGTTTCTGGGTTGTTTCTTGAAATAACTTGTTATATAATTATGTAACTGTTCAATCTGATGAAGGTCCTATTTTCTTAAAAAATAAGAACTTTTATTTATTTTCTCTTGATTTCTTGGGTTTTTTTGTATAAGTCTTCAGTTTGATTCTTGTTCTGTTCATCTATTTGTGTTTGTTAAATGGTTCATTTTTTTCTGATACGATCAAAAGTTGTTCATGCAGTCATTTTCTATTTTTATTCTGATGGATTTGATGAACCTTTTTGCTAGATGTTTCCACTGATGGTAAATGGTGCTATATTGTGTTCTGGGTTGTGCCTCGGTCCAGTTCCTTAAGATCCATACAATGGTCAAACTTGAATACCAGACTAATATCTGCATGCCCTTCATGTTCTGTTCCAATTTACTATATTCCTGAGGAAAAATCAGAAAATTCTCCAGTCTACTTGTTGAAGTTCATCTGTTTGGATAGGAAGGGACTGTTACATGGTAATGGTATCTATTTTATCATTTGCCACCTTTTATGTGGTCATCCCTTTCAATGAAATTTTTTCCCTCTCTTTTGGTAGAACAGATGTCACATTTTCTCTTTGGCTTTTGGTTGATCACAGATGTTACTCATGTTCTTACGGAGCTTGAGCTTACAATTCACCGAGTGAAAGTGTCAACAGCTCCTGACGGAGGAGTTGTTGACCTCTTCTTCATCACGGATGGCAGGTTACTGTTTGATTACCTTTTAGTTCATTTCTGTTTCTGTTGAAGAGTCTTCTGTTTAGATTTGTAAGATTGGATATGATGGTTTGTTCTGTGACACCAAAAATGCATTAGAAATTGTTGTGGTTGCCCTCATGCCTTCACCCTTTGTCTTGCGCTCCCTCTTGTTTTATGCATTTACATCAGATTCCTTTTTGTGATTTATAGATTGCATTGTTGTTTCTCTTGCATACTGCTCTCATATTTTCTTTCTTATCGATTTTATAAGCTTCATGCTTTTTATATATTCTTTTCCTTTGCCTAATATGCATTTTGGTTTCTGTCTGTGTATAGCTTTGGAAAGAGATGATGGTGTTGATGAATATTTTCACAACATGCTTTACTTTCAACTTTTAGATACATGATGTTCATGGGTGCTATTTTCACAAAAATTGCATATTTACTTAGTTCTGTCCTCTTGTGCTCTTTCAGGGAGCTATTGCACACCAAACAAAGACGTGAAGACACGTGTGAAAGATTAATCGAGGTTTTGGGTGAATCTTGTCAAAGTTGTGAACTTCAGCTCGCTGGTCCCGAGTATGAAACTTATCAGCACGGATTTTCTTCATTGCCTCCAGTTGTTGCTGATGAGCTATTTTGCTCTGATCTATCAGACACTGAAATTTGTTCACAAGCCCTTGTTCCAGATATCTTGCGGCTGAAGAAGGTTGCCTTGTCCGTGGACAATTCTTTAAGTCCTGCTCATACCTTACTTCAAATACAATGTCTCGACCAAAAGTGCCTCCTCTATGATATAATGAGAACCTTGAAGGACTGCAGCATTAAGGTCATCTTCTTCCTGTTCATTTTATTGATTTCTTCTCTCTAGGTGTATTTTTTTTTTTTGCTGATTTCTTGTGTTTGATTCTTCTTGTTCAGATAGCGTATGGGCGGTTTTCGTCTAAGCCAAAAGAGTACAGTGAAGCTGATCTATTTATTGTGCAGAAAGATGGGAAAAAGATGGTGGATCCCGAGGAGCAAAAGGCCTTATTTTCTCAACTAAAGATCGAAATTCTCCATCCGTTACGGTTGATGATTGTGGATCGTGGGCCTGATACCGAGCTCTTAGTTGCTAATCCAGTTGAGTTCTGTGTTTGGGGACGACCTCGTGTCTTTTATGACGTTACACTTTCCCTGAAATTGCTCGGTATATGTATTTTTTCGGTAAGAAGGATCGGATGCTTCAAGTCTGTAAACGTTTCATTCGCCTTTCTTTGTGTTGAAAGCTGATATGGTAACCCTTGTTATATATTTTAGGCTGAGATTGGGAGGCACTCTACGACTGAACACCAATGGGAAGTATACAGATTCCTTTTGGAGGACACCCCTGAATTTCCTCTCAGTAATGATCGAACAAGGCAACAGATTCTTGGTAGAGTGAGGAGGACACTGATGGGTTGGTGAGCATGGTAATGGGACAATCCCGCAGTGTTTAATGCCTATCCACCTGTTTAATGCTAAATGCTAATCTTCTAGAGCTTTTTTTTCTTGCATTGTACATAGCCCTAAGAAAACAAGTAGCAGAGAAGACACCCATCTGTACAACCCCATATCACCTTCTAGTGGTATAGCTTGTCATGTTTAACAAAATTCTCAAGCATGTGTCATTTTTCTTCAACACATTTCAGCCTTGATTTCTATATGACTCTTGGTCTCACCAGCTTTTACTCTGTACTGTACAGTTTAGCTTGTTGTTGATAACCAGATTTTCTAACTAAAAGACACCTTGCTTGCATCCTGCATTTTTTTTAACAGCACATCAGAATCAAATTGGTATTGGATATAGTTTTTTGTTTCTCCTGACGTTCAATCGAAGAACACGCAGACAAAAAAAAAATGGCATTCTTGATGGGCTAAAATAATCAATAGAGATCTGTCCATTTCTGCATAAAATTAGTACCATGTTTTCTGTTACAACTTTCCTACTGTACATAATTCGTAGTTTTTGTACGGTTTGTAACTTGGTGGTTATCCCGGATATTCATTTGGAGATTTGTTTAATGGTTTCTGCAAGAAAAGGCAAAAAACTGTGTTTGTGGCTCTGGGGAGGTAGGCTTGGGCCCGGTAGTTCTTATTGCAGTATCAGAAGCCACAATTTGAAACAGTGACGTGAAACATGGGTGGTCCTATCAAAAAAGTTGAATGTACCAGAATCCACGAAAATTAACAAGGTTCAACTTTGACATGGACGCCTCATGGATTGGTTTGAGCAACTTGCTCCTTGTCCAGTACCAATTTAGTGCAGTTCAAGTTGTCTCTGGACTCTCCACCAATGTCACAAGCAGCCTGGATTTAGCTGTTTTCTGTCCATCAAATCAAATTGCTGTAAGACGTAGCCTAAACGTTGGTAGGAGCTGTCAGTGCACGACTCCTGGTGTGACGTTGCAGGTTCAAAATTCAGTGGTACGTTGAATGTAGTAACTGGTGGGGTTACAGCGTAAAAGGAAAAAATCGCAGAAACAACCTGCATGACATCATTATCATGTCATTTTGATCATATTATTCGGTTGGGAAAAGTGAAGAGGGATGTCAGGGGGCGTTTGATTGCGCCAACAAGACGGCCTTTTCTAGACATTGCTGGCACAGCACTGAGGTGTCCTGGACAAGTCGAGTTTTTATCTCACGTGTTCTGTTCGTTTTTTTTTTTCATTTTATTTATTTAGTTTTTGTCCAAAATGTTCTGGACACTACTGCTTCAAGGGAAGTTATGGAACATCGCCGGATAGCTAAAAAGGTGTCCCGCTAAACATCCGGGAAGACATATTCTAGGTGTCCTGCATGTCTGCTGCTGTCCGTGCAATCAATCCTCCCGCTAAGGAGGATTGGGTCTGATAGCCAACACGCCAAAATCTACTTAGCTATTAAGTGAACTATCAGGTTTGCCAACTTTTACCAATGGGGGATTCACTTGTCTGGTATGAGCAGCTGGTGCACGTCACCTTGTGTTGGGACGTTGCAGGTTCAAAATCCAATGGTATAGTTGTATAACTGGTAGGGGGTCTGCCTAACCCCAGCTTGCCTTAAAAAAAAAAAAGGTTTACCAACTCTTTGTGCTTCTTATAAAAGGACAAAATAAAACCGGATATTCTAAACCTAAGGGTGCATGTCTTTTGCCACAAGGCCAAAGCTGTGAGTGTACTTCTGGATGGGCAAGAGGTCCAATGAGGTTTTCAGCCAATGAAGTGGGTGAGTGAGACTGTATTTTTTTAGGGTAATTAAAAATAAATATATTATATACATATAGAGTTAATATTTGGTGCTATTTAAGGCATAGAACCATTTAGTATAAATCATATTTTGAAGTTTTTTTTTTTGTAGATTAGAGCTTATGGATGTGATCACAAGGTTTGTTTAGCAAAAAAATGAGTTTTGAATCATGTGAATATGACACGTATGTTTTTTAAGGGTTCCAAAAATCAATAGTCCACAATGTACAGAATTCTCATTACTCAAAAAAGTAGATTTTAGATTGAAATAATGCTATCAAAGGTTTGATCCTTAGCAAACAAACCATGTTGAACACATGCATCTATATGATCAAATTGTTTTCATAAACCTTGAAATTGTGATTTCTAGCTCAATTAGTTATGTGCATTTAATAGTCCCTGCTAAATGAAGCATTTTAAATAGATTTTCAGTTTTTTTGTTATATTTTTTTTGCAGTTCCGACCCTATAACTGCGTTGGGCATGATCGATTTAGTAGGAATCTATACCTGGATCATATGTTTTTGATAAAAAAATGATATTTGAAACCTCAAATTTACAAAGATTTTAGACTGTTTATTTTTTTGAATCTTATAAAAACCCACCCATGTGCCGGAATCAAACTCTTCAAGAGCTGATCCTTATAAAATCAATTACATACATCACATCTGTATGGTCAGAATTTAAAAATAAAGTGAGAAGCCTAAAAAGACCTTTTTAGCATGTTTTATTTAACATTTTAGCACGAATGTATGACCCTATATATATGGAGTGGTTCTGTATATGGTGGTACATACTCTTGTTTGCATAGATCTAGCCCCAAAATGGTATATCCAATCATACGGATGTGCTTAACATAATTTATTTATGTATTAGTAGGTTTTATCATATTTAACACACCATATAATTCTATTTGTGATGGTGAAAATCAACTGCTCACAGTTCGTGAAAATAAGGGTAGTTTAAAAATAATATAAAATATCATATTTGGGTCAACTTTACCTCCATAGAAGCTCTCTCTCTCTCTCTCTGAGAGAGAGAGAGAGGGTGGCAGCTGCTAACCACCAACTAAACAAATGTGTTTGACATGGTCAATTTATTAGGGAGCTATACGTGAATCATGTTTTTTTTTTTTTATAAAAAATATGTTTTTTAAGCTTTGAATATTTATGAAAATTTTCTACTGTCTATTTTTAAACCTTATAAAAACCCACCTGCATATTGAAATAAGATGATTCAATAGTCAATTTCTATAAAAATCAAGCATGCACAACACATTTGTATGGTCAGATTTAAGAAAAAGCATAGTAAAAAACCACCAAAACCTCGGTTAGCTGAGAAGTTAGCTAGAAAAGTGGTTAGCAGCTAACACACACACACACATACACACACACATATATATATATATATAATCACATTCTTTTCATATTTCTTAGATACCTTTTTTTGTTAATCAGACTTTTGTGAATGTGATCTACAAAGTTTGTTTAATATAAAATGACTTTTGAATCATGTGACTGCGACCTTTTGAAGACTTTAAAAATCAACAACTACGATGCATTAAAAATCTGTGACTAAACAAATCATATTTTTATATCAAAATAATTGATCCTCAACCAACAAACCGCATTGATCACATCTATGTGGTCAACATATCAAAATAATTTCGAGCTCAATATTTCCATGCCTTTAAAGCTAGGATTCTCTATCAGAGGGAATGAATGGTGCATAATAACTCATGGTTTTTTTTGTGGGATTTCAAATCGTAGTCATTGTGGGACCAGCAAATCACTAGTGAATCTTCCCTATTGGACGCAACTAATAATGTCTTTGTGCTTATTTCAAATCAATAAAGTGTCACCAAATTTAGCAGCACATCATGCTTCCCAGTATTCAATCAACACGTTTAAGTTGGTAAAAAAGATAAGGTGAAATGTGATTGCACAGTTTTAGTGTGCCACTGCACCTGATCACCCTTCATCTTGAAGATAGGGCTTGTCAAATGTGGAGCCCAAGAGATGGAGGGCGATCAGGTGCAGCGGCACACTAAAAGTCACCTGATCTTGCCTCTTAAGTTGCTAGCAATGTATAGTCCGGATGCCTGCCTTTTGTTTTGTTTCTTGTTTTTTTTAGCTAGGATAAGAAAAAAAAAAAAACTCATCAATAACTGCACATTAGCAGGCCTTCAATTGATAAAAACCCTTGAGGTTTTTTCTACCTACGGGTCCATTATAATCAAGACAGTAGGTCTGTCAATGGGTAGGGTTTAACCCGATCCCAACCTAGATCAGGTCCCATGGTACCTAGGCTTGAAACCAATAAAGTAGGGTCCAATTAGTTATTCAAGTCAGACCCATAGGATGTGAATAGTATTTGGACCTTGGTCTGGTTCATGAAATTTCTAATTAACCAGAAATGGGTCTAACTAATATTTGCAAAATTTTAATATGAAACAAAAACACTAATATTTTAACAGATTTGGTATATGTCATCTGTATCTGGACTCAGATCTGTTTCTGTTTATGATAGGTCCAGTATGACCTGGACTGAGATCCTTTATTCGAAACTCAATGTTGGATCCAGATCTCACAGATTTTGTAATAGAGTCCCAGATATTTTTCTGATTTGGGCATGTTAAATTCTGGGTTTGATGAAAATGTCCAGTGCTTAGTTCTTGTAGACATGTCAAACTAGACCCAGACTCGATCATATTTATTTATTTGGTTCCAAGCCTGGATCCAACAAGAACCAAGCATGCATATAACATAAAATCCTTTCCTTGTTCCTTTTTTTTAATCTCGTCAACGGGCTGGCTCAGGGTGTCAACAGGTTGGGTATGACCCAATCCTGACCCATACCGATCCAATAGGATTTGGGTCTGGTAACAAATATGAAGGTTGATCAATAATATGGAAGAGTCCGGTTAGTATACAAAGCCATGTATTATTTGTAAAATTCCATACCATAACCAGGTCTGAGCCCAGTTCCCATTAACATTTGCAGTTCTTCAATGTAAAAACATACTATTTACCGGATGTGGACCTGGTCCGGTTTGTGTAATCTGTATAAGATCTAGGTATGATTATTCATGTGATCTGGGTATTGATGATTCATGTGGTAAGCCTAGTCACCTCATAGCCATATTTGGTCCGGACCCAGATGGGTCTGGTGAAGGTCTGGGCTGTCGACACCCATATTACCAGCCTTAATTGGGTTAAGTTGCCTTTTTGTATTGATTATGTCGATTAAGACCATCCAACTCATAAAAAATAGGGGTATCAATGGGTCAGGTTTGCCCGGACCTGACCCGAACCAAACCCTATAAGGTCCAGGTATGGTGATAAATAAGATGACCTGATTAAGACTCAGGTCCAGACCCGAAGGTCCGATTAATATATGGATCCAGGTATAGTTTGTGAAATTTTATATCAACCCGGGCCCGACCCAAGTTTTGATTAAGACCCACAAATTTTCAATGTAAAACTGATGAAAAATATTATTTTACTGGGTAAGGTCGGAGTCTGGTTCATGTAGTTCATATTGGGTCTTTATCTTATAGTGGTCCAGATTAGACCCAGATCCGAACCCAATACCATACCCGAAAATCAAGTCCAAGTCTAGTTCCACCTGGTCCGAACCAAAACCAATCCCTTGACACCCCTAATCATCAAGGGTCCTAAAATAGGTTTTAGTACCAATTATGGAAACACTTGTGGAGGGGTGACAACCAATTTTCCGATAACGGTTGGGTTACATCAAGGATCTGCTTTAAGCCCTTTCCTATTTGCGATAGTGATGGATGAGCTTACGAGATCAATTCAAGAAAATGTACCGTGGTGTATGTTGTTTGCTGATGATATTGTTTTGATTGATGAGTCTAGAGCTGGGGTTAATGCTAAGTTAGAATTATGGAGACAGACATTGGAAGCTAGAGGTTTTAAGTTGAGTAAGAGTAAGACTGAATATATGGAATGTCGGTTTAGTAAGCAACGAAGTAGTGATGGGAGTGTAGTGAAGCTTGAGGAGCAAGAAATACCGGTGAATGATTATTTCAAATATTTGGGACCAATCATTCAAAAGTATGGAGAAATTGATGGAGATGTAAATCATAGGATAAAGGTTGGGTGGATGAAATGGAAAAGTGCAACTGGAGTGTTGTGCGATCGTAGAATGCCATTGCGGTTGAAGGGAAAGTTTTATAGGATGACTATTAGACCCGCTTTACTATATGGTACAGAATGTTGGGCTGCCAAGAGACATCATATTCAAAAAATGAGTGTAGCTGAGATGCGGATGCTTAGATGGATGTATGGAAATACAATAAAGATAAGATTCAGAACGAGGAGATACGTAAGAAGGTAGGTGTTGCACCCATTGAAAATAAGATGCGAGAGAATCGTTTACGGTGGTTTGGACATATTCGGCGAAGGCCTAATGATGCTCCAGTTAGAAGGTTGGAGAAATGGGAAAATATATTAGTTAAAAGAGGTCGGGGTAGGCCTAGGAAGACTTGGATGGAGATGATAGGAAAGGATATGAATGCTTTGAACCTCACCGAGGACATGGCATTGGATAGAAATGATTGGAGGAAAAGGATTCTTGTGGAAGACCCAAAATGAATTTCTTTTTTGGTTCATATCTCTGACCCCAATTGTTTTGGGATGAAGGCGTAGTTGTTGTTGTTGTTGTTGTTGTATGGAAACAACTGATCAACAACACACACATGAACGCCTAAAAGATGTATCCAAACGACCAAAGCTACGTACTGTTGACTTGATATCAAACCCAAGAGTTAAACTTATTGCCTAAATTATCTTAAATGGCTGCAAAAAGACAAGTTCTGGGCTCTCTATAGCTTAGTAGAAAACATGTATTAGATTAGGTATTTTCCATGTTTGGATGTGTTTTTAGAGTAATTAAAAATCAATGGCTTATATTGCACAAAAACTTTGATTAATAAACAGTTTTTAGTGAATTAGCAATGATGATGAACATGCCCCAAAGGGGTTTGGCCATTGGAGAGTCGTTGGGTCAAAGATCTTCTTTATCCAACGACTAAAAGTTCGTTGGAATCCACCGGTTGTGCTCTGAAGTGGACTCAGCCTATCTAGGAGTCGACTCTTCACTAGGTAATTTGACTTACACTTGTGAGAGTAAGCTCTAGTTAATACAGTGAGTTGACTCAAATATTTGTGAGGACTCAAAAACTTGAGGGTCGACTGAACCAAATCCGTGAGTCACTCAAGGATTCATAGTTAAAGAGAATACATTCTATTCCTTGAGGGTCGACTCAAGAGCTGTAGGGTTGACTCATTCTGCACATCAAATGTGATTTTCAAGTGTATCACTGAGGGTCGACTCAGATGTTTTTAAGGGTTGACTCATAGAGTGATTATCTATGCATTGCTTGAGTCTTTCTTTGGATCAACTCATATGAATAGAGTCTTCTTTCAAGAGTCAACCTTTTTTTTACTAGAGTCAAGAAACTTTACCAACTTAGCTCCAATTTATTCCAATTAACAAGTATTCTTTTAAAAACAATTTAGATATTTTTAGCTGCATTTTGCACTTTATAGGGATATAAAATAAGATCAACTTCTTGCATGCTTATGATTCAAATGTCAACCCTTAGAGCATTTTGTATTCATCAAAATCAATCTAGGTCACCTATGGACCATGACACTTTCACCTTGATAGCCATCATGCTGATAAAAATCTCTTTCCACCTCAAGAAGACCACTACTCAGCTCTTATGAAATCCCCAGAATCATATTTTATAATCACACCCATGGATTTGAAAGTTTAGCAAGGAGTTTAAGATCCTTCACACTTCTAATGCCCAAGATCCCCTCTTTCCCAGGTAAACATACATCCTTCCAAGATAACAACAACAAGTGTGATTTAGAATAAATACCGACTCTAGAGAAAATGACCAATGATACATTCAGTCTTGCCATCCATCTTCTTAGGGATTTTGAAGCTTGACATCCAATAAATAGAAAATGAGGGCAAGGTAGACTTAATCATTACAAGATGCCCTGCCATTGACAATAATTTTCCGCACCAAGCTTCCAAAGTACTAGATATTTTTTAGATCAAGGCACCACATAATTCAGAGAAGTTAACTTACACGTAAAAAGCTAAACCCCAAGATATTTGAATGGAAGTTGGTCGATTTTCCACCCGAAGGAATGACTAATATGGATAATTTTTGAAAGAGGCAAGTTAAATGAAACAAAAGAGTTTTTCTTACTTATGATAAGCCCAGAGACGTACTCAAAGTAGTTCGAGACAGAGAGAAAATTTTCTATTGAACTACCACTATCCTTGATGAAAAACAATGCATCGTTTGAAAAAAAAAAATGACTCCAAGTGAATGTTACAATTTGTAACAATCTTGTGTAGCGATTTATGTGGTGCGACTACTACCTTGATACGATTTGTAGAAATCATCATACCACGATTTACAAGCAAATCCATGCCACGATTTGCAGACTCGTCATGTCACGATTTACAGGCAAAATCAGGTTACAATTTACATGATATAGCTGTAGGGATTGTTACGGTTTGTAGACATTCGTAGGAGAGAAAACATGATCAACACAGGAATTTTATGTGGTTTGGTTGATATGACCTACATCCACGAAATGACTAAGCCACACCAAAGTGTTTTTTTGTATAGTCTTTATAGCCAGAGATACATGGTTTTTATAGAGACGTAGAGAGGAGAGGATAGACACTCCTAAGAAAGGTAAGATCAGCAGGATAAGGATATCTTGCTGAATTTATAGGGCTAATCATAACAACCACCATGAATCACGAGATATCAGGCTCAGCCGTTATAGAGCCATATTTTTAACACTCCCCCTCAAGTGGGCGAAGATGTCATAGCAGCCCCACTTATTTATGATGCTTAAAAACTGATCGCGAAATAATCCTTTAGTCAATGCATCAGCTAGCTGGTTCAAACTTTCTGTAAATGGAGTTTGAATTTCACGGTTCTAAACCTTCTAACAAACACAATGCCAATCAATTTCAATGTGTTTTGTTCGTTGGTGAAAGACAAGATTTGCAGCTATATGAATCACAACTTGATTGTCGCAGTACATAGAGATTGGTAACTTATTCTGAATTCCCAGATCCTTTAGCAACATTTTTGTCCATGTGATTTCACTTGCTGTTGAAGCCATAGCTTGGTATTCTGCCTCTGCGCTGCATCGAGAAACCACGTTCTATTTTTTGCTTTTTCAGAAAATCATATTCCCTCCTACGAAAATACAGAAGCCCGTAGTAGATCATCTATCTTGAACATCCCTTGCCCAGTCTGCATCAGAGTACCCAACTATATCACAATGCCCGAATTTCTTGTACCATAAATCTTGACGAGGCACCCGTTTAAGATACTTTAAAATTCTCTCTACAGCTTGAAGATCATTGTGAATAGGAGCGTGCATAGCTTGACTTGCTTGGTTGATTGTGTAAGCTATATCAGGGTGAGTGACCGTAAGGTAGATAAGTCTTCCCACGAGTCATTGATATATGTCCTTGTCCTCAATAAGCTCCTCCTTAAGCTTGTCTGCTCTTTTTTCTGTTTCACATGGAGTTTCAACAACTTTGGCTCCAAGCTTCCCTATTTCCTTGAGGATATCCAATGTGTATTTTCTTTGAGATAAAAAAATGTCCCTTTTTTAGTATGCCAACTCAATTTCGAGAAAGTATTTAAGCCTGCCCAGGTCTTTGATGTCAAACACTCTATGTAGGTATTCCTTAGCACTGGCAATTTCTTCCTTGTGATTCTCAGTTAGAACAATATCATCCACATAAACCAAGACTACAGTGATGTTAGGATCAATTTTTTTATTAAATAAAGTGTTGCCACTAGCGCTTTGAAGAAATCACTTTTCTTCAAGAGCTGAACTCAGCTTAGAGTACTACGCCCGTGGTGATTGTTTTAGACCATAAATGGCCTTCTTCAACTTGCACACAACATTGGGTTTTCCTTCATCAGGGTGCCCTGGAGGTAATTCCATATATACTTCTTCTTCAAGCTCTCCTTGAAGAAAAACATTTTTGACGTAAAGTTGGAACATATCCCATTCAAGGTTATACACCACCGAGAGGAGAATTCTAAGGGTATTCATTTTTGCCACAAGAGCAAAGGTCTCGGTGTAGTCGATCTTTTGTGTTTGGGTATATCCCTTGGCTACCAAACGAGCCTTATACCTTTCAACTGTCCCATCACTCTTATATTTTATTTTGAAGACCCACTGACTTCCAACAATTTTTTGTCCAATAGGTCGAGAGACAATCTCCCAGGTTTGATTTTTGTGAAGAGCATTCAACTCTTCTTCCATAGCTCTTGCCTATGTTTTTGAGTTTTGGCCTCTTGAAAGGTTGTGGGTTCATGCTGATTAATTTGACTCAGATATGCAACATACCTTGGTGACAATTTATCATAGGATATGTGTTTTTCTAAAGGGTGAGCAACTGAATATGTAATAAAGTCTTGAAAATGAGAAGGAGGTCCTCTTAGACCTTCAAAGATATAGTTCATGAATGGGGACAGGGTCGTCTTATAGATTGGATTCCGCAGTCTCATGAGAGTCTTTAGGAGATCTATGCATGACAATGAAATCATCTATACTTCTTAAGTTGGGCAAAATCGGGTTTCTAACCTCTATTCCATTTTCATAATTTTGTTATGAGAAGTATGGCACTTTTTCATTGAAGCTGAGGTCCCTTGAAATAAGCATTTTTTAATCTTCAACATCAAAACATTTATATCCTTTTTGGGTTATCGAGTAACCAAGAAATACACATTTTTTTGCACGAGGGCTAAGCTTATCACGGTGATGGGGTGAAATCCACACAAACACCTCGCATCCAAAACTACGTAAGTGTTCTATTTTGATTTTCCTTCCCTTTAAAATCTCTAGAGGAGACTTTTCTTGAAGATTTTTTGAGGGAAGTCTATTTATCAAGTAGCAGGCTATCAAAATGGCTTCATTCCAAAAAAATTTAGGGACATTACTTTGAATCATAATAGCATGAGTGACTTCAAGGAGGTGCCAATTTTTTCTTTCCGCAACCCCATTTTGTTGAGGTGTTTCAACACATGTGGTTTGATGATCAATGCCATAAACCTTTTCAAATTCATCAAAGGCTTGATTTTTGTATTCTTTCCCATTATTTGTTCAGAGAGCTTTGATTTTGACATCAAATTGAGTTTCCACAAACTTGTAGAACTTTTTAAAGGTAGTCAAAGCTTCATCTTTAGATTTCATGAGGTAGATCTATGTGCATTTAAAAAATCATCAATAAAAGTAATGTAGTATTTGAAACCACCATTAGAGACTATAGGTGTCCCCAAACATCAGAATGAACTAATTGAAACGGTTTATTAAAGAGTTTTTCAACTAATGAAAAAGGTAATCTACTAAGTTTTGAATACCGACAGGCATCACATAAGGTAGTGTCAAATTTGGCCTCGGGGATAAGAGATTTTAATGCCTTTTTTGATGGATGCCCAAGATGATGGTGTCATAATTCTCCATTATGCTTTTTCGTGGTTATGAATGCTTTATGATTCTGATTTTCACTCAAAAAATAAAGACCATTAACGCACTTTCCTTTCACTAATCGTCCTCCTGGTCTACCAATCTTAAAAAACAACATTAGTTGGAGAGAAGACCACATTGCAATCTATAGCCTTGGCGATTTGAGATACCGACAAAAGATTAGAGGCTAATGTGGGTATAATTAGAGCTTTGCTAAAACCATTACCCAAAAAATATTTAAGCCCAAAGCCGTTGATTTTGATTTTGGAACCATCAGATAAGGAAACGAAACTGTTCTTTATGAAATTTTCATTATGTAAACCGGACTTGTCATTCATCATATGTTGGGAAGCTCCAAAATCTATAATCCATTGAGAGTTAGAGGTCATACCTGGAGGAGCATATTGAGAGACATTCTCAACGGTCACTGATGTTGCCATATTGTTGCCGTTTTTTGCAAGAGATTGAAGCAAATGTGTCAAGCTCTTAATAGTAAGCGGTGTTCCACTGGGTTCTTTTCCTTTCCACTCGGCTATGAGATAATTTTGATTTTCGGTCTCCTGTTTCTCAACTGACACCTGATAAGCCTCACGATTTTTATTTTTCATATTTTCTGGCTTTCCGACAAGGAACTAACAGCTTTCGCGGGTATGCCCTATTTTTTTTTATAATTAGTTCACTTAACTCCTTTCCCCGAGTTTTTGTTGTTGGGAAACTGTTGCCTTGATTCATTCTTACTTATCGTAAAGGCATTTTTTTCCTGTGCCTCAAAATTATTCGTATTGTCTTTTGAGTTCATTACATGCCTCCGGGATTCTTCTCTCATAATTAATGAGCAAACCGTGTTTAACGACGGTAATGATTGAGTCATCAAAATTTGACTCCTCAAATTTTCATACTCGGGTCCCAAGCAGGCCAACATTTGGAAGATTCGTTCATGTTCTCTTTGTTTTTGAGCATCTAATATATTACTAAAACTTATGGTGTATGAGTCCAACTCATCCCATAAACCTTTGATTTTCGCATAGAATTCACTAAATGCGGTCTGACTGGTTTTTTTAAGGTTGTATAATTCCTGGGTTATTTGGAACATTTTGGCAATATTATATTGTTCTTCGAACATTCCTTTAGCAACCTCACATATTTCTTTAGTCGTATTTAAGAACAAAAAACCATTTGTGATCTTAGGCTCCATGGAATTAAGTAACCATGACATTACAAGATGGTTGTTTGATTCACATTCTTCATGTGTCGGGTCACTTACATTGGGTCTCATTTTTTTCCGGTCACATAACCCAATTTCATTTTGTTTCTCATGAATAAAGTAACAGCTTTGGACCATTGTAAGTAATTGAAACCATTCAGTGACACATTCGTGATTTTGAGATTTGGACTGACCTTTTCTTGAATCATGATTTTTTGAGGATCGATTTGGCTTCCACTGTTGCTTGCGTCTGCCATGGAGTCATTCGTTCTGCGCCCTCAGCAACCTGACTTTGATACCATGTTACGATTTGTAACAATTTTGTGTAGTGATTTGTGTGATGCGACTACTACCTTGATACAATTTGTAGAAATCGTCATACCACGATTTGCAGGCAAATCCATGCCACGATTTGTAGACTCATCATGTCACGATTTTCAGGCAAAATCAAGTTACGATTTACCTGATGTAGCTGTAGGGATTGTTACGGTTTGTAGACATCCATAGGAGAGAAAACACAAACAATACAAGAATTTTACGTGGCCCGGTCGATATGACCTACATCCACGAAACGGCTAAGTCACACCAAAGTGTTTTTTTATAGTCTTTATAGCCAGAGATACATGGTTTTTATAGAGACGTAGAGAGGAGAGGATAAACACTCCTAAGAAAGGTAAGACCAGCAAGATAAGGATATCTTGCTGGATTTATAGGGCTAATCATAACAACCATCGTGAATCACGAGATATCAGGCTCAGCCGTTATAGCGCCATATTTTTAACAGGCCCGAATTGATGTAGGAAGCACCACAAGATCACGCTCTACCTTGATTAACCGTTGAGTGAGCATTTTCATGACAATAAGAAAAAGATAAGGGGAGAGTGGGTCACCTTGGCGAATACCATGAGTGCTCCAAAACACCTCAGTGGGCTCACCGTTAACCATCACTGCAAACGAGGCTGTAGAAATACAATCATAATGTGATTAATCCATCTCTAACTAAACCCGAAGAACATCAAGAAGCTCTAAAGAAACACCCACTCTTGTCATAAGCTTTAATGAGATCTGCCTTGAATAAAAACGTCTTCCTTCTGCTGGCATTTAAAGAATGCTCCATCTCATGTGCAATCATGATACTCTCTTGAATTGATCTCTCCCTAAAAAAGCTCTTTAATTCTCAGAAAATTCATTGGAGGATGCCCTGCATCCAACATATCATTCTCTAGATAAGTCACAACGAGATCAGTGAGACCCTCAAAGTCATCCTCTTCAACCAACAACTTTGAAAATAGAGATAGAGAAATCTCTCACTTCCTTCATCACCTCTTGAGAACCGCAACAAAGCCATCCTCACAAAGAAGTTTTCTGATGTGATTCCTATGTAGATTTTGCTTGAATTTGGCTTGAAAAAAACTGAGTACTTTGATCTCCTTTAGACAACCATCAAAATCTTGATTTCTCCAAAAATATTCCTCTAGTTTGAGACACCTATGGAGTTTCTCCTGCAAGATATTACATATGTCTATAGTTGAATCCTTGCCCTCATCCACCAACTGTTGGACATCTATCAGATCATCTTCAAAGCTTCCTTTTACACTCTTCCAAATCACCCACCTGCTCTACATTCCAAATTTTAAGTCTCCGTTCTAGCCCGTCATAGTCTAGTATCTCGAGCACAGACTATATGGAATAGATCAAGAATATGTTCCTATCTAATAACGGAATGCTATTGAATCAAATGACAAAGACATTGTTGAGAAAGAGATGGCTTTTCGAAATAGAATTGACCCAATGGTAGAGTCACAAAATTTAAAGAACCTAAAGGAGCATGAGTCATATATTTTGCCGAACGTCGTTCTTGCCAATTACACCAAAGGATGCAACCAATACATCCAAAATGATCGAACCCATAGTTGCCCAATGGATACAGTCCGCTCATGGTAAGACTTCATATGGGTTTGTTGTACTCTTATAAGTGTTTACAAAATCTTCTTCTGTGAAATACAACGTACAAAAGAATGAGTATTTATTGGCAATGCTCAGTAACAAAAAAAAATAGAACTAGGCACGAATTTTTTTTCAACGCCTCCCTGCAATATATCCACGTCTAACTCTTGTCATAGTTTAAAATAAAACTTTGATTCATAAAATTTTCATGTAAGAAAATGCATCATAGAGGGATTTGGCGTTGTAGCAAAACTGATTGCAAAAGAGGGTAAATCAGCCTCTCCAGTTTGGGAACGCATTAGATATTTACCTGGGCAAAGTTTAATTTCAATTGGTGGGACGAACCACAATCAGAATATTGAATTACATCCATTGCTTTGGATTCGAATTTGATCTCCTTCCATACCTCACAAGCAGCAAAAATATGCCACTGACGTGAATAAACAGTAGTATTTATATCATTTGTAGCCCTTTCCCTCATTTAATCAATGTTATTGGTAACTTGTACAGTTTACATTGTTTGGCTTTGTCCTGTAGTAGAACCCTGTAGACCATCCCATGGAGGTGGTGAAGGGAGGGCCCTGATTGGTAGAAAAAAACCCACAACTCCTTGAGGAATGGAGATATGAAGCAACCAATGCAATTTTCTTTCTTCTGACATTGTCATTGTATACAATAATAATGAATACTTAATCTCTAAAGATAGGGTGTCCTAACCACCCAACAGCTATTCCATCTCTATTGTCCATTGAGTCTCATTTTTATTTTTCCTCATGTTCCCCATGAAAACTAATGAAATTCATTCTAATGAGATTTTAATACTTGTGGATTTGATCTTTCTTTCCTTCTTTCTTTTTCTATAGTAGAGATAGCCGCACATTGGAAGAAACCAATTAGGTTTACGAAAAAACCTAAAAATCAATCACTGATCCAATTTGAGTACCTCACCTTTCCCTCACAGTACTACTTCATTGTCAGTCACCCAGGAGTATTTAGCCTTGCAGGGTGGTCCTTGCCGATTCACACGAGATTCCCCATGCCCCATGCTACTCTAGATACATCAAGCCACACCACGTTGGGGTAGTAACTATTAGATAAAAAAAAGGGTAACCCACTTTTTCCTGTTGATGACCAGTCTCCGCGAAACATCCATATTTCTGATTATCATATTTTTTTCATCCATACCATAGATTGGAAGGTTCGCAAAGTTTCAACAGTTCTGCTTTCAGGATAAATTCTCCAGCTTGTGCCTTGTAATCACCTAATATATCTCCAGCAATTTGAATCTCTTTTTCCACATTCAGGAATAGTAAGAGTAACCGATTCAATGCTCTGGGTTTCATCCAGCTTTGTTGTGACAATAAATATAGGAACACCCTGCACTGGGACTTGCCAAGACTACTCAATAATTTGTGAGCATTCTGAAAGCAGTGTCCACATTTTAAAAAAATTAAAAGGAGATTTGACAAGCAATCTCTTGATGTGCCCAAGCCTGTCTCATTCCTCTAATATTCTAAGTTATGAGCTTCATTGCATAACAACAACTCATGTTGAGACCGGTGACTAGCAACAGTTGCACTATGAACATGTGAATTTACACTCCAACTCACGACACCCGATGTCATGATATCATCAACCTTCCTATGTTTAGAATGCCTACCCTCCAAGAAGATGCCCATTGGGAACAACACACAAGAGTAATCAGGTTCCCCATATTCAATAGGGTCTTCCAAAAGTGGGGATTGACTCCCCACTTCAAGTGTTGGCATTACTTTGCTTGCGTGGGACTTTTGGTGGGACCTTTTTTCCCCATCCTACCCTTTGGCCTTAGTGCCTTATTGGATCCCCCACCTAGTCCAACAATCATTATGGATCCCTCACCCGACCCAAGAACCATATTCAATGGTTTCTCATCCCCTAAAAGACGTGTATACCAGTGGCGGAGCCAGGGGTGGGCATGGGTGGGCAGTCGCCCACCCCAGAATTTGAAACCAAAAATAAAAAATACTGTGCCTCCAGCGATATTTCATAAAGAAACAAAGAATCTGACTTTAACTCTTGTATGCTAATTTCTACCGCTATGTGTGTTTTAATTTGTCTGGTGTGTGACAAACAGAAAATAAGTGTATGTTTACTTTTAATCCAGCAATCTGTTCGAGGATCAATAACGCATGCTTGGAATTGAAAAATTGTTAGTGTTGGACTTGACCTGTTCTGGATATTATCGTCTGTGGTGTGTTGTCATATTTAGATGCAGTTTGTTTTAGGTGGTGAGCACTCGCCCAGGACAGCGATCAGCAAGTGGTGCTGACACGTTTATGTCTTCCCGTGGCAGCGGTATCACATACACCCTAAGCTTCCACCTAATCTGGATCAGCGTCTGTCACAACCCGAGTTCGAATCTGCATTCAACCGGGTTCTGGATTGTGCGTTTTAAGCTTTAGAAACTGCTTTCCGAAAGCAGCGTAATGTTCTGGTTCCTTGTTGTTTATTTGAGCTGAATGTATGCAAAACGATCTCAAATGATTTGAGTATATTGTGATAAATATTGCTGTTTTTTTTTTACATTGATAACCAATCAATTTCAATATAATTCAAAGGCTTCTTTAAGTTTTATCTCTTCACAAACGACTGTGCCTTCAACTAATTTTTTTTGGCTCCGCCGTTAATCCGAATAAATGGATCGTCCTTCAAGACCATAGCATTGTCCCCGAGACCCGAAGTCTGCCCACCCAACGAAAAACTCCTGGCTCCGCCACTGGTGTATACCCACTCGACTTTCCATGCATGGATTTAGATTTGTCAAAATCTTCATGGGCATCTTTCCTATTTGTGAACGTAAAACTTGAGTCAAAGAACTTCACAAGAAGGAAAACTACCAAACTGGTTTATTCCACAGTGGGCAACCTACCAAGAACGTCACCTCCATCCATTTTCATACCATGCTCACCTAAAACCGCATGGGCTCTCTCGCTCAGGCACCTCCATAGTGAGAACAATTCATGCTGATCTCATTCTCCATAGCTTAGTGTTTTTAAATTATGAGGCTTATATAGGTACTTTTCATGAAAAAGTCTTCAAAGATATATTTAAATCAAAGCACAGGCTTGTCGACATTGTTACTAGTACCAGGACTTCATGGGTCAGACTTGTTTCGGATAGGACTCAATTTAGACTTTTACTTGTCTACTATGTAAATTCGTTGCAACCATCCTTCATGTCTATTTTTCATTATATATATATATATATATATATATATATATATATATATATATATATAGAGAGAGAGAGAGAGAGCTTAACATATTAGGTGCCGATTCTCGTTCTGCCCCCATAAATTTTAAGTATAAATCTGAACTGTTAGATTTGTTTAGCATGCTTGATTTAGTGGGAATTGACTCTTGGATCATATTTTTTGACGAAAAAAACATATTTTTTTGAGCCAAAAAAACTGGTACCTTCATAGCTATTCATTTTGGATCACCGGAAAAAAACTGTATATATATTAGATTCTAGTGATTCAAAAGCAAAGCTGGTTCCCACTAAACAAAACCTATAAATAAAAAAATACTTAAAACTATGATTTTTGAAGGGGACCTAGAGAAAAAAGGGGGTCTAAGGAATAGGCTCCTTTTTTGGTTAGGTCTCCTTCAAAAGTCATAGTTTTAAGTATCTTTTTTCTCCAGTCTAACACCTTAAATGTGATCTATAGGTTTTGTTTAGTGGAAACTGACTTTTGGACCGCCGGAATCTGGCCTATATTCAGGTTTTTCCGATTATCCAAAATCAAAAGCTATGAAGGTACCAGTTTTTTTTTGCTCAAAAAATATATTTTTTCGTCTAAAATATATGATCCAAGAGTCGATTCCCACTAAATTGAGCATGCTAAACACATCTAACAATTCAGATCTATTATAAAACACTTAAAACCTATAGGACAAAACAAGAAATGAGGCCTAATATGTTTAATTCTTTATATATATATATATATATGAGAGAGAATGGGGATTTAGATCACCCTTCAACAGTCAAAGTTTTAGGTGTTTTACTGTTAGATAGATTTACATTGTTTATTTATTAAGAAACAATTTCTGCCAAGAAAACGAGCATCTTGCTGCCATGTTTTACTGCAGCTTGGTGCAACCGAGGAGGACCACCGAGCTTATGTACATCAGTTTGAGACATTGAGAGAACAATAGAACCGAGGATTTATGGGGTGAAGCAACAACAAAAGGCTGATGGACATTTTCGGAATAGTTACATCATGCGAGGGCACATGATGAATAAGGTTTTTATTATTTTTTTATTTTTTAATTAAACAAAGGTGAGAAGGGTGTTCGATGAGAGGGTGTTGTGTGTTCTCTACGAAACACAAATTTGCGTGTTTCGGTGTGTACGGAGGAATATCTTGGGACCCACAATAATTCATATGCCAATGTTGCCCATGATGACTTTATAATAAAATAACATATAAAAAAGGTAGATATGCTTTTGACTGAAATATCCACTCGTAAGATAGATATGCGTTGGACGAAAATGTCCTCCCGCTCCCCGTAAATAGATTTGTGCATTCCGCCTTTGTTTTTAGATTGTGCTACAACACATGGCCGCCTTCTCATTCCTGCCTTGTGTTAGATAGAAAACTTTTCCGGGTACGTTCCTACCTCGTGGAGATAACTATAAATCGAACGACTGGTTTGATCACTGGTGGGCATCATAGGGGGATTTGTCGGCCATCTTTTTTTACAGTCTTCTCTTCTTCTTCGTTTTTGTTAGGCAGTATGGAAAAAAACAATGACGTACAAACATTCCAACAACTGTCATTAAAGCGTGGTGAGTACCTTTCCATGTCATCATGCTATTGTTGAAGAACATATGTCATCGTGAGTGTCATTAAGGCATTGTTTTGTTATTGTAGGTAGATTTTATCGTTTCGATGGTTAGAAACTTGAAGATATTTTAAGGCGATGGGATCTGTTGACAAGAATGCTTGGTTACATATGCGAGCAAGAGCCTCTACCCCATTTGGTATCGTCCATTCACTCAATATATGCAATGTGCTAGTAAATTGCGGTTGTAGTAAGATGTATATTGATTTGTGAGATATTGTTTTGTTTGTTAATATCGATTTGTAATATATTATGTTGAATTGTTGCATATCGATTTGTAAGATATTATGTGTTTTCTAGTGTCAATTTGTGAGATATCGTTTTGTTTGTTAATATCGATTTGTAATATATTATGTTAAATTGTTGTATATCGATTTGTAAGATATTATGTGTTTTCTAGTGTCGATTTGTGAGATATTGTTTTGATTGTTAATATCGATTTGTAATATATTATGTTGAATTATCGTATATCGATTTATAAGATATTATGTGTTTTCTAGTATTGATTTGTGAGATATTGATTTGGTCGTTAATATCGATTTGTAATATATTATGCTGAATTGTCATATATCAATTTGTAAGATATTATGCTGAATTGTCATATATCAATTTGGAAGATATTATGTTGAATTGTCGTATACCGATTTGTAATATATTATGTTGAATTGTCGTATATCGATTTGTAAGATATTATGTATTTACTAGTATTGATGTGTGAGATATCGTTTTGGTTGTTAATATCGATTTGTAATATATTATGTTGAATTGTCGTATATCGATTTATAAGATATTATGATGAATTGCCGTATATCAATTTGTAAGATATTATGTATTTTCTATTGTCGATTTATAAAATATTGTTTTGTTTATTATTATCAATTTATAATATATTATGTTGAATTTTTGTATATCGATTTGTAAGATATTATGTGTTTTCTAGTGTCGATTTGTGAGATATTTTTTTGTTTGTTATTATCAATTTGTAATATATTATGTTGAATTATCGTATATTGATTTGTAAGATATTATGTGTTTTCTAGTGTCGATTTGTGAGATATTGTTTTGGTTGTTAATATCGATTTATAATATATTATGTTGAATTGCCGTATATCGATTTATAAGATATTATATGTTTTCTAGTGTTGATTTGTGAGATATTATTTTGGTTGTTAATATCGATTTGTAATATATTATGCTGAATTGTCGTATATCGATTTGTAGGATATTATGTTGAATTGTCGTATACCGATTTGTAATATATTATGCTGAATTATTGTATATCGATTTGTAAGATATTATGTGTTTTCTAGTATTGATTTGTGAGATATGGTTTTGTTTGTTATTATCGATTTGTAAGCTATTATGTTGTTGCTTTGATATTGTGATTCATTCAATCATTTATTTGACTTCCTTAACTAATCAGTAGTTGTTGTTATATGCATCCTGAATAAATCGTAGTAAACGTATGCGCTGGCTAACACAAATTGATATTTTGCTCATGACTGTGTTGAGCATATCAACTAGTTGCAGTGAAGATGATGTATCTCAATCATTGAAAAGTCATGTAGCAACGGACATCTGTACTATCGACGCACCTGAAGAAGTGAATATGTGCACTAATGATGCACATGATAAGAAGGGTACAGACATTGGATTCACTCTTGACTTGAATATTCCAGCAGACAAAATGCAATTCGATAATGGGGTAGACGATCATGACAGTGCACTTGACAAAGGTGCAGGCACCTCAAGTCTACATGATAGTACACTTGACTCTGTTTCCGTAGAGGGAATGCAATTTAATAATGAGAAAGCTGCATACAAATTTTACAATGATTATGCCTTAAAACTTGGCTTCAGTGTTAGAAGTTATTCTTGGGCAAAAAATGCACAGGGTGCCGTGGTGAGAAAGGAATATGTTTGTTTTGTTTGTTAATATTGATTTATAAGTTATTATGCTGATTTTTTGTATCGATTTGTAATATATTTTGCATAATATAGTGTGATGCAACTGACGAACATGACAGATAACATGAAGAATGATGTTCATGTAGATTTAATTTTGCATGGTCAGCAGGAAAAAATCCTTTTGCCTCATAAGTGTGTGTAGTTTTCATTCTCTTCTTTTTTCCTTTGCTTTTCCTTCTCTTGGTCATCCTTCTTCTTCTTCATCATCCATAGTTCTTCCCCATCTGTCTTCATTTGCTTTTCATCTTCAATATCTGATGGATCAGGCTCCGCATAATAAATATCCAACAATTTGTTCTTGTCTTTTTCATTCTCAATGTTCATTATATTTTGGTACTTTACATAACCCTCATATATATCGGATTGGCGGATGATTTCTCCAAGAGTCATCCCTTTCAACGGCGAAGGCTTTCTTGTCTTACGAATTATAGTCATTGCTAACCTGCACAACACATAAATTTAACCGCAAATCGCTGTAGAAATCGAACCCTTCATAAGTACATATCGTTGTAAATCATAAATCACTACTGCATTAAATGTATAAATCATGGCTGCTTTAAATGTATAAATCATGAATCATAAATCAGTTAAATCGCTAATGCTTGAAACGTATAAATCATTGTTGCATCGAACAAATCACTTCTGCATTAAATGTATAAATCATTGTTAAATTCAAACTTACAAATCGTTGTAGAAATTTAGCCCTCATAAGTACATATCGTTGTAATGTTTGGCTTTTATAAGAACAAATTGTGCCAATTGTTTTTCAATGCCCAGAAGGTAGATAAGTACAAATCGATTTGTTTTATTATGAAAATAGGTGTTATTTAGCATGAATAGTATAACCAGTTGTAAGATTTAGCATTCAGATTTACATAACGAAAATCGATTTGTTTACATAACGAAACCTTACACAAAAACTCACCGAAAGGATACAAGTTTTGTTAATCCGACATTGGAGGAGAAACACCTAGAAGGTAGATGCAGTCGATGGTGGCAACGATGCTCCAACTATGCTCCGACGACAGTAGATGATGAAAATGAGTATTCTGGCAACAACATACGACAACAAAGGGTGATCCCGTGGTAGCAAACGATGTTAAAGGTTTCATCGTCAAAGGAAACTCCTGTTACAGCAGATGGTGCATCGTCAAAGGGTGAACCAAAATGTTTAGGGAGACATATTGCGATGAACTCCTGTTAAAGCAGAATCGTTTACTCCTTAGGGCAAAAACGATGATGATTTTAACCCTTTCTCTCTTCTGACAGAAGGATATTTTTGTCCTTTACTCGAAACGTCGTTTCATGGCGCTAATGGCGGGAAAGGGTACTTAAGTCTTTGAAAACAAATCGGACTCTGATGCTAAGTGATACCGACACACACGGGGAAACGAGCCCCACGTGCTTACATATGTGGCTTTCATTCAGACCCGAGAACACGCACTTGCGTGTTGGGGGGGGGGGGGACATATAATTTGCTCCGGTGTTCGATGATGAATGGGGTGGGAGAAACTCGTTGACCCTCAAATGGCTTGAAGCAATGGGATATTGGTCAGAGTTCATCATCTATGCCCAGAAGTTGGTCTGATGTTGTCCAAGGGGGATCTCATCGTTATGCCGGTCGAGTCTTGAGACTAGAGAATAGGAAGGAAAGAAGAGGACATTCCTCAGGGCCAATGTATTCTAAAATGATGCAACCTTTAGGTGGACACTCATGGCTGGATTTGTGGGAGGTGAAAAGCCTAGAAGAATGGAGTTTTAATTCTTCTTAAAAGAATGTGGAGTCATGAGGTGCAGTTTGTTTCTGGCCCATCAAGTTTGTATTTTTATTCATCGTGAACATGAGGAAGACATGCTCTTCATCATGAATGGTGGTGTTTGGAAACTTGCAGGGCAGACTCTGTCGGTTAATCAATGGTACCCAGGCATGCCCTGGAAACTTGAGGTGATGACTATAATCTCGGTATGGATTCGACCTCCAAATATGTCTGTTGAGTTATAGAATAAGGATTTCTGTTAGATGTTGCAGCATTTTGGGACGGAAATTCATCTCGCTTAATGAGTTTACAATAAAGCCACAATGCATTTTCTACGAGCGGTGTTGCATTAAACTACAGTGGGTTTTACAGCTATCAACAAGATTGAGGTGGAGGTTGAAAATAAGTGTCGTTTCATGCAACCTGTCGAATATGAAGGGATTATTAACTTCTACATAAGTGTAGTTCAGCACTTCATCGCTCTGGTGCTTGTGTCACTCGTCAAGATCCTAAACAGCCGACTGCACCTTCTATGGGGGCCACCGAAGATGGATGAAAGAAGAAGGTTCACCCTAAGAAGGTGTGGAGGCCTAAAACTGAAAGTCTGAAACCCAAGTGGGGGGGATCTGAATTTCACAATTTGTTTGACATTCTTCAGCAGGACCGTATGGAGGTTGAACAACCAGAGAATACCTAAAAAATATCATGGTTAATTAAAAATACTTAGGAGTTTACTACTGTCAAGTTTGCTATTAAATGTGATTAGAAATTATTATTTTACACTCAACGTCAGGTTTTAAAAAATGCACAGGGAAGGTGTAAGGGTTGACTAGTAAATCAACTCTTAACTCATCCTGGGTTAGTGATAACCTAAATTTTGTGTTAGATTAATGGTACAAAAAGTTAGGTGCCTCTTACCATTTTTCTAAAACTAAGTCTCATTTTTTATTAATCCCTAAACTTTGGTTGTGTTTTTTGAAAATTTTCCTTTTCCAAAATAAAACTAAGTTAAAAAGTTTGATTTTGTTTTGCAAGAAGCATGTTTGTCACGGCCGAGGTGGTATCCCATGTGGTAAGTGGGGTCCTCTGTCAAGCTGAAGGCCCAGGATCGAATCTCTCTGCCACATGGGGTGGCTGATGTTCTGGTAGGGGTCAGCCTAACCCCAGCTTGCCTTTCCAAAAAAAAAAAAAAAGTTCTTTGTAAGCAAGCTTTATCTCCAAGTCCCATAACCATGAAACAAGCCCACAATTTCCTGCCTTCAAAGCGAGATCTGGACTTTTTAGTAACTATGATCTAGATGCATGTTGGTCACGCCCAATCTAGATCACGATTAGACCCAAATCTTTTGCTTGGATTGCAACCAATAGTGGTTCCATTCTGCCAAGTCTCTACACATGAATGACTTCTTGAAACAAAACCGTAACTAATGAATCATGAAACAGCCATTACAACCTCCAGTTCTGCTTTACAATCTGAAAAACCAAATAAAAGAGCAAATTTTTTTTTTTTATGACGAGGAACCCTCATTGAGAACCGGGTCACTTAATGCCTACCTTTTGTCTAAAGGCAAGCTGAGGTTAGGCAGACCCCTACCAGTTATACTGCACCATCCCAATACAAGGTGACGTGCAGTAGCTGCTCCTTCCAGACAAACAGATCCCCCCATTGGTATAATGGGCCTACCTCCTCACACAGAAATGAGCAACTCTGTGTAAGGTGATGTAACAGGTACAGTGGATAATGAAGCGAAAGAAAACTTGGATGCTGCATCAAAGGGCAAAAAGGCTACTGAATAAGACGATGTATATCTTAAAGTTCTGATACAACCTAAGGAATAAGAAAGAAGCGTGGAGGAGAAACCGGTCTGAACCTTAGCCGTAGTTGGAATATATCAGACCCCACCACTAAGGGTTGTCAACCAGACATTGCTTACTTTTAAATGGCACCTAAGCAATACTGAAGCTGGGGGCCAGTTCTTAATGGGTGTTGGCCAAATACTTTACACCTAATTATATGGTGGGCCCCATGGACATTGTCTGTATTTGTAAGTGTCTTTGTGTGAGTAGTAGTCTGTACGGTCACATAGGTACGAGTGTGGGTACTTAGGGGTTGTTTGATCCCCCGTCCCAGTGCGATTTTGGACGGAAATTGCGCTGGTAACGTGGGAATGTAACAAACCATGTATGTGGCGGACGCCTAGAACGCAACCATCTATTCTTATTTCACAGTAACTTTCGTTTCACCCCCTCTGTTACAGTTAGAATGGGGACGTGGGGACGTCCTTTAAAAAAAGTCAGGGGAGAGGGGTCCTCTCTCTCTCTCTCTCTCTCTCTCTCTCTCTCTCTCTCTCTCTCTCTCTCTCTCTCAAACAGTAAGAAGGTGAGGTCGGCGGCAAGGGGTGAGGCGACGTCGGGGGTCACGGTGTGGGCGGTGAGTCTATCTCTCCCCCTTCTTCTTCGTTCCTCTCTCTCTCTCTTTCTTTTGTCTTTCCCCCTTCTTTATTGTTCTTTATTCTTTATTCTTTTTCTTTTTCTTTTCTTCTTAGGCCTCAATTATAGTTTTTTCATTAATTAAGATTTTTTTTTATTTTTATTAATCAAGGATTTTTTTCTTTGATTTTCATTGATTAGGGCTTTGAATCAAATCTCTTCAATTAGGGCCTTTTGTAGTTAGTTAGATTAGAATTCTTTATTTGATTTTCTTTTATTAGAGATTTGAATCAAACTTTTAAAATTTGGGTTTTTTTTAGTTAATTTGATTGTGGTTTTCTTTTATTTGATTTGAGTTTTTTTTTTATGACTTGGGCTTTGAATCAAAAAAATTTAATTAAGGCATTTTATAGTTAATTTGATTAAGGTTTTTCATGTATTTGATTAGGATAGTTTTTTTCTTTGATTATGGCTTTTTTATTTAATTTTATGGTTTATTTTTCTTATAGTTTAGGATTTTTTGGTTTATTTATGATTTATTTTATTGCATTTTAAGGTTTTATGATTTAATATAGTTTGATAATTTGATTTTTATAGTTAATTTGATTTTAGAGTTTGATATTTTTATGATAAACTTTCATAATTTGATGTAATATGATATTGATTAAAGCATTTCTATATAAAAAAATATAAATTCTTATTTCTCTCAAATTACTCAAATTTTAAACATTTTTTAGTTTTTAGATCCAATCCAAGATCGAGTCATACAATCCAATCCAGGGCTAAAATGTATAATAAATATGTTAAAATACTTGTATGATTGGGCAGATAGAGTTGTACGATGCAAAATGAAGTTATCTGACTCATTATCTTTATGTGCTAAAACAAGCATTGGACACAAGGGGCACAACTTCTTATACAATGATAAGGTTATGAGAGCACAATTTTTTTATATACAAAATAAGTGGAAAAAATATGATGAGTGGAGGATGTATTTAAGCTGATGTGCATAGGGTATCAATGAGTTGAAACTCGTAGGTGCAATTGTTTTGACTCAACCTATGTGTTCAATATTAGTCAATTTATTAGAAATAGACCTTTCGATGATGTTTTTTTTTATATGAAAATTAATATTTTTAAGTTATAAAAAATTAGTTCATTTACGGCTGTTGATTTTTAATCACTAAAAACCCTTAATACACATTGAATTCCGGTGATTCGAAAGTAGATCCTCACCAAACAGACTATATAGATCATGTCTATAATATAAGGTTAGATTCACGTAAAATGATTGTTTTAACTCATTGATACCGTATGCACGAGGGACTTATCGATGAATGTTGAAATTATTCAACATAACAGATAGTAGGTCAAAACCAAAACTGCCTTGACCCGTACCCATGGAGTACTAGTATTAGCAACAGTGTCAATGAGGATCTGCAAAAGTACCGGACCCTTCTGCAAATACTCGTGTTGGAGAGAGAGAGAGTTGCAAGTTTTCAGTAGCCCAATTTGAAAAAAGAAAAATGTTATTATTAGTTTTTTTCATATTAAAAACAACAATAGAGAAACAACCAAAATATTACACAATAAGAGATAGTACGATGAATCTTCAGAACTACTGATGTTTAAACATTATTGCGAAGCATGATTTCACATATACATATACACATATTGTGCGTGTCCGTGTGTCCCATACACATGAGAATAATATTTGATCTTGTTGAAATGGCAATGTCCTATTTAGGGAGGGGAATTTCTTATGCAGTGGCACTGCATGATGCAGCCCAGCTGCCGCCGCTGACAGCCACCCATCTGAACATTTCTCGAGATGAAGACCACGCCCACGAAAAGAACAAGATGAGTGGCTGTAAGCCGCGTTGCAGGGTACAGCACTGCTGTATATAATGTTAACACTTCACTAAAATCAGTCTACTTAATGTTTTCGAATTGTTTATGAACCACCTGGAACGGTTTGACACCTTGAACAGGTTTTCTCATCATAAAAAGAAAAACCTATAGATGTGACTTAAATTAATTTAATTAATAAAAAATATTAAATAAATGTTTAGTTATACATTGCCGGTCCCACTATTCTTTAAACTCCGCCTGTGTATAACTGTTTAGTTATACACTGTCGGTCCCAAGCCCGGATAAAGGAGGAGGGTTGCGGTAGGCTAGTGACAGCCAGCATAAAAACTTAGTCATACCCTATGAATATGAACCAATATGAGAATTTTGTTGGGGGCGTTCCCTACTGAGCGACGCGTTGTACTCTATAGGCCCGGAGGCAGAGATAAATGGGCAAGGGTTGCTAGGTCGTCGCCCAGAAGCGACGCGTCACACCGGCGCCCGAGTGTGGTGTCAAATAGGCAAGGGTTTCCTCACTTTGTTGGACGGGTGGGGGTAAAGAAGTTAGTCCAAGACCATAAAATTAAGTTAGTCACTTGAAACATAGGATCTTTAACTGGTAAGTTGGTAGAGTTAGTAGATGTTATGTGTCAGAGAAATATTGATATTTTATGTCTACAAGAGACCAAATAGGTAGGTGAGAAGGCAAAAGTGATAAAACCTTGGGGATATAAGATTTGGTATACATGAATAAATAGAAATAGGAATGGAGTAGGGATTGCTATGAGTCGTGAGTTTATAGATAATGTAGTTGAGGTCCGTAGGAAGGGTGATAGGATTTTACTTATTAAATTAATATTAGGTATGGATATTATTAATATTATTAGTGTTTATGCACCTCAAGTAGGTTTAGATGATTCCATTAAGCGTCAATTCTGGGAAGATTTAGATGGAGTAGTACAAGGGATATCTTATGGAGAAAAGCTTTTCATCGACAGTGACCTTAATGGACATATAGGCATTAGTAGGGATGGATTTGAGAGTATTCATGGAGGCTATGATATAGGAGAAAGAAATGAAAGTGGAGAAAGGATTTTAGATTTTGGTTTGTCCTATGATATGATCTTAGCAAACACTTGGTTTAGGAAGAGGGAGTCTCACCTAGTAACATTTAAAAGTGGGGTTAATGCGAGTCAGATAAATTTTTTCCTACTTAGAAAGAGAGATAGGGGTTGTTCCACCGATTGTAAGGTTATACCGGGAGAAAGTGTAGCTACACAACATAGAGTCTTAATTTTAGATCTTAGAATTAGACAATGCCTCAAAAGGGATAGCCATAAGATAGATTCTAGAATTAAGTGGTGGGCACTGAAAGAAGCTAAACAAAGAATGTTTGTAGAGCAGGTAGTTAAGGAAGTTGATTGGTGTCTCAAGGAGGATTCAAAATCAATGTGGAATAAGATAGCGAGTGACATGAGAAAGGTGACTAATGAGGTATTGGGTGAGTCTAAAGGCGGTGCACCGTTAGGTAAGGATACATCATGGTGAAACAAGGATGTCAAATTAGCTATTAAGGTTAAAAGAGAGTGTTACAGAAATCTAAGTAAGAGTCGTGATAATGAGAATTTGGAGAAATATATGATAGCAAAGAAGAAATTTAAAAAAGTAGTTTGAAACGCGAGTGATAAGGTATATAAGGAGGTTTATGACAAGTTGGATACCAAAGAGGGCGAGAAGAATGTTTATAGGCTTGCAAAGATGAGAGATAGGAAATCGATGGATCTGGGTATAGTTAGATGTATCAAAGATGAAACACAATGGGTTTTAGTCAAAGATGAGGAGATTAAGGAGAGATGAAAAGATTATTTTGATAAGCTATTTAATGGAAGTCATGCTCAGGATCACAGAGACTTGTCCATTCCTTTTCATGAGATGAATCGCGACTTCATGCGCAAGATTCAAAATAAAGAAATTGCAGAGGCTTTGAAGAAAATGAAATCAAGAAGGGCAGTTGGCCTAGATGGTATACCTATCGAGGCTTGAAAATGCTTGGAAGAGAAAGGTTTAGAATGATTGACAAAACTTTTTAACAAAATTTGGCTGACAAATAAGATGCCTAATGAGTGGAGGAATAGTACTTTGGTGCATCTATATAAGAATAAGGGTGATATACAAGATTGCACAAACTATCATGGTATAAAACTCATGAGTCATACTATGAAACTTTGAGAGAGGGTGATTGAGTATAGGTTGAGGAAGGTTGTCATAATATCGGAGAATCAATTTGGTTTTATGCCTGAAAGATTAACTATGGAAGCTATACATCTTCTTAGACAACTTATTGAGAGAAATAGAGAGAGGAACAAAGATTTGCATATGGTTTTTATTGATTTGGAGAAGGCATATGATAGAGTACCTAGGGACATTCTCTGGTGGACAATGATGAAGAAAGGTGTTTCTCTCAAGTACATTAGTATAATTAAGGATATGTATGAAGGAGTAGTAACCAATGTCCGCACTTGTGGAGGGGTGACAACCAATTTTCCTATAACGGTTGGGTTACATCAAGGATCTGCTTTAAGCCCTTTCCTATTTGCTATAGTGATGGATGAGCTTACGAGATCAATTCAAGAAAATGTGTCATGGTGTATGTTGTTTGATGATGATATTGTTTTGATTGATGAGTCTAGAGTTGGGGTTAATGCTAAGTTAGAATTGTGGAGACAGACATTGGAAGCAAGAGGTTTTAAGTTGAGTAAGAGTAAGACAGAATATATGGAATGTCGGTTTAGTAAGCAATGAAGTAGTGATAGGAGTGTAGTGAAGCTTGGTGAGCAAGAAATACCGGTGGATGATTGTTTCAAATATTTGGGATATATCATTCAAAAGTATAGAGAAATTGATGGAGATGTAAATCATAGGATAAAGGTTGGGTGGATGAAATGAAAAAGTGCAACTGGAGTGTTGTGTGATCGTAGAATGCCATTGCGATTGAAGAAAAAGTTTTATAGGACGACAATTAGGCCTGCTTTACTATATGGTACGGAATGTTGGGCTGCCAAGAGACATCACATTTAAAAAATGAGTGTAGCTGACATGCGTATGCTTAGATGGATGTGTGGAAATACAATAAAAGATAAGATTCGAAACAAGGAGATACGTAAGAAGGTAGGTGTTGCACCCATTGAAAATAAGATGAGAGAGAATCATTTACGGTGGTTTGGACATATTCGGCGAAGGCCTAATGATGCTTCAATTAGAAGGATGGAGAAATGGAAAAATATATTAGTTAAAAGAGTTCGGGGTAAGCCTAGGAAGACTTGGATGGAGATGATAGGAAAGGATATGAATGCTTTGAACCTCACCGAGGACATGGCATTGGATAGAAATGATTGGAGGAGAAGGATTCATGTGGAAGACTCAAAATGATTTTCTTTGTTGGTTCATATCGCCGACCCCAATTGTTTTGAGATGAAGGCGTAGTTGTTGTTGTTATTGTTGTAATAAAAATTATTTTTTCGATCATACAACTGTGATGTGTAATCAAGACTCATAAGAGATTAAAAAATCAAAGCACGCATAAACTAAAATCACAATACAACATGATATAGTTGGATGGTTAGGTAAAACCATCATAATTGAGGCATCTCATGTTTGAATCCCACATGGGGTTATCTCTAAGCTTGGCTATCTAGAGAAGTTACTGATCACTTTCATTTCTAAACAACATGATCTAAAGTTTGACCCTTAACAAACAAATGGTGAGTGTTGGATTTTGACTCAAAACTATTCCTAAGTATTTCTTGTATTTTTTCAGTTTTTCTAAGTTTATGGGTGTTATATTATATACAAAAGTTTAGTCTCATAACGAAAGTTGTAAAAAAAACTCTATGATGTTTATCAATTGATAGTTCTTAAGTGGCTGGGGACGGACTTGGGCTAGATTCATCCTATTTTCTTCAATTGTTTGGACCTTTCGTCGATTCATCATCGCCCTAAGCCTTCTATCTTAATTATGTCTTCATAAAATGGGTTTTTACTTCCTCAAAAAATACATAGAGGGGGTACTTTTAAGGGCATTAGATCTTGGGCTTGTTCATCTCTTTATTCTTTGACCTTGACCTTTGGGTTTGGTCTTTGATATATCTTTTTACACTACAAGAAAAACGTGGATTAGCGACGGACGCTATCCGTCGCTAATCCATCGCTAAACAATTTAGCAACGGATAGTGTCCGTCGCATATTTCTTGTCGCTAATTAGCGACAAAAATAATTTATCTCTACTTTAATCACTAATTTGCGATAGATTAGCGACGGACATGATCTGTCGCGAGTCTGTTGCTATTTTAAATTAGCAACGGATAATATTCGTCGCTAGTCTGTCGCTATTTTAACTTAGCGACAGATAATATCCGTCGCTAAATTTAAAAATAAATAAATAAAAATTGCTCCCTACCGGATGGTATTCCGGCAGCAATAGGCTAGACTTGTACCGCACCACACATGTGTTGCACCCGAGCGGCCCGGCCCGCCACTGCGGGGTCTTTTGCACTGAACTGGTGCGCTCTCCAGTGCCCTCCTGACCTCGTTCCTTGCTTTTCCGGCCCAGTCCACCATTGTGGGGTCTTCTGCACAACGCATAAGAGTGCACCTCTAAACTGGTGCACTCTCATGCACACTCTCTGGTGCCCTCTTGACCTAGTTCCCCGCTCGTTCGGCCCGGCCCACCACTGCAGGGTGTTCTGCACAATGCAGTGGCTGCACCTTCGAACTGGCGCTCTCTCCGGCGCCCTTCTGACCTGATTCCCTTGCTTGTCCGTCGACCTGAAACTAGAACCCCCAACAGAATCATTAGACCGGGAACAGAAAGCCTCACTCAGAAAAGAAAACCACTTACCGGACTGAAGAGGTCGGGCCGGCCTGGTCCTCCAGCGCCGACAGGCGACTTCGACTCCTCTTCTTCCTCGCGTTCCTCTGCCACGAGGTCGTCCTCGTTCGAGAAGTCAAGGAGATCCTCCACAAAGTAGTCAGTTTAAATTTCGCACGGGGAGAGGGAAAATTTTGTGCCTTAGATGGGTCGGTTTAAATCAAAAAGTTGCGATGGATTAGCGACGGAATTTTTTTGTCGTTAATCTGTCGCTATTAGGGACGGATTAGAGACAGAAAAATTCACTCGCTAATTCTGTCGCTAATTAGCAACAAATTCGCGATGGAAATATTCCCTCGCTAATTAGCATTTTTTTTGTAGTGTTTGGCGACGAAAAAATTTTGTCGCTCATTAGCGACGGAAGTAGTGAGAGAAAAAATTTCATCGCTAATTTCGTAAATATTTCGAATGTTAGCAACAAATAGTTTTCTCTCGCTAATCCGTCGCAAATTTGCGATGAAAAAAAACTGTCGCTAATTAGCATTTTTCTTGTAGTGTTAGTACTTGGAACAAATTTAATTCTCAAGTCTAAAACCAACTTTGACCATCTCATTTGTGAACCTTATTCGGATCCGTTTAGACATTGACAGCCATGCATAGGCATTAAAGGACCAAATGGTTCAGTAGCCCCCCCCCTTATCCTTAACTATTGAGTTGTTGACTCGATTAAGGTCAATCTTGTACCTATTAGATCATTTTGGACTCATCTTTGCCATTTTTTGGTCACCTTACGGTGCTCTAGTTTTGGTCAGCCATTTGGGCATTTATGGATGGTCGTTTGGCAAGCCTAGGCCCTATTAAGGCTAGTCGTTTGGACCTCCTAAAGGCCCTTTATGGACTTGTGGTCATCGCAAAATTTTTCCTCTCGTAATATTCTCTCTCTTCTTTCTCTTTTCCTTTCTAACCTCTATTTTCCTCCTTTTTGAAGGGAGAAAAATAAAAGAGAGAAAAGAAGAGAGAAGAGAGAAAAGAAGAGAAGAGAAGAGTAATTCTTTTGCGGGTCTCACTTGACCTTAATTTTGAAAGTATTTGAAATAACTCGCCTCCGTTTTTAAAATATTTGCGGGAAAACTGGGAGACGGGATCCGCTCGTCGGTACGAGGTTCGACCGTTCCTGGCGCCTTTACCAGGGGTAATCGAACCAAGGGTCGAATTTATGCCTTTTGTTTTGCTAAGAAATTATCTAAGAACTTATCCTAAGTTTAGATGCACAAAGAATCATGCTTGTGCAAATGCAAAGATGTATGCTCTTTTTGAAAATATTTTGAAGAATTCCCAAGTGTTTCTGAGATGAATCTGATAAAGTGAAGAAATGATTTTAACTTAGAATTTAAGATTAAAGTTCTAAGTTTTTAGAACAATCAAGAGCTTGGGAAAATAAATCTGGATTTTGGAAAATGATTTTGAAGTTTTGAGATAAAAGAGGAAGAAAGAAAATTTTCAAAGTCATAAATGGACTTTGAATCAGAATAGAAATGAAAATGGAATTGAATTCTAACTTTGAAGTTCGAAATCAGAAGGAAAGATAGAATTGGGAAATCTGAATAAAATTGAGAAATGAAATTGATTTAAAAGTTGGAATTTCAAGATGGAATTTGAATCTGAAATTCTGAATGGAATTGGATTCAAGATTTGAAATCCAAGATGAATTTTGGGTCTGAAGTTTTGAATGGAATTGGATTCAAGATTTGGAATCCAAGATGGTATTTGGATCTGAAATCTGAGATCCGAGATAGGGTTGGACTCTGGATCCTAAGATGGAATTGGATCTGAAGTCTGAGATCCAAAGTAGAGTTGGGTTCTGGATCCTAAGAATTGGAATTTGGATTTGTAATCTGAGATCCAAGGTGAATTGGGTTCTGGATCCTAGAATGGAATTGAGTCTGAAGTCTAAGATCCAAAGTGAAATTGGATTATGGATCCTAAAGAGGAATTGGATCTGAAGTCTAAGATCCAAAGCGAAATTGGATTCTGAATCCTAAGGGGAAAATTGGATCTGAAGTCTGAGATCCAATATGAATGTTTGAATCCTGGATCCTAAAAATGGATTTGGACTTGTTAAATTCAGAAGATGAATTAAGAACTTCCAAGTTTAAATTGAACTTGGAAAATGAAATTTAGAATTTTGAATGTACAAATGAATTTCAAAGTCAAATTGGACTTTGAATTTCGGGGCTTGAATTTGGATTTTAGAAGAGGAATCAAGAATTTCAAAGTTAAATTGAATTTTGAGTTTGATTGGAGTTTTGAATATAAAATGAATTTGGAACTTCAAAGTCAAATTGAACTTTGAAATCTGATTTGAATTTAAATATAAAAAATGACTTTGAAATCTCAAAGTTAAATTGAACCTTGAGATTTGAAAATGAAATTGAATTTGAAAAATGAAAGGATGAATTGGAGTTTATAAGGATTGAAGATAGATTGAGGAAGGTATTTACATCACTTGGAGTTTTTTTTTTGAAAAAGGAATTTTGAAAATATCATGCAGTTCTATCCTAAATGATGAATGAATTTTAAAGAGTTTGAAATTGGATTTTGAAAAAGTTATTCCATTCTTTAAGTGAATTAAGAATGGGATTGAAGATATAATATATCCCTGACTATGGTCATTGAATATATTATATAATAACCACATTTAAATTCAAGTGAAGAATGAAATACATTTTTGGTGCTTTCATAAAATTTAAAATGAAATTAATTCTCAATATACCCTGACTATGGCCATTGGTATATATGTTGAACTAATTTTAAGTTAAATTCTGATAAAAGAAGAAAATATTTAAGGAAAACATGATGAATTTTGAAAGTGGATCCAGTGTTATTTTGTAAAAGATGAAAATGCTAAGTTTTGTCCACACCCTGACTATGGCCATTGATATGGATCATCAACTTAGTATCAATTACCTCTTACAAAATGGTGCACGTGCCATTCGTGTTTCACCATCGTGAGAATTTTGAGAAATAAAGGAAAAATGCATGAAATAAGCGATTCATGATATTTACAATGCTCATACATTCTAAAAAACAGGAAATGTAAATTCTCATTTAAGAGCTAACTATTACAACACCTCAAATTCATAATTCAAAATAATGACCTTCTCTACATGTTTTCCTGCAAGACAACTGGGTTAACATGAAAAATAGAAGAATAATGGCATATATCACATGGATATCTAAAAAGATGTTCATAAACCAGGATTATGAATGATGAAAAAGGTGATATATATGCTTATACATATATATATATATATATATATATATATATATATATATATATAGGTATATATATGTACATATATATAGATATAGATATAGATATATGTGACAAGAGAGAGAAAATGAGCTAGTGAACGGTAGGTAATTGAGCTAGATGAAGGTGGTGGATAGGCACAACCAGCATGAGGGTTTTGCTGTGCAGCGGATGGAAATTGGCAGGTGGATGATGTAATGGAAATATGCAAATGGTATGTGCTGGATGAGAATATTATAGGGAGATGTGAAGAAATACCTATAGTAAATGGGAGACAATACAGGAAATGAGTATTTAATGGAACAAAGTACTGATCAATGTCCAAAATACACAAGTTGTTTGCAAATTGACTCCAGCATACATCTAAAACCTGATGTTTACATAACCAACTGAAAAAGAAAATAGGATGGATATGCATGTTGATGTCATGAAATGCAGTGAACTGGCATCAGGGATGATGTCGTTGGTATGCAATGAGGCCGACATAAAGAAATTGTTTATGTACTTGAAGCTGCAAAAAAGGAGGAAGGTAACTTGATGAAATGTGATATATATATAGTAGCATAATCAGATGATGGTAGGCCGGAAACAAAATGGTTTAGTGAGGTCAGAGCGGATATTCCATCTTCCTCAATATACAGCCTAAGTAGTGATAAGATTCAAAATGACATCTAAACTTGAGAATCACCCTAAACTGTTTATTCCATGGCTCAATATATGGCAATTCATCCTTTCGACTAAGTCCAGTCTGATCCATGTGAGTTTGAAATTGATAACAATGAGACTCGCACTGATGGCCTGAGAGAGAGAAATTGCTAGCCGATACCTGAGGTTAGAATGTATTCCAATCCATATACTGAACATTTTCATAACAGGAGAGCGAGACAAAAGCCTGGACTCCCAGTTTATTCTCCTTATCATAGCCTGTAGTTAATTCAATAATCTTTTGGGGAAGCCGTAAGAGAACACACACATTTGAAAGGTAATGTAGCTTTAAGGAGTATATGTTATGTATTGTCAAGACAAATGTACAGGGATTTGCTAACTCGACCCATGCTTGAACTACGTTCTTCTATTGTCCAAACATCATCTGCTGAGAAGAGGTATGGACTAGCGAGAGCATGTCCGACTGGTCTCCACTTTGTAATAGCCATTTATGGAGGATATACAAATAAATGAATGTGACAAAAGAGCAATGAATCAAATATGTGGTAGAGGGGATATGCTATGAATACACACAAGCTACAGCAAATCAAAAAAAAAAAACTAATCATTGTGAGATGCTATGAATGAGGTTTGTGTGATGTTGTACATAAGATATACAGTGAATGGCATGTAGATACAATGTAGCAGTTATGAGGTTTTAGTGAGACTAAATATTCATGAAATTGGCAATCATATGGAGGCCGGTATACAAAGTTAAAATTGCCATGAAACATGGGTAAATGAAGGTATAAATATGGAATATACAGATGCTGCTAAATACCAATAAAGTATATACAGATATAGAATATACATACGCTGTTAGATACTAATGAAATAAAGTGTATATAAATATAGAATATATAGATGCCAACACAGAATGTGCAGGTACTTCAGTAGTGTAAAAGGTGAAGGAGATGTTATGGAAGTGGATGACAATGTAGATGTAGTCTTGTCTACAGGAAATGAATAAATGGTAGAAATACAGGGGATGGTAACAAGTGGAACAATGGACTCTTGCAGGAAAATTTGGTTCACTATGGGGCCAAGTAGAGCTGGTAGCAGTCCATGGGACTGTTGTGGGTGTGAATGATATACTATGCAAACACTAAGTGATATTACAACACATAAAAACGATATCTGATCAGTTTTCATACTTCTCATAAATCAATCTCTAACACAGATTTCTAATGCAAATTCTGGTATTTTTGGGAAACTTAATCTTTGTGAAACAAGAAATTTCTTCATTCTTTGCTGATACTGAATTGTCAAAAGATACAACTTTTCATCCATAAATTGCAATTGCGTACCTAAGTGAAGCACATATCCCAGTTATGGCAGCCATGACGGGTTGACCACACACGATTGGCGACCCATTCCCTTGAACACATTGCTAAGATCAACAATACCAGCTTGTGATTTGAGCATCTCAACCAGACAAGGTGTGCCTTTTACAAACTTTAATAGTTGCAGAGAAGCAGAACTCGATGGTGATCTTAATTTTAAAGTTCTGTGAGTAAATGCTTGACACCCTGCAGGAAGAATAGCAAGAATTAGTCACAGAGGCTGACACCGATTCTCAAAGAATTAATAAATTGAGGTTCCTCAAGGATGGGTTCCGGAGACGCCATCCAGAGAACTACATGCTCAATGATCAAGAGGAGCTGAAACCAAAATTTCAAATCATTGTTTGTTGTTAGAAGATACTGAATCATAAAGCATAACACTTAAGGAAAGGAGGAAACAAACAAACAAAAGATTAAATCAGTTAGTCTATCGAACCATACCTAAGTTGAACTAGAATACAACCTCAAGCATAGGGCAACCAGTACACCAGTCTCATGAAACAAAGTTCTCTTCTTGAATTCTTACTTATTATGTACAATTAAAAGCAACCTGAAAATTTACAGCCTTCAATATAGATGCCCCTGGATGGAAACAAGTCAGGAAACAACCACAACAGACCCATTAAGTTACTCAAAATGCAGGCAAAGAATCAGTAGGTGTGCACCCAGATTTGGTGCAAATGCTGAGAAGTGGAGTCTTGGGAAGAAGTCCCATCATTTTATGGTTACTGATATTCCAGACCTGCCTGTGGGACCCCTGATTGAGAATTGTAAAAATTTGGGTAGCCTAGAGCAGTAGTATACTGTGAGATCTGTGGCATTTATCGAAATCCAAACTGTTGATTCGGCCCTTAAAATATGTAATATGTGCTTGTAGGAAGAGCAGGTACAAACCTTGATCCAGGAGCGTGCAACCACAAACCAGAACTCTCATTCTGTGGGACAGAGACAACATGAATGCTATCCTCGCATTGCGTACCCAGGATATCATCATAACCAGTAGTTGTATCCCCAGAACCTGTAGAGAGATTCGATACAAAATTTGCAGGGAAATCCACAACCCTCTTCATCCTTCTGAATCTGAATCCTCCCTTTATTTTTACTGCTAACAAAAATAAATTCTTAAACACTAACATAATGAAGGATCCTGATTACGGCTTTGTCTTTCCTGATTCCTGATAATGCAAGCTTCAACAAAATACACTTTTTAGCAGACCCCAAAAGCATATAGGTTTTGCTACTACATGCAAGAAAACAATTACTTGGACAAAACAATTTTAGTCACCTGTTTGCGATGCAACAATATAAAATATAACCTGCTTCCAGGATAGGGAAAAACAAAGGTGAGAGGGATATCGGCCAGGTGATAGGCACGAAATGAGAGAGGGAAATCAGACTCAAAATACATCACTCATAAGTCTGCTTGGTCCTTATATGTTCAGGCCACCAATGCCACCATTAGCAGTCAGACTTATATATGACATCAATATGGATACGCTCAATCCACCACCCCTCATATATACTATTGCTAATGAAATTTTGAATGTAGTGATGCAAAATAACGCTAACGACGACTCATGAGAGGTAAAGCTACCAGAAGTTTGCTTTGAAATAAATTAGATACTAAGGGAGGGCAAACAAAATGAACATAGTACAGAGAATAACAGGGATGAATGTGATTAGAGGATCGATCAAATATAGCCCAAAGTAAAAGAAAATCTAACGCAAACAGAAAAGCAGAATATAATAAGTTGTTTGAGCACTCAGAGAAAACATAGAGAATAAGAAAACAAGCTAAAACGAGAGACAAGGTGGATCATGAACCAAGATCTTTAATGAAAACACGATTGTAAAAACGAATGAGATGGTGACATATGAGTGCCCGTATGCAATGAGATCAAAACCTATGGACGATGCTGGGATAAAAAAAAATTCTAAATGTTATTATGTTCAAAGCATGATTGATGCAGAGAAACCGGTGTTGGCTATATGCAACGCGATATACAAAATGAAACAGAGAATTGACCAATCAAGAGGAAACCAAAACCTAAAAAAAAAGGACGGTGTGTTGGAATGAAACATTCCAATTACTGTAGCAGCCGGTGGGTCGACACTGCTATATGCAGGTCGACCCTACCATCTATGCATTGTAAAAAAAAAAGAAAACGAAGAATGAAATTTAAGACAAGGAGACACTGTAAATAGAACGTTTCACAGAAAATCAGAAAAGAGAGGAAGAAAGACTCACCTCGGTGGTGTTCTTATAATAGGGTCGATCTTCAGTCGCTTGGAAGAAAAATCAGGGAAATAAGAAGAAGAAGAAGGAGTAATGAAGAGGAGGAGGAGATGGAAGAACGTGGTGAGGTAGAAGCTGGATGGGAGGAAATTGAACGGAGCACACCGGAAGGTGGGAGATGGATTCGTAAAGAAGACACCAGGACAATAGATGCCCTTCGACGCTTCAAGAGAGGCAATATTCCTTCTGATGCCCGGTGAGTCGCTTTGTTTCTGTCGGTGGGGAAAAGGATCCGAGGTTCTGTAGCTTCCCGAATCGCGATCGACAACGACGGACCGAGCTTTTGTTAACTGTTGCAGGGTTAATCGGGATCGCTCAATGGAGTTTTTGCAATAGGGTCGGCCTCCCTGAATATGAGAAAATGAGAGGAAAGGGGGGAGTAGAAGACGACCGTGAAGGAGAAGAAGGAAGGAAAAAGCAAGAAGAAGAGGCTGGGGTATGGTGATAACGGATGAAAACAAGAGGAAGGAGAAGAAACAAAGAGATGCGGGGGTGAGAGGCGATGCCTAAAAAAGAGGCCTTCCGTGCCTTTTTAACGAGAGAGAAGAAGAATCGGGATTGAAATTGGTTGGAGATGAGCGGCGGAAGGAAGGGTTCGTGCGATGGAGGGCTTAGAGGAAGAGAGGGTTTTGGTGGGTAATGGAGGAGAGAGAAAGAGAGAGGGGAAAGTGGCAAGAGTGAAAGAGAGGGGGGCGATTAGGGTTTATTTGTGAAAAAATTTTGGTTTTTTTCAAAAAGAGGCTCCCTTAACAAAAAAAATCATAAAAATGGTTTAAAAATGATTTTTTCAGCAAAATCGACTTTAAAAAGTTTAAACTCATTCATTTTTCTTGAAATTTTCCATTTTTTTGGTTTTTTTTTTATTTTTCATTTTTTTTTGTATTTTTAGAATAAAATCTTAAAGTTTGTGAGAAAACAAAGGTTAAAACTAATTTTTTTGTGTTTTTGCAAAAATATTTACAAAAAAGGAAATTTTCTGAGAATTTAAAAACTATTTTGAGAAAATTTCTTCAGAAATGGGTTTTGATCCGGATTTTGAGGAAATATGGATTTAAAGTGCTGGATTCGGATCCGGAGTTGATTTTGAATATATCAATATGGATTTTAATTCAGAGAATCTGAAGAAATGACTTGATTTTCTCAGAAAACGGGGTTAGGGGCAAAAGTGTCATTTTTACAAGACTTTGAAAAAATTGGGGTGTTCACAGATGCCCCTCTTTGCTACTAAGCCGGTTGAGAGCCGAGCTTAGTGGCAAAGACAACACTTCAAATTTTGAAAATGCCCCAGTCAGCAAGTCTGAACTGGGTGTGGAAAAATTATTTTGGAAATATGGCTCTCCAGGCTTAGAACCTTATCCTGAATGGTTTTGGGGAAACGAAATCCTCGAAATGATATGATTGAGTAAAAGATGAGGAAATCGTGATGAGACTTTGGATGGAAATTCGGAAATGGTGGGAAATGTGACTTTTGATCAGGTCTCATGGGTGAGACAAGATACTCTTATCGGAATGATTCAGGTTTAGCCCTTAACCTGGATGGGACGAAGATAATATCAAAAAGTGTTTTGAATGAGGAAAGGAGTTCATGAGAACCTTGATGGGACATTTTGAAAAATGCCTTGTGAAATGAAACTCAAGTGGAATCCTATCCCGGATGGATATACAAAGCATGGGTTCCTTGATGGGAAGAACCATGATGGGACTGGAAGAAAACATCTCGTCAAAACGCGGAATCTCATTGGAATGTGACTCAGGTTTAACCCAAACCTGCAAGAAAAATATTTCGCGAAGCGAGGTTCCGGGTTAACTCTTAATCTGGATAGGAAATCTACCATACGGGTTTCTCAAAAATGGAGAAAGCACGATGGGACCTTCGGAATTTGGATGAACAAATCTGAGAGGAGTTTTTGCGAAAGGAGGAAATAGAGAGTCCCTAAAGCTTTGAAAAGGGGAAGAAATTGGGCGTCTCGTTGCTGAGACTGAAATAGCTTTTGAAATCAAAGAATCTTTCGCAGAAGGTTCAAGTTTGACCCTTATCCTGAGTGGGGGAAATCTACCATACAGGTTTCTCAAAAATGGAGAAAGCACGATGGGACCTTCGGAATTTGGACGAACAAATCCGAGAGGGGTTTTTGCGAAAGGAGGAAATATAGAGTCCCTAAAGCTTTGAAAAGGGGAAGAAATTGGGCGTCTCATTGCTGAGACTGAAATAGCTTTTGAAATTAATGATCTTTCGCAAATGGTTCAGGTTTAACCCTTATTTTGAGTGGGGGAAATCTACCATACAAGTTTCTAAAAAATGGAGAAACCATAATGAGACCTTCGGAATTTGGACGAACAAATCCGAAAGGGGTTTTTGCGAAAGGAGGAAATATAGAGTCCCTAAAGCTTTGAAAAGGGGAAGAAATTGGGCGTCTCTTTGTTGAGACTGAAATAGCTTTTGAAATTAAATGATCTTTCGCAAATGGTTCAGGTTTGCCCCTTATCCTGAGTGGGGGAAATCTACCATACAAGTTTCTCAAAAATGGAGAAACCATAATGGGACCTTCGGAATTTGGATGAACAAATCCGAAAGGGTTTTTTTTGCGAAAGGAGGAAATATAGAGTCCCTAAAGCTTTGAAAAGGGGAAGAAATTGGGCGTCTCTTTGCTCAGACTGAAATAGCTTTTGAAATTAAATGATCTTTCGCAAATGGTTCAAGTTTGCCCCTTATCCTGAGTGGGGGAAATCTACCATACAAGTTTCGCAAAAATGGAGAAAGTACGATGGGACCTTTAGAATTTGGACGAACAAATCCGAAAGGGGTTTTTTTGCGAAAGGAGGAAATATAGAGTCCCTAAAGCTTTGAAAAGGGGAAGAAATTGGGTGTCTCTTTGCTGAGACTGAAATAGCTTTTGAAATTAAATGATCTTTCGCAAATGGTTCAGGTTTGCCCCTTATCCTGAGTGGGGGAAATCTACCATACAGGTTTCTCAAAAATGGAGAAAGCACGATGGGACCTTCGGAATTTGGACGAACAAATCCGAGAGGGGTTTTTGCGAAAGGAGGAAATATAGAGTCCCTAAAGCTTTGAAAAGGGGAAGAAATTGGGCGTCTCATTGCTGAGACTGAAATAGCTTTTGAAATCAAAGAATCTTTCGCAAGAAATTTCAGGTTTTGACCCTTATCCTGAGTGGGTCGTCCATACGGAATTCTTAAATGAGAAAACCGTGATGGGACAGGAAGAGATACTTCTTCTGAAGGAGGCAACTCTTCTGGAAAATATAAACAACGTTAGGTTGCATCAAAATGGATATTGAATGTTTATTTTATTCTTGGAATAGCTAGAAAATTTTGCCAATAAGATAAAATCATAGTAGATTCAAACGCCTCTAAATGTGCACGTATGTGCAAAGATATTCCCTCTTTTACCTAGAGTATTTCCTCCAATGAGGTTAACTCCTCAGTTCTAAGAGTCAAATTCAAAATTTTAGCACTGATGATTTTCTTCAAGGAAGTTATCCATTTTCCTGATATGAGAAGTAGAAGAAATATTCTTAATTTCATAAAAGCAGGAAACGAAGAGATATTGATAAAAGAATTTTGCATGAGAAAATATGACTTTTGGCAACTTTGGCAGTTTGATATCTGGGTGTTTTCCCACGATGATCTTTTTGCACTCTTTTGAGTCATTGGGCTTTTACATCATCCTTCATTTGGATGAGTCCTGACTTTTCTCTCTTTTTTAGGAAAGGGTACGTCACAAACTCCTTCATCTTGAAGATGTTCTGATCCTTCTTTTATCTCAGGGATTCTATATGATATTGGCTCAAAAAAGGTCTTTAGATGGCAGAAATCAAATATCTTTTAGGGTTTGTCGGTAGGTTCATCACACTCGCCTTCATCTCGACGGTGATCTGAACTTTTCCTGGAAGGATCCGTCACAAACTCTGTCATCTTGGAGATGTTTCAAATCTTCTTTGGCCCCGGGGGTCTACTCGCTTAATTCACCTTCATCTTGACGACAATTGAGAGATCCCTTTTGCGGATATTTGATTGCAACTTTAGAATGAGAAGATATGGATTAAGTGGGTTCTTTTTGTAGCTCAAGATATTTCCACTGCCTGATTGCCAGAAAGTCATTTTAAAACATGCGTCATAGCCACGATCAATATCAATTTGCTTCTGGCTTTTCAACATCATTGAAGATTTCTTTTATTGATCATATCAAGGTCGTTTCTTACATTCTTTTGGTTGATCAATCAGAAAAAAAGATTTGAATTTTACCTCTTTTCGTAGAGAGTTTTACCTTTTTGAAAAGAAATACTAGAGGTAGTCTGGGGAAATTCTCTTTGTGCAATAAGAATATTTAGAATCAACAAATGTTTTTAGCAAATTGGCAAAGTTTTCACGAATTCTTTGTGAAATAATCACTCAATATAGATTTTGATGAGAACTTGAGTTGCAATCTTCGATTTTGGAAATACATGACCAGCAAAAAGCTGGGACTTTTGAAATACATGACCAGCGAAAGCTGGAACCTTTTCGAGATACATGATCAGCGAAAGCTGGAACCTTTTGGAATACATGACAAAATAGACGTTGAGATCTTTTGAAATACCTGTCCAGCGAAAGCTGGAACCTTTGAAATGCGTGACCAGCGAGGAGTTGGAACCTTTTTGAAATACTTGACCAGTAAAACTGGAACATTTAAAATACATGACCAACAATAATGCTGGAACATCTTGGAAATACATGACCAACGAGTGTTGGGTCTTTTGGGAAATACACGAATGGTTATGAAAAACTGGCTTTTAATAAAAAAGATTGAGAATGATCGAAATTGGGAGATTATAACCCGAGGGTTGAGAAAATGGTGAATTTTTTGAAAATATTGTACCCAGAGGTTGGAGAGTTGATAATCTTGATAGATTTGAAGATTAGGAAATGACATATTTGAGAGATTGAAACCCAAAGGTTTAGAAAGAAGAGAATGGAGGAATCGCACCCTGAAGGTTTGATTTATGGAAAATAGGTTGATTTGGGAGCTCAAAAATTGTGAGCTGGGACTTTTTGAAATATATGACCAGCGAGAGCTGGGTCTTTTGAAAATACACGACCAAAAGCTGAGTTCTTTTTTGGGAATACATGACCAGCAAAGCTGGAACGTTTAAAATGCATGACCAACGAAAAGCTGGAACGTTTGAAATACATGACCAACGAGTGTTGGATCTTTTTTGGAAATACCTAACCAGCAAAAGCTGGAACATTTGAAATACATGACCAGCAAAATGCTGGAAATTTTGAAATACATGCTCAACAAGTGTTGGATCTTTTGAAATACCTGACCAGCAGAAGCTGGGATGTTTGAAATATCTGACCAGCGAGAAGTTGGAACGTTTGAAATACATGACCAACCAGTGTTGGATCTTTTGGAAATACCTGACCAGCAAAAGCTGGAACGTTTGAAATACCTGACCAGCAAGAAGCTGGAACGTTTGAGATACATGCCCAACGAGTGTTGGATCTTTTGAAATACCTAATCAGCAAAAGCTGGGACGTTTGAAATACCTGACCAGCGAGAAGCTGAAACGTTTGAAATACATGACCAACGAGTGTTGGATCTTTTGGAAATACCTGACCAGCAAAAGCTGGAACGTTTGAGATACATGCCCAACGAGTGTTGGATCTTTTGAAATACCTGACCAGCAAAAGCTGGTACGTTTGAAATACCTGACCAGCGAGAAGCTTGGACGTTTGAAATATATGACTAACAAGTTGTTGGATCTTTTGGAAATACCTGACCAGCAAAAGCTGGAACGTTTAAAATACCTGACCAGCAAGAAGCTGGAACGTTTGAAATACCTGACCAGTAAAAACTGGGACGTTTGAAATACATCAGCTTTTGGGGAGATTTTAAATCAGAACTTGAATTTTGGTAGAAGAAAGGATTTTGATCAAAAGATTGAATGTAGAAAGTTATCGGTGCGAGGACCAGATCCTTCAAATGAGCTTAATATGTGATTGAAAAAAATTTGAGAAATAACCAGTGCGAGGACTGGGTTGTGAAGATGAGCTAGGAAAGTAAAAATTGATGAGAAATTCTGAATTCAATGGACCATCCTAACTGCATGTGGTCTGTTTTCAGGATTTATCTCCTTATCCTGAACGGGGAAAGAAGAAAAGAAATACCTCGTTAGCAGGAGGCATCAGGTTTATCCCTTAACCTGAAGGGGGTAGAAATGAAGAATTTCCAATGCGAGGATTGAATTCAAAAGGAAGCCCTGGTCGGAACTCAGAACTTCGACTGAAAATAATAGAAGGAAAACTCGAGCTGGAACTCGGATTTCCGAAGGAATGAAGGATTTCCAATGCGAGGATTGGATTCAAAAGGAAGTCCTGGTCGGAACTCAGAACTTCGACTGAAGAAAAATCCGAGCTGGAACTCGGATTTCCAAAGGAATGAAGGATTTCCAATGCGAGGATTGGATTTAAAAGAAAGTCCTGGTCGGAACTCAGAACTTCGAACGAAAATAATAGAAGAAAAACCCGAGCTAGAACTTGGATTTCCGAAGAGATGAAGGATTTTCAATGCGAGGATTGGATTCAAAAGGAAGTCCTGGTCGGAACTCAGAACTTCGACCGGAAAATAATAGAAGAAAAACCTGAGCTGGAACTCGGATTTCCAAAGGAATGAAGGATTTCCAATGCGAGGATTGGATTCAAAAGGAAGTCCTGGTCGGAACTCAGAACTTCGAACGAAAATAATAGAAGAAAAACCCGAGCTAGAACTCAGATTTCCGAAGAGATGAAGGATTTCCAATGCGAGGATTGGATTCAAAAAGGAAGTCCTGGTCGGAACTCAGAACTTCGACCGAAAAATAATAGAAGAAAAACCCGAGTTGGAACTCGGATTTCCAAAGGAATGAAGGATTTCTAATGCGAGGATTGGATTCAAAAGGAAGTCCTGGTCGGAACTCAGAACTTCGACTGAAAATAATAGAAGGAAAACCCGAGCTGGAACTCGTATTTCCGAAGGAATGAAGGATTTCCAATGCGAGGATTGGATTCAAAAGGAAGTCCTGGTCGGAACTCAGAACTTCGAACGAAAATAATAGAAGAAAAACCCGAGCTAGAACTCGGATTTCCGAAGAGATGAAGGATTTCCAATGCGAGGATTGGATTCAAAAGGAAGTCCTGGTCGGAACTCAGAACTTTGACCGAAAATAATAGAAGAAAAACCCGAGCTGGAACTCGGATTTCCAAAGGAATGAAGGATTTCCAATGCGAGGATTGGATTCAAAAGGAAGTCCTGGTCGGAACTCAGAACTTCGACTGAAAGTAATAGAAGAAAAACCCGAGCTGGAACTCGGTTTTCCAAATGAATGAAGAATTTCCAATGCAAGGATTGGATTCAAAAGGAAGTCCTGGTCGGAACTCAGAACTTCGAACGAAAGAATAGAGGAAGAAGCCCGAGTGGAAACCCGGGTTTTCGACAGAAAGTTTTTAATCAAAAGATTGAGTTTTGAAAATTTGCCAGTGCGAGGACCGGACCTGGGATTGAGAATGACCATTTAGATAACTGAATTTATTTGCATGTGATCTGATTGCCCCTTTATCTTGACTAGGGAGGAAAAATCTGAGAAAGAACTGAGGAGAAGAGATAGAAATTGTTGGAAGATTTGACAAAAGAGAAGAATCAAGGAAATTTTATGGAAAGAATTCTCACAGGTAGCATTGTTGCTCCTATGAGGGGTTTCAGGATTATCCCTTATCCTGAATGGGAAGGAATAAAATTTGGGCAAAAAGTTTGTGAAAAGCTTTGATAAAGAATTGGAAGAATTAAAACTTCATTAAGAAATAAAACCGATAAAATTGAATGAAGAAAAAGATTTAGCAGAGATTAATGAAGCTTTAAAAGAAAAAGACATTCAGGACTATCTCTTATCCTGAAGAAAGAAGGACCTCGTAGGATGAGGTTTCAGGTTTATCCCTTAACCTGAAAGGGGGGATGCAAAGAAGAAAAAAAAGAAGGAAAAAGAAATACCTCATGGGAAAGAGGCATCAGGTTTATCCCTTAACCTGAAAGGGTAATTTTTGAAAATAAGAATCAAGGAGAATTAATAAAATGGATAAATAATAATAAAAATGAATAAAAATTGATAAAACTGATAAAAATGGATAAACAAAAGGTTGATAGAAGTTGAGAAAAGAATTCGATCCTGCCTGCATGTGGGATCTTTTAAAATGAGAGAAGATGATGAGAAAATCATTTTGGAAGAAAGGATTAACCACGAGAGCTAATCTTTGAAAGGGGATCATTCATGAGAGATCATCATGAGGGTTAATTTTTTGAAGCAATGATTTGAAAATCAATTTGTAGAAAATATGATCAACCCGAGGGTTGATATTGGAATGCAATGATTCAAAATCAATTTTTAGAAAATATGATCAACACAGGGGTTGATCTTTGAATGCAATGATTTGAAATCAATTTTTAGAAAACATAATCAACACCAGAATTGATCTTTGAATGCAATAAAATCAAATTTTTGGAAAATGAGATCAGCACAAGGGTTGATCTTTGAATGTAATGAAATCAATTTTTGAAAAATGAGATTAACACAAGGGTTGATCTTTGAATGCAAATGATTTGAAATCAATTTTTAGGAAAATATGATCAACACAAGAGTTGATGTTTGAATGTAATGAAATCAAATTTTGGAAAATGAGATCAACACAAGGGTTGATCTTTGAATGTAATGGTTTGAAACCAATTTTTAGAAAATATGATCAACACAAGGGTTGATCTTTGAATGTAATGATTCAAAGTCAATTTTTGAAAATATGATCAACACAAGGGTTGATCTTTGAATGTAATGATTCAAAGTCAATTCTTTGGAGAATATGATCAACACAAGGGTTGATCTTTGAAATGTGATAATTCGAAATCAGTTTTCAGAAAATATGATCAACGCAAGGGTTGATCTTTGAAAAAGGTTGTAATAAAATATATGAACTAAAAATTTCATGATTTTTGAAAGACCCTCATAGGTAATATCATTTCTCTCATGAATGATGTCAGGATTGTCCTGAATTTTTGAAAAAGAAATTTTAATGCCCCAATATAGGAAAAGGAAGAAAGTATTGAATATCAAAGATATAAAGAAAATCGACATTTCATTGATAAGCAAAAGTTGATGACAGAACTGAATATTTACAAGTATTTTAACTAGAAAGAAATCACAAAGACTGGGCTGACTTGCCCCTACAAAGCGACTGACAGAAAAGGATGAAAGCGAAAAATTCTTGACATTCTCAATTCTCTGATTGGTCTGAAAAAGGTCCGGCTGAAACTGCAGGCTGCTCTTCTCCTTCCTCTGGTACCAGAAGCTCTTTATCAATGTAATCCTGCACAATGTTTTTGAGGACGAAGCAGCGCTCCGTGTCATGCCCCCTTGCTCGATGAAATTTGCAAAAACGATTCTTCCATTTTCTTTTGGTGACAGAGGGATCATCCTGCTTTGGGAGCTTGATCATTTCTTTCTCGAGCAGGTACTGGAGAACTTCTTCAATCGGCTGACCTAGAGAGGTAAGCTGACGATCATTACCCCAGCCTTCATGCTTTGCTTTCTTCGGCTTTTTTGGCTTCTGCTGAGCACTGACCCTTGCCTGGTAGCTGGACTGAGCTTACATGTTTAGGAGATCCGGATGTTTTTCTTCTTCGTTTTTGACAAAGAGATTCTTATCAAGGCAGTCTTGAACTATATTCTTGAAGATGAAGCAATGCTCAGTGTCATGCCCTGTTACTTGATAGTATCTGCAGAACTGGTCTATATATTTTCCCATGACTGTGGAAGGGTTGGCGGCTTTTGGGAGCCTGAGTAATCCGTTGGCCATCATGTATTCGAGGATTTGGTCGAGCGATTCATCCAAAGGAGTGAAATCTCGATCCCTGCTCCAATCCTTGCGCTTTGGTTCTTCTTGCTTCTTGCCTTTTTGCTGAGGACTGTATTGAAGAGGTCTATCATGGTTTTCACAATATTTCCCAGTCTGGCTTTTATGCTCTCTCAAGTTGCTGCCTTGGTTGCCTTGATTGTTGCTCCTGCTGGCTTTGGAATTTTCTGCACTGACATTGCCGCGCTCATTCATGGGGAAAGTGACGGGTGCCTTTCTTTCTGTGGGAGCTTTTCCGCAATTGGCTTCAGCTTGTTCAGACAAGATCTCAACCATCATCTTTTTGAATAATTGATATATCGCGGGATCGATCTCACTTTTGTTGTCCTGAACCCCTCTTTTGACAAACTTTTGAGAATTCATTCCTTACTCTTTTCGCTTATAACTGGGATGTTAGAGCAGTGTAATCTCCTGAGCTTTGCCTGACTCAACTGATAGCGCTGATGCTCTCTGTAGAGCATAAACGGGCCTTTTTAGAAAAGATCTAGGAAGAAATTTTAATAAATGAGGAAATCATAATTTGAATATGAAAACATCCCATTACGAGGGATTGGGTTGTCACCAAAATTTGCGACAACCGCATTGTTTTTCTAGAAAAGGATAGACAAGTAAAATATGAATAAAGATAAATTTTGAAAAGGACATATCCTGACAAAAAGATGTTTTATTATAAATGAAGGTAGGGAATGGAATATAGAAAAGAAAAATTTTGAAGAATTGCAGGCAGGATCAAAAAAGAATTAGAAGAAATTAAGAGAAGAAAAAGGAAAATACACCTGGGTTTTAAAATAAAGAGGAAATTTTAAATAATATATACCCAGGGTTTTGAAAGATATAGGGAATATAAAATATCATACATCATAGATATACAAACAAGGATGCACAAACAGCAATCCCTAGAGGCTGACTCTAAATGCAATATTTTTGAAATGGCTTGTAGGACCTTAATCCTAACTCTAGGGTTCAGATCATCTGATTCCAATCAAGATATGCCGATATACCCAAGCCGAAGCTCAAAGTACGTGGCATAGAAATATTTCTCTGGTTCTAAGGTAATGGCTTCCCAACATCCTTGAGCACCTACCGATATACCTCGGACTATGGCCCTTAGGTATGTGGTAGGGGGCGCAAACCCAAATAAGTAGCCCAGTTGTGAGGCTCTCTCCCGAACTATGGTTCAGTGAGACAGCCCAGCAACGTGAAGACCGGGACAATATAGGTAGGGAGGTTTTCAAAAATATGCTCAACATGCAAGAAATCAGATGGCTCTAATGCAAGTCCTAAAGAGATAGATTAAAATGAAGAGAAGCATACACTTGCATACATTGTTTTGCATTCAATCCCTAAAATTGAGGAGAGTTGTATTTCAGACCTAAGTCTAATGTGAGCATGGAATAATCTCCTCAATATGGTTCTACCAAACCATACTTAAATCCTATATGTAATGATGTCAGCTTAGGACAAAATCTAGGCTCCCTAAGGTTTGCATGGAAATATAGCTGACATTTGTAGAATAAAGACTTAGATAATATCAAAGCAAAAAGAAAATGCATTAAATTCGACCGAACGGAGACGAGTCTCATCACGGTCGCCAAAACTGTGGTCAACGCAAAAATTTTCCTCTCGTAATATTCTCTCTCTTCTTTCTCTTTTCCTTTCTAACCTCTATTTTCCTCCTTTTTGAAGGGAGAAAAATAAAAGAGAGAAAAGAAGAGAGAAAAGAAGAGAAGAGAAGAGTAATTCTTTTGCGGGTCTCACTTGACCTTAATTTTGAAAGTATTTGAAATAACTCATCTCCGTTTTTAAAATATTTGCGGGAAAACTGGGAGACGGGATTCGCTCGTCGGTACGAGGTTCCACCGTTCCTGGAGCCTTTACCAGGGGTAATCGAACCACGGGTCGAATTTATGCCTTTTGTTTTGCTAAAAAATTATCTAAGAACTTATCCTAAGTTTAGATGCACAAAGAATCATGCTTGTGCAAATGCAAAGATGTATGCTCTTTTTGAAAATATTTTGAAGAATTCCCAAGTGTTTCTGAGATGAATCTGATAAAGTGAAGAAATGATTTTAACTTAGAATTTAAGATTAAAGTTCTAAGTTTTTAGAACAATCAAGAGCTTGGGAAAATAAATCTGGATTTTGGAAGATGATTTTGAAGTTTTGAGATAAAAGAGGAAGAAAGAAAATTTTCAAAGTCATAAATGGACTTTGAATCAGAATAGAAATGAAAATGGAATTGAATTCTAACTTTGAAGTTCGAAATCAGAAGGAAAGATAGAATTGGGAAATCTGAATAAAATTGAGAAATGAAATTGATTTAAAAGTTGGAATTTCAAGATGGAATTTGAATCTGAAATTCTGAATGGAATTGGATTCAAGATTTGGAATCCAAGATGAATTTTGGGTCTGAAGTTTTGAATGGAATTGGATTCAAGATTTGGAATCCAAGATGGTATTTGGATCTGAAATCTGAGATCCGAGATAGGGTTGGACTCTGGATCCTAAGATGGAATTGGATCTGAAGTCTGAGATCCAAAGTAGAGTTGGGTTCTGGATCCTAAGAATTGGAATTTGGATCTGTAATCTGAGATCCAAGGTGAATTGGGTTCTAGATCCAAGAATGGAATTGAGTCTGAAGTCTAAGATCCAAAGTGAAATTGGATTCTGGATCCTAAAGAGGAATTGGATCTGAAGTCTAAGATCCAAAGCGAAATTGGATTCCGAATCCTAAGGGGAAAATTGGATCTGAAGTCTGATATCCAATATGAATGTTTGAATCCTGGATCCTAAAAATGGATTTGGACTTGTTAAATTCAGAAGATGAATTAAGAACTTCCAAGTTTAAATTGAACTTGGAAAATGAAATTTAGAATTTTGAATGTACAAATGAATTTCAAAGTCAAATTGGACTTTGAATTTCGGGGCTTGAATTTGGATTTTAGAAGAGGAATCAAGAATTTCAAAGTTAAATTGAATTTTGAGTTTGATTGGAGTTTTGAATATAAAATGAATTTGGAACTTCAAAGTCAAATTGAACTTTGAAATCTGATTTGAATTTAAATATAAAAAATGACTTTGAAATCTCAAAGTTAAATTGAACCTTGAGATTTGAAAATGAAATTGAATTTGAAAAATGAAAGGATGAATTGGATTTTATAAGGATTGAAGATAGATTGAGGAAGGTATTTACATCACTTGGAGTTTTTTTTTTTGAAAAAGGAATTTTGAAAATATGATGCAGTTCTATCCTAAATGATGAATGAATTTTAAAGAGTTTGAAATTGGATTTTGAAAAAGTTATTTCATTCTTTAAGTGAATTAAGAATGGGATTGAAGATATAATATATCCCTGACTATGGCATTGAATATATTATATAATAACCACATTTAAATTCAAGTGAAGAATGAAATACATTTTTGGTGCTTTCATAGAATTTAAAATGAAATTAATTCTCAATATACCCTGACTATGGCCATTGGTATATATGTTGAACTAATTTTAAGTTAAATTCTGATAAAAGAAGAAAATATTTAAGGAAAACATGATGAATTTTGAAAGTGGATCCAGTGTTATTTTGTAAAAGATAAAAATGCTAAGTTTTGTCCACACCCTGACTATGGCCATTGATATGGATCATCAACTTAGTATCAATTACCTCTTACAAAATGGTGCACGTGCTATTCGTGTTTCACCATCGTGAGAATTTTGAGAAATAAAGGAAAAATGCATGAAATAAGCGATTCATGATATTTACAATGCTCATACATTCTAAAAAACAGGAAATGTAAATTCTCATTTAAGAGCTAACTATTACAACACCTCAAATTCATAATTCCAAATAATGACCTTCTCTACATGTTTTCCTGCAAGACAACTGGGTTAACATGAAAAATAGAAGAATAATGGCATATATCACATGGATATCTAAAAAGATGTTCATAAACCAGGATTATGAATGATGAAAAAGGTGATATATATGCTTATACATATATATATATATATATATATATATATATATATATATAGGTATATATATGTACATATATATAGATATAGATATAGATATATGTGACAAGAGAGAGAAAATGAGCTAGTGAACGGTAGGTAATTGAGCTAGATGAAGGTGGTGGATAGGCACAACCAGCATGAGGGTTTTGCTGTGCAGCGGATGGAAATTGGCAGGTGGATGATGTAATGGAAATATGCAAATGGTATGTGCTGGATGAGAATATTATAGGGAGATGTGAAGAAATACCTATAGTAAATGGGAGACAATACAGGAAATGAGTATTTAATGGAACAAAGTACTGATCAATGTCCAAAATACACAAGTTGTTTGCAAATTGACTCCAGCATACATCTAAAACCTGATGTTTACATAACCAACTGAAAAAGAAAATAGGATGGATATGCATGTTGATGTCATGAAATGCAGTGAACTGGCATCAGGGATGATGTCGTTGGTATGCAATGAGGCCGACATAAAGAAATTGTTTATGTACTTGAAGCTGCAAAAAAGGAGGAAGGTAACTTGATGAAATGTGATATATATATAGTAGCATAATCAGATGATGGTAGGCCGGAAACAAAATGGTTTAGTGAGGTCAGAGCGGATATTCCATCTTCCTCAATATACAGCCTAAGTAGTGATAAGATTCAAAATGACATCTAAACTTGAGAATCACCCTAAACTGTTTATTCCATGGCTCAATATATGGCAATTCATCCTTTCGACTAAGTCCAGTCTGATCCATGTGAGTTTGAAATTGATAACAATGAGACTCGCACTGATGGCCTGAGAGAGAGAAATTGCTAGCCGATACCTGAGGTTAGAATGTATTCCAATCCATATACTGAACATTTTCATAACAGGAGAGCGAGACAAAAGCCTGGACTCCCAGTTTATTCTCCTTATCATAGCCTGTAGTTAATTCAATAATCTTTTGGGGAAGCCGTAAGAGAACACACACATTTGAAAGGTAATGTAGCTTTAAGGAGTATATGCTATGTATTGTCAAGACAAATGTACTGGGATTTGCTAACTCGACCCATGCTTGAACTAGGTTCTTCTATTGTCCAAACATCATCTGCTGAGAAGAGGTATGGACTAGCGAGAGCATGTCCGGCTGGTCTCCACTTTGTAATAGCCATTTATGGAGGATATACAAATAAATGAATGTGACAAAAGAGCAATGAATCAAATATGTGGTAGAGGGGATATGCTATGAATACACACAAGCTACAGCAAATCAAAAAAAAAAAAACTAATCATTGTGAGATGCTATGAATGAGGTTTGTGTGATGTTGTACATAAGATATAAAGTGAATGGCATGTAGATACAATGTAGCAGTTATGAGGTTTTAGTGAGACTAAATATTCATGAAATTGGCAATCATATGGAGGCCGGTATACAAAGTTAAAATTGCCATGAAACATGGGTAAATGAAGGTATAAATATGGAATATACAGATGTTGCTAAATACCAATAAAGTATATACAGATATAGAATATACATACGTTGTTAGATACTAATGAAATAAAGTGTATATAAATATAGAATATATAGATGCCAACACAGAATGTGCAGGTACTTCAGCAGTGTAAAAGGTGAAGGAGATGTTATGGAAGTGGATGACAATGTAGATGTAGTCTTGTCTACAGGAAATGAATAAATGGTAGAAATACAGGGGATGGTAACAAGTGGAACAATGTTCTCTTGCAGGAAAATTTGGTTCACTGTGGGGCCAAGTAGAGCTGGTAGCAGTCCATGGGACTGTTGTGGGTGTGAATGATATACTATGCAAACACTAAGTGATATTACAACACATAAAAACGATATCTGATCAGTTTTCATACTTCTCATAAATCAATCTCTAACACAGATTTCTAATGCAAATTCTGGTATTTTTGGGAAACTTAATCTTTGTGAAACAAGAAATTTCTTCATTCTTTGCTGATACTGAATTGTCAAAAGATACAACTTTTCATCCATAAATTGCAATTGCGTACCTAAGTGAAGCACATATCCCAGTTATGGCAGCCATGACGGGCTGACCACACACGATTGGCGACCCATTCCCTTGAACACATTGCTAAGATCAGCAATACCAGCTTGTGATTTGAGCATCTCAACCAGACAAGGTGTGCCTTTTACAATCTTTAATAGTTGCAGAGAAGCAGAACTCGATGGTGATCTTAATTTTAAAGTTCTGTGAGTAAATGCTTGACACCCTGCAGGAAGAATAGCAAGAATTAGTCACAGAGGCTGACACCGATTCTCAAAGAATTAATAAATTGAGGTTCCTCAAGGATGGGTTCCGGAGATGCCATCCAGAGAACTGCATGCTCAATGATCAGAAGGAGCTGAAACCAAAATTTCAAATCATTGTTTGTTGTTAGAAGATACTGAATCATAAAGCATAACACTTAAGGAAAGGAGGAAACAAACAAACAAAAGATTAAATCAGTTAGTCTATCGAACCATACCTAAGTTGAACTAGAATACAACCTCAAGCATAGGGCAACCAGTACACCAGTCTCATGAAACAAAGTTCTCTTCTTGAATTCTTACTTATTATGTACAATTAAAAGCAACCTGAAAATTTACAGCCTTCAATATAGATGCCCCTGGATGGAAACAAGTCAGGAAACAACCACAACAGACCCATTAAGTTACTCAAAATGCAGGCAAAGAATCAGTAGGTGTGCACCCAGATTTGGTGCAAATGCTGAGAAGTGGAGCCTTGGGAAGAAGTCCCATCATTTTATGGTTACTGATATTCCAGACCTGCCTGTGGGACCCCTGATTGAGAATTGTAAAAATTTGGGTAGCCTAGAGCAGTAGTATACTGTGAGATCTGTGGCATTTATCGAAATCCAAACTGTTGATTCGGACCTTAAAATATGTAATATGTGCTTGTAGGAAGAGCAGGTACAGACCTTGATCCAGGAGCGTGCAACCACATACCAGAACTCTCATTCTGTGGGACAGAGACAACATGAATGCTATCCTCGCATTGGGTACCCAGGATATCATCATAACCAGTAGTTGTATCCCCAGAACCTATAGAGAGATTTGATACAAAATTTGCAGGGAAATCCACAACCCTCTTCATCCTTCTGAATCTGAATCCTCCCTTTATTTTTATTGCTAACAAAAATAAATTCTTAAACACTAACATAATGAAGGATCCTGATTAGGGCTTTGTCTTTCCTGATTCCTGATAATGCAAGCTTCAACAAAATACACTTTTTAGCAGACCCCAAAAGCATATAGGTTTTTCTACTACATGCAAGAAAACAATTACTTGGACAAAACAATTTTAGTCACCTGTTTGCGATGCAGCAATATAAAATATAACCTGCTTCCAGGATAGGAAAAAACAAAGGTGAGAGGGATATCGGCCAGGTGATAGGCACGAAATGAGAGAGGGAAATCAGACTCAAAATACATCACTCATAAGTCTGCTTGGTCCTTATATGTTCAGGCCACCAATGCCACCATTAGCAGTCAGACTTATATATGACATCAATATGGATACGCTCAATCCACCACCCCTCATATATACTATTGCTAATGAAATTTTGAATGTAGTGATGCAAAATAACGCTAACGACGACTCATGAGAGGTAAAGCTACCAGAAGTTTGCTTTGAAATAAATTAGATACTAAGGGAGGGCAAACAAAATGAACATAGTACAGAGAATAATAGGGATGAATGTGATTAGAGGATCGATCAAATATAGCCCAAAGTAAAAGAAAATCTAACGCAAACAGAAAAGCAGAATACAATAAGTTGTTTGAGCACTCAGAGAAAACATAGAGAATAAGAAAACAAGCTAAAACGAGAGACAAGGTGGATCATGAACCAAGATCTTTAATGAAAACACGATTGTAAAAATGAATGAGATGGTAACATATGAGTGCCTCTATGCAATGAGATCAGAACCTATGGACGATGCTGGGATAAAAAAAAATTCTAAATGTTATTATGTTCAAAGCATGATTGATGCAGAGAAACCGGTGTTGGCTATATGCAACGCGATATACAAAATGAAACAGAGGATTGACCAATCAAGAGGAAACCAAAACCTAAAAAAAAAAAGGACGGTGTGTTGGAATGAAACATTCCAATTACTGTAGCAGCCGGTGGGTCGACACTGCTATATGCAGGTCGACCCTACCATCTATGCATTGTAAAAAAAAAAGAAAACGAAGAATGAAATTTAAGACAAGGAGACACTGTAAATAGAACGTTTCACAGAAAATCAGAAAAGAGAGGAAGAAAGACTCACCTCGGTGGTGTTCTTATAATAGGGTCGATCTTCAGTCGCTTGGAAGAAAAATCAGAGAAATAAGAAGAAGAAGGAGTAATGAAGAGGAGGAGGAGATGGAAGAACGTGGTGAGGTAGAAGCTGGATGGGAGGAAATCGAAAGGAGCACACCAGAAGGTGGGAGATGGATTCGTAAAGAAGACACCAGGACAATAGATGCCCTTCGACGCTTCAAGAGAGGCAATATTCCTTCTGATGCCCGGTGAGTCGCTTTGTTTCCGTCGGTGGGGAAAAGGATCTGAGGTTTTGTAGCTTCCCGAATCGCGATCGACAACGACGAACCGAGCTTTTGTTCACTGTTGCAGGGTTAATCGGGATCGCTCAATGGAGTTTTTGCAATAGGGTCGGCCTCCCTGAATATGAGAAAATGAGAGGAAAGGGGGGAGTAGAAGACGACCGTGAAGGAGAAGAAGGAAGGAAAAAGCAAGAAGAAGAGGTTGGGGTATGGTGATAACGGATGAAAACAAGAGGAAGGAGAAGAAACAAAGAGATGCGGGGGTGAGAGGTGATGCCTGAAAAAGAGGCCTTCCGTGCCTTTTTAACGAGAGAGAAGAAGAATCGGGATTGAAATTGGTTGGAGATGAGCGGCGGAAGGAAGGGTTCGTGCGATGGAGGGCTTAGAGGAAGAGAGGGTTTTGGTGGGTAATGGAGGAGAGAGAAAGAGAGAGAGGGGAAAGTGGCGAGAGTGAAAGAGAGGGGGGCGATTAGGGTTTATTTGTGAAAAAATTTTGGTTTTTTTCAAAAAGAGGCTCCCTTAACAAAAAAAATCCTAAAAATGGTTTAAAATGATTTTTTTAGCAAAATCGACTTTAAAAAGTTTAAACTCATTCATTTTTCTTGAAATTTTCCATTTTTTTGGTTTTTGTTTTATTTTTCATTTTTTTTATATTTTTAGAATAAAATCCTAAAGTTTGTGAGAAAACAAAGGTTAAAACTAATTTTTTTGTGTTTTTGCAAAAATATTTACAAAAAAGGAAATTTTCTGAGAATTTAAAAACTATTTTGAGAAAATTTCTTCAGAAATGGGTTTTGATCCGGATTTTGAGGAAATATGGATTTAAAGTGCTGGATTCGGATCCGGAGTTGATTTTGAATATATCAATATGGATTTTAATTCAGAGAATCTGAAGAAATGACTTGATTTTCTCAGAAAATGGGGTTAGAGGCAAAAGGGTCATTTTTACAAGACTTTGAAAATTTTGGGGTGTTCACAGGACTTTATGGTTGTTAAGGAATATATAAACCCCAATTCTCTCCCATTTCTTTCGTCCCTCAGCATTATCGTCTTCTCTCTCTCAAGCTCTCCTCTCTCTTCCTCTCCCATGAGCTCTATTGTAATGACCCCAAACTGGCCCTCAAAAAAATATAGAATTTGTTTTTTTTAAATAATTATGAAAAACCTTCCAAGGACTAGGGGTGCATTACAGATTTAATATACCCAATCCATCAACCATTCCAAATATAAATTCAATTTAAAACTATGAATTAAACTTTATTTATTTAATCAAATAAGTCAAGAAAGTTCAGACTTCAAAAATCAACTCTATTCATCCCATATACATCAGAACCCGGTCCACCAAATCATAAAACCTTGAGTACTCCAGCTAGTCAGTCTCTCTTGTCACTTAGCCTTTGTGCCTGAAAAACATTTTTAGAAAATGGGAAGAAATTGAAGTCCTCGTATAAATTTCTCTAAAAATCCAATAGTAAGTGAACACAACTTAAATCAAGCACAAATTTAAGAGAAAAACACAAGTAATAATTTGTGGAATGCATGAAACTAATGTTAAACAGTAAATGATGCATGAATCAATGTACATGCATGAATAACTTCTTAAGTTAATTAGCATAGTTGTTTTAGCATGCATGTCCCTATTAAATACACATAAATTTAATTTCTACTTTCTTTACAAACTCGTAGAAACTAAAAAATAGGTAGAGTTCTCGAGATTCAATGTACTTCCCAGTTATAGCTTAATGCATAATTTGTATTTTAATTATTTGGTTATGTACTTGTTTCCTGACTGATATCTGGCATCAGCACCATTAATCAGAATATTAAGCATCAATACCTAATATCGAGACATCAAGGACATCATCATTCATTGATGCTACTTTTTTTGTTTATCAATAACTATAGTTGAATCAACAATACCACCCTAGGCAAAGTGGTTGAAAACTCACTAAAATTGTGGTTGAAAACATAACTACAGTCTTTGGGACAATAATTGTACACAGAGTTTTAGTATCTTTATGGTCCCCCACGATCGTCATCTAATATTCTCACACTATCAAAGGGACATCAAAAAAGAACATTATTATATATTTTGATCTTTTTTACCATCTTAATGAATTAGAAATTCTTTATGTAAGAACATTTATGCAAATCAACATGCAATAACAAATTTGGTCTCTTGCCCTAACAATTCAATAGTATACTTAGTTTTGAAAAAACCAATATTTTTCATAAATCATTTTCCAATGCATAAACAATTTTAATAACACATGAGCAACACATGCTCATGACATCTATAGGCCCATCAGTAGTTCACATACAACCACTAATCAATCTCATAAATAATTAACATAATTGTAAAATTATGTCCACAATGCACAATCATCAATGCATATTTTTGGCAAATGAATAAATGTAATCTTACCAAATTCATCACAATAGTTAAAAACCCAACTTTTAAAATAGACAGTTTCAGCATCTATTCATCTCAGATTTAGATGAATATACAATATCGATCAAATTTCATAATTTCAACAAGAATAATCATATTTTTTAATGTAATGACTACGGCCCCAATGCATAAAGATGACTACAACGATATGCATACTTATGTATGTATGTGATAATATATATATATATATATATGTGTGTGTGTGTGAGTGTGTGTGTGTGTGCAATAATATGCATACATATATATTTATATATACATCAATATAACATACTTGTAGTTGTTGCATACACAAATGAGCAACATGTGTACCATATGTTGTCGCTACATACATATATGCAACAAATTATACTTACCGCTCACTTATTGTCGTTACTCACGCGTGGACAGCAACATGTTGACAGCATGTTTGTTGTCCACTGCACAAGTGTGGACAACAACATGGTGACAACATGTTTGTTGTCACAACACATCTGTGGAAAACATCATGCTAGCAGCATGATTGAAGTCACAACACCATTATGAACATCAATAGGTGTGAACAGTACTATGCATGATCAGCTACGTGTAAAAACAACAATATGCATGATCAATTGCATGTATAAACTACAATATATATGTAAAAATAACCATATGCAAGAATCACAAGTAATGCACATCAATATGTGTGTGATCATCACATGTATAAACTACTGAATGCATGAACCACAATAGGTAAATAGCATCACTTGTATGACCAACAATATGCTGGCAATATGTTGTCATTGCACATGCGCGGACAACATCATGCTGACAACATGTTTGTTGTCACAATACATGTGTGAACAACCATATGTGTATGCAATTATATTTATAAATGACACTTGTATAATCAGGTACATGTGCAAACAACCATATGCATGTTTTTGAACATTACTTATATGACCAACAACATGATGGCAGCATGTTGTTATCACTCACGTGAATAACAACATGCTAACGACATCTATACCGTCACTTCATGAGTATGAACAACATTATTCTGACAGCATGATTATTTCCACAGCTTGAATGTAGGCATGGTTAAAGATGCAGAAAAATATATTTTTAAACATCAAGACATCGTAAATATAAACAACATGCATGCTAAAAATTTGTAGACATGATTAGAGATGCATCAACTTGGATTTAAGCATCAAGAACATAAAAAATACATGAATTATGCATGCAGAAATTTTCAGACATGTTCATAGATGCAAAAACATAGATTAAAGCATCAAGAACCTCAAAAACACATGGAATATGCTTGCAGAAATTTCCAAATATGTTCATGGATGCAAAAACATGGATTTAAGCATCAAGGACATCAAAAATACATAGAACATGCATGCAGAAATTTTTAGACATGTTCATGGATGTGAAAACATGAATTTAAGCATCAAAAATAACAAAAATACATGAAATATGCATGCAAAAATTTTCAGATATGTTTATGGATGCAAAAACATAGATTTAGGCATCAAAAACATCAAAAGTACATGAAATATGCATGCAAAAATTTTTAGACATGTTCACGAATGTGAAAACATGAATTTAAGCATCAAGAATATCAAAAAAAATTGGAATATGTATGCAGAAATTTTCAGATATAATTTGCCCTTAAACCTACATGATTTAAGATATGTTATACCCTTGTTTTATCGAAAAAAGAGAGAAACTCATACCTTGATTCGAAAAATCATAAAAATAAATCTAGAGAAAGAAGGAAAAGACTTTGAAATAGGTGCCTACTCTCTCTCTCTCTCTCTCTCTCTCTCTCTCTCTCTCTCTCTCTCTCTCTCTCTCTCTCCCTGGGATGGTCTCTAGAGACAGTGGCTATCTTTCTATTTTGATAATAAAATAAATTCTTTAGAGAGGGTGACGCCCCGTTCTAGCTGATTAGGGGTAGAGTTCTACCCAATTAGAGTTCTACCTCTAACCAACCTCTATATTTTATTTATCTTTTTTTTTTTAACTTTATCCTGTGAAATATTCCATACTAGGGTGGATGCCCCCTTCTAGAGGATTAAGTGGGGTAGAGTTCTACCCCATATCCTTTCTCTTTAAATTCATATTTATATTTTTTTAAGTTTTAAATTCATATTAGTTTTTAAAAAAGTATGCATGGATTATGGGTCTGGATTGAACCCATAGTCCAAATCCATATCCAATTCTAATTGGATCTCAACCCAGATTGAGTACTAGTCAATATGGATCCTAGACTTGGTCTAGATCCATATTAACATAGGTCTAATGGAGCGGGTTGAGTTCAATCCAGATCGGAAAAGAGCCAAAAATAGAGGCCAATCAATTTTAAAAAATGCATTTTTTGAACCAATCGATACTCATAAAACAGATCTTCTACCCAATCTAGCATGCATGATCTAAGTATGTCCTCAAGAGTCTAGATCGTATGCTTTGTCTGCCCATCAATCTACGGATGAAAGGTTATACTATACTTCAACTTGGTACCTAAGGCCTTCTACAACTGGCACCAGAAATGAGACATGAAGCGATGATCTCAATCTAACACTATAAAAAGTGGTACCCCGTGAAGTCAAACAATCTTGTCGATATACAAGTCTGTCAGGCTCTCCAAACTCTCACTCACCCTGTTCGGTAGAAAATGGGCATTCTTCGTCAGTCTGTCTACTATAACCCAAATGGCATCATGCTGACGACAGGTCCTTGACAAACCTATGATGAAGTTCATCGATATGTCGTCCCACTTTCAATCAGGGATGTCCAAAGGTTGCAGTACTCCACCAAGTCTCTGGTGCTTGATCTTAACTTGTTGGCAAGACATCGAGACATAAACTCAGTAATGACCTGTTTCATCATATTTCACCAATATGTCCTCTGAAGGTCCTTGAACATCTTGGTACTACCAAGATGAAAGAAATACTTTGACCTATGGGCCTCACTCATCAGATCCTTTTGAAGAGCCTTTAAAACCCACTATCTATCTCCGAACATGATAGTCTTATCCTCCTCATGATAGAACAACACATTCGGCTTCTGGGTACTCTTGCACAACTTTCTGAAGTCTAGATTGGCTGACTAAAGCTCCTCAATATGATCGATGATCTCGGGTCGCGCCCTCATCCTTGTATAATGGATGTGTCTGGCTTTGTCTGCAAATGATTGCCACTTTGACAAACTTCTCAAGTAAGTCTCAACTCTAACCAATCAAGCTGGATGTCATAACTGATGTCTTCTTGCTCAGTGCATCTGCCACTACATTCACTTTACCAGGGTGGTAAGCGATGGTAAAATCGTAGTTCTTGAGAAACTCTAACCACCTGCATTGCATCAAGTTTAGATCTTTCAGCGTGAAAATATACTTGAGACTCTTGTAGTCAGACAGAACCTCAAACTACTCCCCATAAAGGTAGTGGTATCAAATCTTTAATACAAAGATAATGGTTGCTAGCTTTAAGTCGTGCGTAAGGTAGTTCTTCTCGTGCACCTTCAGTTGACAAGAAGCATAAGTATGGACCTTCCTGTGTTGCATCAAGAAATAATCCTTGTCAGTCCCTGAGGCATCACTATATACCATAAACCCTCCTGACCTAAAAGGCAAGCTAAAAACTGGAGATGAGGTCAACCACTTCTTCAGCTTTTGAAAGCTCACATCGCATTGAGGTGACCAAACAAACTGCACTCCTTTCTGCAGTAGTTTCATCATTGGGGCAGCTATAGCGAGAAGTCCTAAATGAATTGACGATAATACATCAGCAACCCTAAGAAGCTTCTAATCTCTAAAACTATCTTTGGCTGCTCCCAAGACAACACTCCCTCCATTTTGGCTGGATCTACGTCAACACTCTTTTCTGATATGATGTGTCTGAAAAACATCACCCTATCGAGCTAGAATTCACACTTAGAGAACTTAGCATGATTATATTCTTTAAGTGTTTGTAACACAATCCTCAAATGCTCTATGTGTAACGACCCGACAGATTTCAATCCAAAAATAACAGGAATTTTTTTTTTCAAGTTTACAAAAATATAGATTTTTTTTTCTTTCTAAAATGTAATAATGCAACAGTCTCATCAACGGATTTGTTTCAACCATACCAAGTATTAAACAAACCGCCTGAGTGCAAGTGCAAGCATGTCTTAGCCTCCTAGTACCAGATCCAGTACGGAATCACTGTCAATGAATCTGATTGAACTGTTACATAAGAGAAATTATTAAAACAAGTTTTTCATCATTGGCATCGCCTTAATCGAATTAAGCTCTAGAGAGTCAACCTATGCATGCATCGACGTTTAATAGCTCCATAAAATATAGCTCAAAATTAAAGCATTTGAATGAGAAAATTATCATGCTTATTATGTGAGTAAACACAACAGAAAAATATTGATTTTGGAAATCAATTTCGTAGACTGGTTTCTTGGTTAAATCTTTCGAACACATTACATTTCAAGAATTACTACCATCACATATCACGAATAGAAATTGACTAAACATAAATAATTGCATTTTAGAATTGAACCAATAAATCAATTGTTCAATTAAATAATCATTCAAATAATAAAAAAGTATTAAACTTTAAAAGAAATAAAGATCTCTTGAGATCATCAAAAACATCAGTGTGCACAACCCCCTCCAGCATCCTGCACTCGCTCAACCATCACATATCACTTGAAAAATATTTTATTTTGAAAGCATGAGACTTTGAAAAGTCTTAGTAAAATTTATACAGTTAATGCAAGATATAATACATAAAGCTTGCACAATATATATCGATAACTAAAGAACTACATCAACTATTAAAAAGGCAGATACAAGATTTTCACAAGATATTCATGCATCCATAATTCATAAACAAGTATGAAGTACAATCTCAAGCATTTATAACATCAACAACAAATGAGATCAAGACATGTATCAATGAGCATGGATTCACAAACTTTCAAGAACGGGAATACGATACAATAAAGTAAAGTGAACAAGTAATTTATGTTTAACATGATTAATATGGCCTACCTGGGTATGACGTAAGACCAACCCGAAATAGACTAGACTACTCAAGTGTTTATTATGCTAGGTATTTTAGTTTTCTCGAGTAGCTACTGAGTTGTATCCTCCAAGGACGGAGTCAGACTGTAAGAGGTAGCGGCATGCTATGAGAGAATTCTACCTAGGGGCATGGCTTTAAGCCACAATGATGATCATGATCACTCACTTCTGCAGAAGTTCTCAGAGATATGCCCACCTATGATAAAAGTAGCAGTCCTAGTCCCCCTAAAGTCTCTGGACTGGGGGATCATCCAGGTATTGCCCCTCGCAGCTCAAATAGAAATAAAGGCCCAAAGAGATTCATACTTTCTACCCTCTCTAAGATAGACCAAAGGACCATTCTAGTTCAGCATACCCCGGTAAAGACATACCTAAAATCCTACTCAGGGTTATCTTTAGTAATCCGGCCATAGATAAATGCAACTATCATTGAGGTTAGTGCATTGCCATCTCTCTGTTTCCTCTTTTGGAACCATAAATTTCCTAATTCATCAAGCACACAAAGTTCTTGTACAACCTTGCAGGATTTCTATGAATCCTACATGCATTTTTAAATACTGCATCTCAAAGCATAACATGCATTCTTAAAATAAGTAATCATGTTAACATGTTGTTTAGCATTTCATTCATGCAGTATCACAATATTTCAAATATTCAGGAACATGCATGCAATAATATCATAGATATATATCATTATGCATCCGTACATATAGCCAATATGCAATAAAATTAGCATGCTCATATTCATTTTTTCACATGCTTTGCATTTACAAGTATACTCATAATCAGTTTATCATAGAATGAGATAATTAAACTGCCATAATTGAACAAATTTATAAATCTCAATCATAATATATATAAGAGTTTTTTTCCTCAGAAACAGGTCATCCCTACACCATAATCATAACTTACCCAAAAGCAATCAAACTCACCTTTATCTCTATCATAAATATTTATATCAGATTTAATATGATTCAAAACTGAATTTATAAAAAGTTTAGGAAAAATATCAAAACATAATTAAAGTCATAAACCCGACTTTCCCGATAAGAGCTCCCATAAACCCTCACCAAGCAAATTGGTATGAATCCAACTAATATCTTGGCTTTTCAGTTCTCAAATCATATCAAACCCAAATGAAATATCCATGATAGCATACACCTTAAAGAACTCACTACAACTGACCCATAACTAAAAGCGCATAAGTCTTTCTACGTGATTCAAGTCCCTATAAGCCCAAACCAGAAAGGCTCATGTGTTTCTAATTACGTTCAATCATAATCATGCTTAAACAAGATGAATACACTTCACCTATACAAACTTGTAAACATTCATATCTCATTGACATATGCCTTTGGAAACATCAAAATCAAATAAAAAGCTAAAAAAACCTAAATTGAATTTTGAGAAATCAGAGTCTTGATTCTATTACGAAGAAACCATCAGATATACATTAAATCAATCATGTATCCAGAGATTTAACAAACTAACATCCTGAAAATAATCATATAACAATAGTACTTGCCTTTGGAATCAATCAAAATAATTAATTTGCAAGACAATAAAAATTGAGTCATGTCTTACACATACAATTCACATAAACCTTCATTTAGATCTTCTTACATGTCTAACACATTATTTTTTATGCAATAAGGTTAATAAACACTGATAATATGCAATACATGTCAAAAATATATTAAAACCATAAGTTCTTAACATGTTTCTATTTAACACAAGCATAAGTCTTCAGGGAAATTCGGATTCCTATTGACCCATTTTTATAAAATCTGTCAGGAATAACAGAACACATATAAAATTATAATATTTTAACTGTGGTTACAAACACAAGTGATAGACAGATCTCAAAAATAATAAACATAAAAATAATTAAAAATCTTTTACAGAACTCTATTCTGACGAAATTTCGATCCTGAATTCGTAATCTCCAAGATTTTCACCAGATTACTGTGTTTCTTGGAATTTATATAAAATGTTTTTAACACAAAAAAAATACACAGTTTGTTATTATGTATTAAGATCCACCCAAAATTTTTATAAAATATTTGGAATCGTTTTTCCAGAGCACTTACATCTTTTACCAGAGATGGGTTGAAACACTCCTGTAAACAGAGTCAGAAACTAGGGCTTTGTTAAAATAGATGTTTCTTCCTCAATACAAGTCTAAAATAAATGAAACAAGATTCTAAATTCAAAATCAAGATGTGTAAATCATCATAGTGATTTTATTTAGATTTTTCAGACCGATATTCAAAACAATAACAATTTATTTCTGAAACTAGTCGAGAATATTATATCAGACATCACGAATTTTGGTTTCTCAGAAAACATTTTTGTAAAAACTCTTTTTAAGATCATAAAACATTTAGAATCTTATTATTTTAGATTTGATCTAACTTAATATGCATTAACTCATGAATAACACCATCGAAAATCATGTTATGATTGAATCAAATACAAAACCACAATGAAACCCTATTTTTGCATGTTTCTCAGAATCGTCTTTATGGAAAACTTATTATTTATCTTTTTCGAATCCAACAAATGATTTCTTCAATAAAGAAAGTATGTAGAACATATCAAAACATGTGCATATGTTGATGAAAACTAAAAATATATCTAAACATGCATGCTTCATATACGTAAGAAGCATCTGCTACGTAAATCTTACTTGTGAATCGATAGATCTTTAGGGTAGAACAAGGGAGTCAGATAATCTGATCTCTAAACCACCTTCACCAATAAAGTATGCACAACCCTACTCCAGACCTCCTAGACGTTTTAGGAGAAGAGAGAAAGCAAAAAGGGAAAAGGAAAAAAGAAGAGAAAGAGAGAGAGGAAGAACTAACATTGTTAATCCTCTTCATGAGGGCCTCTATTTGTAGATGAGCTTAGACAAGAGTCTCGTCTCTAATATAAGAAATTAATATTTATTAATTTCTTTTATTAATAAAATAAAAAATAAATTATGGATCATAATTTAATAAATTTTAAAATTAATTAAGCTAGAGAAGAAAAGTGGAAACTTCTTAATATGGCTTGGGCTCCAGTGACATGGTAATCTTCTCGGAGACCTATAAACCCAAAGACTCAACAAAATTTTATGTTTAAATAGTCGATTTGATAGCCCTCAAAACGTAGATCGTTGTGGTTGTCTTAGATTTAATCATAATCATGCAGATTGGCAATAAAATTTAGTCGATGTCAAAATGCATTAATTTTCAACTTATAATTAGACATGAATTTCGATCGATAATAAAATGCTCAAATCAACACCAATTTGGGCATGTAGATAGTTGATTTTGATGCCCTTGAAATGAGGAACGTCAAGGTTGAATCTGATTTAATAGGTGAGTTATTGTTTGATCAAAATTTTTATCAAAATAATAATGATGTTGTTTAGAGTGTCTGATGCTATGGGTCCAATCCAATGAGATTAGATCCAAATCTAAAATCCATAATCTAAAAATATACAAATCATTTACTTTTTTGTTTAGTCTACATATTTTAGCTTTTTCAATTATTTTTGAAATAATCTTCATAACTTGAGACAAAGGTTCATAATTAATCAAAATAAAAAAAATCAGAAATATCAAGAAAATCAAGAATTCACGATTATAGACATGAATGCACTTATAATTCATCATTTATTCATTTTAATTATTAAGAAAAAATCTCAGGTTTTACACTATGTGCTCCTTCATACTCTCAGAATATATCAAAATGTCATCAATGAACACGATGACAAACTGATCTAGCCACAACCAGAAGACTCGATTTATCAAGTCTATAAACATTGTAGGGGCATTTTTTAGTCCAAAAGACATCACCAAGAAATCATAATGCCCATATCTGAACTTGAATATTGTCTTTGGGATGTCCTCTACCCTGATTTGAACAACAAAGGTCAATCTTTGAGAACACCTTTATTGTGTGCAGCTGGTCAAACAGGTCATCAATCTTAAGCAAAGGATACTTATTATTCACGGTGATCAGATTTAGCATGTGGTAGTCAATTCAGAGTCTTATAGATTCATCCTTCTTCTTGACAAAAAATACTAGTGCACCCCAAGGTGACATGATCGGTCTGATAAAACCCTTGTCAATAAGTTCCTATAGCAGCTTCTTCAACTCAACAAGCCCAGCAGGTTTCACACGGTATGGTGCTCAGGATTTATATGTGAAAGTGATAGTGCGACTACATTGTATGTCACTATCAATTATATCATATAGGGATCCAAGATTTATATCTAAGTTTTGGAGTCAGTTGCAGAAGGCCTTGGGTACAAAGTTGAAGTTCAGTACGACCTTTCACCCTCAGGCAGATGGACAATCAGAGCGAATAATCTAGGCATTAGAGGACATGTTGAGAGTGTGTCCTAGACTAGAGAGGCGAGTGGGATAAACATGTTGTTTTGGCAGAGTTTTTCTATAATAATAGTTATCATGCCAGTATAGAGATGACATCCTATGAATCATTATACAGATGACGGTGTCAATCACTTGTCTATTGACATGAGGTTGGTGTGAGGCCGATTGAGTTACCAATAGTGATTAACACTACACTCAGCAAGTGTGGAAGATACAAGACAGACTACTCACATCTCAGAGTAGGCAAAAGAGCTATGCGAACTCGTGACGATGAAAATGAAATTCCACTAGAGGGGGGGTGAATAGTGAAATATGATAATGATCGATAAAATAAAGTAATTAAGCAATAAGGCACAACACATAAAACACAGAAGTTATACTGGTTCGGTCAATATCCAGACCTACATCCAGTCCCCAAGCAAACCACTTGAGATTCCACTATAACATCCGAGTTACCGGATAAATAGTACAACACCCTCTTCCCAAGAGGTCTTCTTCTCTCAACAGAGAAGGGGCACACCCTCTTCCCAAGAGGTCTTCTTCTCTCAACAGAGAAGGGCAACACCCTCTTTCACAGAGGTCTACTTCTTTAAACAAAGAAGGAATACAGTGAATAACAGAGTTACAATTCTTCCTATAGAACCTTCAGAATGATATGAATGCACGAATGAAGAATTTTAAGAATGTTCTGTTTGTCACTCAGAGGATACTCTTTGTCAAAGAGCTGGACTTGACTTTTTCTCTTTTCTTCCTTTTTCTTTTTCTCTTTCTTTTTCAAGGCTCTCTTTTCAAATTACGAATAGAAAATTTTCTTTTTGTAAGCTCACACGTCTATTCCATTCCTCTTGTTTGAATAGTTTATTTGAGTGTGTTTATATAGCCTTTAAAAAGTAGTTGTTACATTTTGGAATTGTAACTTTTTGAAATGTGAAATGTTATGTCATTTCAAAAATATCTTTTAGAGAAGATCGAGAATGCCTTTTTCCATAAGAGTAAAATAGAGGGTACACTAGTCGTTGTTTTGTTTTTAGGTAATACATATTTTATGTAAAAAGTCTATTTCTTACAACAGTACATTGAACGTTGGGTTGTAGTTTTGTCTTTATTCTAATTAATGATTTGAGGTACATTAGTACTTCTTTGCTTTAAATGAGTGTAAGTACTATGAGTGTTTTGAGATATTTATTTGTACATAGTCATGTCAAGTGTTTTCTTTATGTTGTGTATTTCAAAGTCTCCAGAGAGAATGAGGACCAAAAAGAAGGTCGACATTCTTTGAGAAGGATATTTAACAAGGATTTGTTACAGAAGGCTTTTAATGCTTTGTAAAGAGAATGATGACTTCAAGTAAGTCGACATTCTATGGTTATGAGAAAAAGTAACTATAGTCCTTTTAAAACCATATTTCATTTGTTTTTCTTATGTGTAGCCGATTTATGTTTTTGTCTTCTTTTTGTATTTAAGAAACATTTCATTAGAGAAGATAACTAAGGTCTTTTCAAGAACATATTTTATTTGTTTTTCTTATGTAGTCGATTTTATGTTTTTGTCTTTTTCCTACATTCCTTTTTTCATGTTGTCTTGTATATAGTGTAAGGTACAATGATTATATGACAAAAAGTCTTTTTCATAAAAGGTTGTAAGAAGGTACACTTTTTATCATATGACAAAAAGTCTTTTTCATAAAAAGTTGTAAGAAGGTACACTTATTGGTTTTCAAAAAAAGAAGCTTTTTGAAACTATCGTATACTTTTATGATATAGAATGTATGAATGAGTATGTAATATGCAAAATGCAAGATCCTGAAGGTTCTGTTACATATGACTCTAAAGAAGAAAAAAATCTTCATCTTGAGGTAGCCGATATCTTCATTTGAACTTTAGGAAAGCATGGCTCATCAAGCTTTTTCTTCAAGGAGTATGATTGCACAAAGTTGTACTTGAACAGAAAGTCTCCATCCTTATTGGGTGAGATATCCTTGCATCAAATACTCGTTAGATTTAAGGCAAAACATATTCAGTCATAATATAACATTATTTCAAGAGAACATATTATCATATCATACAAAATCAAATAAGACAGTGTATCATATTATGTGACATCAAAAACGAGTTTCTCAACATTCTCCCCCTTTTTTATGATGACAAAATATGCTCCCCCTGTCAAAAAGACATTATGCATAGAAATAATAATATGATAAAAAAAGGTGAAATAATGTTTAAAGAGAGAATATTTCTCCAATAATGGAGACAGGTTTTCTCCCCCTTTGTCATGGACAAAAAGGAGGGATCAGAGTAAGAAGGTTATTACAGACCATAAAGTAATTTAAAAGTTATTACAGACAAAATAAAAATGAGTCTTAGTCAGAGTCAGTGGTATTGAGCTTGCGGCGACGGCGACGTGAATCTTGGCCCATTGTCAAGGAGTCAAAGGCCTGTTGCAGAGAGGCTTGATTCCTGAGAAGTAGAGCCTGGGTATTTTGGATGTCGACGAGGGTAGAGAAGATGTCGGGGTCAGAGCTTGCGGGAGGATCAGCTTCACTGGTGCTTTCATCATTAGAGTGATCTCGAGGGGACCCTTCCTCAGGGAGGTATGAGTCATTGAAAGCATGATCAGACCGGTGAATGATGTCTTGGTGAAGAGGCACCTGGAAGTGCTGAAGGATATGGGTTATGAAGTACCCGAAAGGAAGAGAGTGGAAGGCCCGAAAATTGATCATGTTATTGAAAATGATACTGGACCAGTTGATGGGAAAGGTGCAGAAGATTGCATATAGGAGAAGGGAGATTTCGTTTGCCACGAAACCCTTGGAAGAAAGCTTTGAAAAGACATTGGATGAGAGGATGTGTGAGAGTATTAGAGCATGAGGTTTGAGATTGCTCGTATGCCATGGGAAATGGGTGCAGCGAGTGGAGAGAAGGACTTTCTTAAACACAGTTCGATCTATCGGAACTATGTTAGGAAGCTCAATGCCATAGGAGGAAAGGTTTAGAATGCAGCCTAGTTGAGAGATATTGAAGGAGATGAGTTTTCCATGTACCATGGATGTAATGGTGGTGTGGTCACAGTCTACAGAGAGGTTGGTATAGAAAATTTAGATGAGATGAGGATAGTAGGTCATGGAGTTAGTCGTTCCTAAGATGGGAACAAAATCTTGAAGAGAGGTATGGAGGTCAAAGGATGTGAAGGCGTCGAAGTTTACTAGTTTGCCAGTTTGAATTGGCAAGGTGCTAATGTACTGAAAGTGGTGAATAAGGTCGGGGTATCTTAGATCTGCGAAGGTGATCGCATTGGTAGAGGAGGAAGCCATTTTCGAGTGTCTTGAAAATAAAGCACTAGGAGAGAAAGGAGCTAGAACCGAGAGAAAGTTTGTATAAGGATAGAAAAGTTTGAATGGAATGGTAAGAGATGAACCAATTGATTAAATAGAAGGAAGAAAATAATTGTGAATATGAAATGAATGACATTGGAAGTGAGTAATTTTTAGATTTTAGTCAAATAAGGAAATCCGTGAGGAGTAAGTTAATAGACTTGTGAATGACAAATCAAATCAATGTTTGAGGATAGTGTATTATATTAGATTTAGGTGGACATAGTTATTGAAATATATAGATTTTACTATGGGTGAGTTTATCGACTAGTGAGAGAACCCATTAATAGAGTATGGGGTGTCATGTTGAATAACAAAATGATTGATCTTTGAGAATAATGGCCTAACAAGACAAACAACTTGTTATTCTATATGAAGGGATTCTAAATTTGTGAGTGGAGAGTTAAAGACATAAAAAAGATGATGTGGATATCTAGAGAGGAGAGAAACAAAATAAAGAACAACATTTACTTGATTGAGATATGACATAAAGTAAAGATAGAATAAATAAAGGTTCTCGATTTTAGAGAGATATACAATAAGAGAGAGACGATGAGACAAGAAGGAGAAGGATTTATGAATGAAGAGTAATAAATGTGAGTTGTCATAGAGAGAGGTGAGATGACATATATGGATTTTTGTGAAGGATAAAGAAGTAATAAAAAAAAATTTGATGAAAGACATGAGGTTATGATTGATATGAATTATTATTTATATTCTTAAAGAAACTCGACAAGGTTAGGTTAAAACAAGAATTGACAAGAATGGAGGCTTAATATGTATATGAAAGAGATGATAATAGAGAGTTTGTAGGGCTATGATATAATATATGATATAGTAAAAAAATAATAATTTACGTGAGAATATAGCAACTAGATCTTTTAAAGGAACTAAATAGTCATTTGATTTTAACTAATGAAGAGTAATAAGTTCTCATAAACTAAGTAGGACCATTTATCGTAAGAAAAGTTTTTATAAAAGGACAAAAATAATAAAGGAGTAGAGTGATGTGAACATTGTTATGATGGCTTTTAATATAATTAGTTCTTATGGATATGAGAGAAAGGAGATAGGACAAGGAGTTATAATGGATGTGTACTTGAAAAATGACAAGTTTGAATGACATAAAGAATGTGTCTTATAAGAATACGTGAATATGGAAACTTAGTTTGACTTAACTAAAAATGATAATAAGGAAAGCAATTTAAAATACGATTTAAACAAGACTTATAAGAAGTATTATATTAAGTGTAATTAATTTATAAGTCACTTAGTTTGCATATTCCTAGTTCTCTTCTAATTTGTGTGAAGTCTTCATGTTTTAATGGTTTAGTGAATATGTCTGCTAACTGTTGATTAGTGGGTATGAATTCTAGTTTAATTATGTTGTTTAAGACTTGTTCTCTTAAGAAGTGGTGTCTTATTTGAATGTGCTTAGTTCGTGAGTGTAAAATAGGATTCTTAGATAGGTTTATAGCACTCGTATTATCACAGAAAATAGTTGTATTTTCAAAATTTAAACCAAAATCTTTTAAAGTTTGTTTCATCCAGATGACTTGAGTACAAGCTAGGCTAGCAGCAATGTATTCGGCTTCAGTAGTTGATAATGATACACAATTTTGTTTCTTACTGAACCATGATACTAGTGAGTGCCCTAGCATGTGACATGTTCCACTTGTGCTTTTTCTGTCAGATTTACTTCCAGCAAAGTCAGCATCACTGTATGAGATTAGATCAAATGTAGAGGATTTTGAATAGAATAATCCAAAATCAACTGTGTCTTTTAAATATCTCATTATTCTTTTTACAGCTTTAAGATGTGATTCTTTTGGATTTGACTGAAATCTAACACACAAGCAAACACTAAACATTATATCTGGACGGCTAGCAGTTAAATAAAGAAGTGATCCTATCATACCTCGGTATACCTTTGTATCAACAGTCTTACCATCTTCATCTTTGTCCAACACAGTAGTAGTGCTCATAGGAGTAGTTTTTGAAGCAGTTGAGTTCATGTTGAACCTCTTCAGAAGTTCACGAGCATACTTAGATTGATTGATGAAAACTCCATCCTTGGTTTGCTTAATATGCAGTCCAAGAAAGTAGGTGAGTTCTCCCATCATACTCATTTCGAATTCCTTCTGCATGGACTTAGAAAAATCTTCACAGAGAGTGCTGTTAGAAGATCCAAAGATGATGTCGTCGACATAGATTTGAACAATTAGGGTATGATTATTCACTACTTTGACAAATAGTGTAGAATCTGCTTTGCCAACAGAAAAACCAGTTTTCAATAAAAAGGTTTTAAGTCTTTCGTACCAAGCATGAGGTGCTTGTTTTAAACCATACAAAGCATGTTTGAGTTTAAAAACATGATCTGGGTATTGTTCATTTTCAAATCCTGGAGGTTGTTTTATATAGACTTCTTCATTTATAAAACCATTTAAGAAGGCACTTTTAACATCCATTTGAAATAATTTGAAATCCATATAGCTTGCATATGCTAAGAGCATTCTAATAGATTCAAGTCTAGCAACAGGAGCAAATGTTTCATCAAAGTCAATACCTTCCTCCTGGTTGTATCCTTGAGCTACTAGTCTGGCCTTGTTTCTTATAACATTACCTGTTTCGTCTAGCTTGTTTCTGAAGATTCATCTTGTCCCAATGATTGGATAATCCTTTGGTCTCGGTACAAGATCCCAAACGTCACTTCTTTGGAATTGATTCAGTTCTTCAATCATGGCTAGCATCCAGAACTCATCAATGATGGCTTCATCAATCTTTTTTGGTTCAAGTTGAGAAATGAATGTCATGTTTGCAATCCGTTCTAGCTGAGCTCTAGTTTGAACCCCCTTTGTTAGTTCTCCTAAAATCTGCTTTTGAGGATGATCTTTGATATCGACAAAGGTTCTTTGGTGATCATCTTCATTAGACTTAGCTGTGTTATCTAAAAATAAATCTGTACTTTCAACATCATCATCATTAGTTTGTATATGAACAGATTGATCAATAGATTCACAAAAACTAACATGCATAGATTCTTCAAAAGTATTATGACACTTATTGAAAACTCTGTATGCTTTACTATGACTTGAATATCCTAAGAATATGCCTTCAACAGATTTAGCATCAAACTTATCCAGGCTATCTTTTGTGTTTAGGATAAAGCATTTACATCCAAATACTTTGAAGTAGTCTATTCTTGGAGTTCTGTCATAGAATAGTTCATAGGGAGTTTTATTTAATAAGGGTCTAATGAGAACTCTATTTGTTATGTAGCATGCAGTATTAACAGCTTCTGCCCAAAAAGATTTTGCAAGATTATTGTGTTGGAGCATAGTCCTGGCAGATTCCTGAAAGGTTCTATTCTTTCTTTCTACTACACCATTTTGAGGTGCAGCTCTAGAAAAGGCAAAGTTATGAGAAATACCATGCAAGTTACAAAAATTTTCAAAGAGTTCATTTTCAAATTCTCCTCCATGGTCACTACGGATTTTAACAATAGAACATGATTTTTCGTTTTGTAATTTTTTACATAAGATTTCAAACTGACAAAACGTGTCACTTTTGTTTTTCAAAAATATTACCCAAGTAAATCTTGAGTAATCATCTACAATGACAAAAGCATATCTATTATGATTAAGGCTAGCTACCCTAGAAGGACCAAAAAGGTCCAGGTGGAGAAGCTCTAAAGGTCTTTTACTTGAAATGACAATTTTTTATTTGAAAGAAGATTTTGACAATTTTCCTAATTGACATGCATCACAAAAATAATCTTTTTTAAAAGATATGTTGGGTAACCCACGTACTAATTTATTTTCAGCTAGTTTGGACATGTATTTTGAATTGACATGGCCCATTCTCATGTGCCATAGATGTTGAGTGTCATTATTAGCTATGAGACAATGTTCTGTGATGTTTTCTAGGTATAGTTCATATATATTATTCTTTCTTATACCTTTTAAGATGATGTTTTCATTTGTGTCATCTATGAGGCATGCATCATGATTAAAGCTAACATTATAACCTGTGTCACACATTTGACTGATACTTAGTAGGTTATGTTTTAAGCCTTTAACAAGGAGAACGTCTTTGATAAGAGGTTTGTCTATGTTACCAATATTTCCAATACCAATTATCAAACCTTTGTTGTTATCTCCAAAGGTGACGGTCCCTCCTTCTTTATGATGAAGAACAGCAAAAAGGTTTGGATGTCCTGTCATGTGCTTTGAACATCCACTATCTAGTATCCATCTGTTCTTCTTCTTTGGAGCCTGCAAAACATTAAGTAAATCTTCTTTTTGGTACCCAATCTGGTCCTTTTTTGTTAGACTTTGGAACCCATATCCATTTGGATTTGGGTTTGTCTATCTCTTTAGAGGAGTTAAAAAGATTATCAATATAATACTCCTTATTTGGTTCAGATGAACTTTTCACAAACGTGGTCTTTTGATTTATACAAGAAGGTTTTTTGAAATGAGAATAGCCAATCCCATTCTTGTAAAAGGAGACCTTCTGAGAGGATAAGAGTTTATCCAAGTTCTCTTTACCTTTAGTAAACTTGAAAACCGTTTTCATGAGGTTCTCAGTTTTACTTTTTAGCTCTGAAATTTCTACTTGCATATTTTTAGTTTTGGAGCTAGTAGAAGAAATTTCAGATATAAGCAAAAGATTTTTCTTTTTCAACTCAGAATTTTTACTGCTGAGTTTTTCATTCTCTTGAGAAAGCTCTAAATTTTCAGATTTTAAAACTTTATTTTTGAAACTCAATTTTCTAGATTCTTCAAATAGTTCTTGAAAAGCATCTAGAAGTTCTTCAAAGGAAAAATCAGAGATTTCACTTACCGAAATTTCGTTTGCCATGAAGCACATGTTTGCAGTTTCGGCTTCATCATCACTTGACTCTTCACTAGTGGATGGTTCTGAATCATCCCATTGAGCATGCAGAGCCTTTTTCTTGAAGAACCTCTTCTTTGGTTCTTCAGTCTTGGACTTTCTTTTGAGAAGGGGACAGTCACGTTTTAAGTGGCCTGGCTTATTACACTGAAAGCACATGGGATCTTCTTTAAGATCTTTTCTTTCCTTGTGCCTGTTTGGAAGCCGGCTCCTTCTCATGAAGCGCTGGAATTTTCTGGTAAGTAGCGCAATTTCTGATTCTTTATCTGAGTCTTCATTCTCAGATAGGGCTGGGAAAGCTAGAGTTTTCTTTACTGGTTGCTCTTCTTCCCTTCTTTCTTTCATATGGACTTCATAGGCCATAAGATTGCCTATTAAGTCGTCCAATGTAAGCTTAGATAAATCTTGAGCTTCTTCAATAGCAGTGGTCTTTTTCTCCCAATCAGTTGTGAGAGATCTCAAGATTTTCTTCACCTTTTCAGTCTGGGAATATGTTACACCTAGAGATTTCAGATCATTGGTGATGTTGGTGAATCTGGTAAACATCTCTGTGATGGGTTCATCTTTGTTCATTTTGAACAACTCATATTTTCTAACAAGAGATGATATTTTGGCTTCTTTAACTTTGTTGGTGCCTTCATGAATAATCTCCAAAGAATGCCAAATGTCATATGCAGATTCACATATAGATATTCTGTTGAATTCATTCTGATCAATGGCACAATATAAGGCATTCATAGCCTTTGCATTTAGGTTTGCCATTTTTTTTTCTTCATCAGACCATAAGTTATAGTCTGCGGATGGAGATGTGTATGGATGCTCAACAATTTTCCATACAGCAAAGTCTATGGATTTGAGAAAGATAGCCATTCTGCACTTCCAATATCCATAGTTGGAGTCATTGAAGAAGGGAGGACGAGATGCGTGTTGACCTTCAATATCACGAGCATAAGAGGTAGATGTCATTTGTGCTGGAAGACTTGTTACGTCGAAAACAGCAAACTTGCTCTGATACCAAATGAAATTCCACTAGAGGGGGGGTGAATAGTGAAATATGATAATGATCGATAAAATAAAGTAATTAAGCAATAAGGCACAACACATAAAACACAGAAGTTATACTGGTTCGGTCAATATCCAGACCTACATCCAGTCCCCAAGCAAACCACTTGAGATTCCACTATAACATCCGAGTTACCGGATAAATAGTACAACACCCTCTTCCCAAGAGGTCTTCTTCTCTCAACAGAGAAGGGGCACACCCTCTTCCCAAGAGGTCTTCTTCTCTCAACAGAGAAGGGCAACACCCTCTTTCACAGAGGTCTACTTCTTTAAACAAAGAAGGAATACAGTGAATAACAGAGTTACAATTCTTCCTATAGAACCTTCAGAATGATATGAATGCACGAATGAAGAATTTTAAGAATGTTCTGTTTGTCACTCAGAGGATACTCTTTGTCAAAGAGCTGGACTTGACTTTTTCTCTTTTCTTCCTTTTTCTTTTTCTCTTTCTTTTTCAAGGCTCTCTTTTCAAATTACGAATAGAAATTTTTCTTTTTGTAAGCTCACACGTCTATTCCATTCCTCTTGTTTGAATAGTTTATTTGAGTGTGTTTATATAGCCTTTAAAAAGTAGTCGTTACATTTTGGAATTGTAACTTTTTGAAATGTGAAATGTTATGTCATTTCAAAAATATCTTTTAGAGAAGATCGAGAATGCCTTTTTCCATAAGAGTAAAATAGAGGGTACACTAGTCGTTGTTTTGTTTTTAGGTAATACATATTTTATGTAAAAAGTCTATTTCTTACAACAGTACATTGAACGTTGGGTTGTAGTTTTGTCTTTATTCTAATTAATGATTTGAGGTACATTAGTACTTCTTTGCTTTAAATGAGTGTAAGTACTATGAGTGTTTTGAGATATTTATTTGTACATAGTCATGTCAAGTGTTTTCTTTATGTTGTGTATTTCAAAGTCTCCAGAGAGAATGAGGACCAAAAAGAAGGTCGACATTCTTTGAGAAGGATATTTAACAAGGATTTGTTACAGAAGGCTTTTAATGCTTTGTAAAGAGAATAATGACTTCAAGTAAGTCGACATTCTATGGTTATGAGAAAAAGTAACTATAGTCCTTTTAAAACCATATTTCATTTGTTTTTCTTATGTGTAGCCGATTTATGTTTTTGTCTTCTTTTTGTATTTAAGAAACATTTCATTAGAGAAGATAACTAAGGTCTTTTCAAAAACATATTTTATTTGTTTTTCTTACGTAGTCGATTTTATGTTTTTGTCTTTTTCCTACATTCCTTTTTTCATGTTGTCTTGTATATAGTGTAAGGTACAATGATTATATGACAAAAAGTCTTTTTCATAAAAGGTTGTAAGAAGGTACACTTTTTATCATATGACAAAAAGTCTTTTTCATAAAAAGTTGTAAGAAGGTACACTTATTGGTTTTCAAAAAAAGAAGCTTTTTGAAACTATCGTATACTTTTATGATATAGAATGTATGAATGAGTATGTAATATGCAAAATGCAAGATCCTGAAGGTTCTGTTACATATGACTCTAAAGAAGAAAAAAATCTTCATCTTGAGGTAGCCGATATCTTCATTTGAACTTTAGGAAAGCATGGCTCATCAAGCTTTTTCTTCAAGGAGTATGATTGCACAAAGTTGTACTTGAACAGGAAGTCTCAATCCTTATTGGGTGAGATATCCTTGCATCAAATACTCGTTAGATTTAAGGCAAAACATATCCAGTCATAATATAACATTATTTCAAGAGAACATATTATCATATCATACAAAATCAAATAAGACAGTGTATCATATTATGTGACATCAAAAACGAGTTTCTCAACAGAAAACTCATATTTGAGGTATGAGATTTTATTTTTTATTGAGTTTCTCCTACTAAGAGTGTATTATGTTTTAGTAAGAAAGGAAAACTTAGTCCCAGGTATGTAGGACCATTCAAAGTCCTAGAGAGGATAGGTGTAATGGCTCACTGGATAGTATTGACACCTTAGTATGCTCAGATTCATGATGGGTTTCATGTGTCCATGCTGAGAAAGTATGTACCAAACCCGCCTTACATGATTCAGTACAAGGACGTCGAGGTACAAGATGACTTGACTATGGAAGAACACCGAATTGAGATCGTGGATCAGAAGGAGCAGTTGTTGAGATCGAAGATCATTCCTCTGTTAGAAATACATTGGTGGCATCATGGAATAGAGGAATGTACATGAAAACCCGAGTTGGTATGTGGGAGAAATTCCTTCACTTGTTTGAGTAGTTTAGTATCAAATTTTGTGGACGAAATTTTTTTTAAGGGGGGTAGAATGTAATACCCACAAAATTTTTGATAATTATTTAAATAAATAAATATGATTTATTATGGCTTTTATTTATTTAAATATGCTTGTGAATTATAATTTATGTGGTACATTGATTGGAAATGAAATTCCATGTGATTTGAAAGTTTATTGAAAGTTAAAATGAAATTCGAATTTAAACCCAGAGTTAAAATGAGGTAAATTAAAAATTAATGAGAATTTAATTTAAATTTGGGTTTGAAATGAATTTTGCCTAAATTTGGATTTAAAAAAGGGATTTGGATCCGAATTGGGTTTGAAAAATTATTGAATTTAGATTTGGTTTGAAATCCAAGACTTGATATGGATCCAAGATCCATTTTGAAAATATTAGATTTTTCTCAAAAAATTAATAAATATATTAATTAATATAAAGAAGAAATTTAGCATAAGCGGGTGGGATTCCCGCCTATGTGGGCCCACTCTTCTTGCTTGGACATTGGTTTCCAAATACCAAAGAAAAAAAGAAGAAGAAAAACAAAAAAAGGAAAAGTTTAGAAAGTCCAACTTGTATTGGATTTTGGAAAGAAAAAAATGCCAAGGAAGGGCGGGTACAACCCACCCTCTTTTCTTAGCATTTTGGGCAGCTAAGGCAAGCCTTAGCTTTGCTTTAGCTAGCCCTATAAGGAGAGATACCAAGAGGGGTGCCCTACTCCTTTGGAAAATTCTCTCTTTCTCTCTTTTCTCCTCTCTTCATCTTCAAGCTTTGGAGGAGATTTCAATAATCATTGAAGTTGTTTGTGGAGGTTTCATCAAGTGGAGGAGATGTCTAATCCATTGGAACTCAGGTTCGAGGTAGGTACCTCTATCATATAGGCTCGAAAATGGATTTCGGTTACATACAGAATGCAAAATCAAGATCAATAGTGATCTATGTTAGATCAGCCATAGAACTTGTAGTACATGGCATACCTCATACTGATATGTTTTAAAATACAGATTTCTTTGAAAATAAGATTTCTTTTGGGGTTCTACCAAAAATTAGTTTCGAAAAATCATGTAGTCTTGTATCTTAGATGCAAATTGGTTTTGATTAAGCATGTTTACTTAATTGTATGCATGATTAAATGTATGATGTTGAAAATGATGTGAAAGAGGTTTTAAATGATCGGAAATATAATCGATTTTTAAAAAATCTCATGTTATTTCATGAAAATGGTATTTTTCTAAAGATGTGAATTACATCTTGACAAAAGCATGAATTCGATTATGTTTGAAAGCATGTGTTGATTTCTTTAACATGTTACAACATCATGTTTGATAGATTATGCATGCAACATGCTTAGAAATCTATGATTAGATGTAGTTACACATGTGTTTTCATGTTGATTGAATTCAGAAAGTAACTATATGTTGTTGGAATTTTCCTAATTGAACAACATCGGTAGGAAAATTCTAGCACTCAAACAAATTAGATTTTGATGAAATCCTTGGGTCGTGTAGACATCTACACAAAGTCCCAGAAAATAGGGCTTGGCCATAAATTCTATTGTTTGGAGGTTATTGTTTCTGTAACACTAACCAGGAAACCTGGTTTGTATACAAAATCGGATCTGGTATATCCTACCGTAAAAAATTCAGTAAATCAGATTTATGGATTTTTCGATTGATTTTTGGATGTGTTGTAAGACAATATATGAAATCAATAAAAATTTATAACTCTTGCCAATAAGTACTAGAACTTCATCCAAATTGGTGAGAATCTGTTACTTAAGAAAATTAGGACATGTGTAATTCAGGTTCAATCCAGAATAAATATAAAAATATTGGTAAGGAGTTTGGTAGCAAGAATGGATTCAGTTGAAGGATATTATCATAAAAAATAAGAAAATTATAGGCCTTTGTATAGGGTCATGAATCATTGCTTCTTCAAGGAGCAGAATTCTACACCTATGTATATTGATAGAAAAACCAGTTTTAGTTCGAAAATTTCTACAGTAAAAATATAAGAGGTTTTTTCAATCTGTAAATTAAAAATGTTAGAGGATACTGTGTTACTCAGAATTTTTTATTGGCTGTCAAAGCTTTGTATAAGCCATGGTAGAGCATGTAACAATGGCATGATTTCTGCTAATTATTGTTTTTAAGTAATGCTTGTAAGCATATGTGATTGAATGTCTATCATGTTCACATCTATATAGTCAATGTATGAATCCATGTAAGGCCTATGAAATGTATAAAATTGATATGTAACATCTTAATAAATGTATGCATGAGGATTATGTTGAATATCATGTTACTTGATGCAATAAATCATGATGAAATAAGTCATGTTTGATAATAAATTGCATGGATGATGCATAAATAGTTTATGTATAGGCATGGGTATCATGAATTGTGTTGAAAGATGTATGTAAAGCATGTCGGACAGGACATGGGGTCACGAGGGACCCTACGAGCACATGCTTAAAGAGTGAGTCTAGGTTCGGTAAAACTAGTATGATGTTTGTATATACTCTACAATGAATAATTTTAATACATGCACATCAACTCTTTAACCTCAAGGGAGGTATGGCTCAAGGGTACTCCCGAGAAGAGTATGTTACCGTGAATCTAGTTCGATGGTATCCTAAAACTGGCTTGAATGGATTGATGTTTTTCTTGTATTGTTGTGAGAGCATCTTAAGAGAGGCTCAGGCTGGAGGCCCTTGGTGCTGAGGCAATTGAGTTGACTTGTGGATTTAATTAACTAACAAATAACCCGTTCAAACCTGTCTACCTTAAAGAAGGTAGGCACTATATACGGCCGAGAAAAGAAATGACTAATTTGAAGAGCGAGGCGTCTCTCCGTTTTTTCATTATTTTTAATGTGGTTGCCCCTCCCAACACCGCTCTCAACTATAGCCTCCCCTCACAAAATTGTGTTCCCAATCGATGGAGATGATGGGGATTTCATGAACATCACATTGCCGCTCTTAACTACGGCTGCTCCAAACAGAGCCTATTTCCATTCGGAACAGACCCTAACTTTATAACCTTAAAAACATAGGATGTACTCTAACATATGACAACATTTTGAATGGCATTCACATTGGAAATTCTTTAATAACTCGAATATTTTTAATACACATTGGAAATTCTTTAATAACTCATTATTTACAATTTGAATCAATCAAATAATCGTTACAAATACATGCAGATATAGCTCACCTTTGCACAAGTACTCGAAGCCTGTTCATGGCACTTTTACAATGACAAACAATTTAGCCATTAGATTATTTGAACCTAAGTCTCCTAGGATGAAGGAGCTGTCCCAATAAAAAATATAAAAAATTGGCAAAAAAGCAATGTTGGGGATAAAATGTCCGAGTATGCCTCACAAAAAACTCTGCATAAACCTCGGCCACCAACCATGTACAGATCAGAGCCTTCCGATGCATGCTCAAATTGCCTGAAACATGGAGCTGTTTCACAGGAAAGGATAAATCCTCAGCAAAGATCATGTATAAGCAAAAAGTAATCAGGTGGATTACCATGTTCACAAAACGATACCTGAACGTCAAAAATGCAGTTCGTCTAGTGATTGGAATTAGTTGATGGCAGAAGAAACAAACAATTATTTCAAACTACGCCAAATGATTAACTGTACAATCTCCAGTTCAGCTGCTATACAAATTGGAAGGCACCTGCAACATAATGACAATCGAATAATTATAAGCCCGCTTCTACTATTTCAGTAAGCAAAATTTAAACATGAGCTAACAAATAGAAGAAGTTGCTTGTGTCCTCAACCTTGCAACCATGCTGGTGCTCGTTTGCACGATTGATGGCTCAACCAGTCTGAAGCAGCAGGACGTACACTCCAATCCTTTGCATAATATATTTGATCAATGGTCATCTTGCCGCATATGACTTCTGAAGTAGCAGCATGAAAAGCCCAAAGAATTCTCCACGGTTTTTCAGCACACCACGATACACTAATCATATCATATTTGTCATGTCATATTTGGGCTCCAACATCATTTGAAAGCTGAAGTATGCCACGCATATGAAGGTATGGATTCTCTAGTAGCTTTTCATTGTTGATCTGGCGAAGGAAAATGTACTATTTTAGTTTAGACTCAACTCATGGCCAAAGAACTGTAAGCAGCATAACCAATCTTCACCATACAGTCCCAATATCAAAGCACTAAAAATGAGGTTGAAACACCATACCTGTTGTGCTTTGAATACAAGATCATGCAGCATCCGCTGGTATTTTTCGGGTTCTTCTGTCATCATCCTCTGAAAGAACAAACTTGAGCATCTTTGCGGAATTGAAAGAAAACAAACTAATTGTTCAGATAACCAGAGAAGAAAATAATAACACACCTTCAAAAGAAACGCTGAAGTGTAATATGCCACCCTTGCATCTGTATCATCCAACAATCTCCTGCCAAGCAGCATAAACACAAATAACTAGAGGCACTATAAATCCAGAAATTTTATACTAAGCGGACATAAAAAAGTAAGACTACCTGAAAAATTCTTCCCCTCCAAAATCCTGAAATGCAGCAGGGTCAGCAGTGCATTTACCAATCAAAAGTAAGAGAAGGGCTGCACGTGTATCAGATGCAGATCCTGGTAAAATTCCCCTTCCTTTGCTACCAACAGAAACACCAAGTGCAATATCATCCGTAGCTGCACTAGCAAGTTGAATCAATGGCCAAAAGAATAAACCAGTAGAGACACGGGCTACCAATTGCATCGGAACACTAGCACGTCCACTCAACAGCATAGCTGCCAGTGATGCAGTCTCGCCATCCGAACATGAATAAGTGTAGGATTTGTTGTTGCCATCTCTAAGAAACTCAGCTGCATTGTGTGTCTTCCCTTGTAGAGGAAGGGATGCATCTGCCTGAAACCTACTATTTCCAGCTGGACCAAAATAGAAGTTACTCGCCCCAGTGAGGTCTCGAAAAGGTGAGTGATTAGAACCAGCTGCTGATTCAAGGGAGGATCTCAGACATAATTGAGAAAATAGAAGATCACACATCTGCTCAAATGGCAATAGCAAGGTCAGATTATGTAAATTAAGATTCAAATGAAGCAAAAATATATGTATGTATGTATGCATGCATGCATATATGATGATCTAATGAAGCAACAGAAAACTGAAATTCTACAGAACTTCCAAGAGCACTGAGGACTACAGAGCAGAAAGAATTTCGGACTTGATCAGGAAATAATGGTAGATGTGATGATCCAGAAAGCAAATAATGTTTGCTTTATATATGTATTAATCTAGCATTTTTGTTACCTATTTTACTAAAAACATTTGGGAGCAACATCAACTTAAGCAGTTTCTGCTTTGCATACAGATTAAGTTATATATAAAAGATAAGTTCATGACATATCATTTACTGCTTTCAATAAGTTCACGTCACTTAATGTTCTCAATACATCAAAGACAGTTTCAAATCCAATCGGGGCAGTTTCCAGCTTGATTATTAAAAAGAAAATATACATAGTTTCAATTTTTCTCATAGTATCTTGGGCATTCAAAAGATCTTTACAATTTAATAGGCACACACCTTCTGCGTTTTAAAAAATTACAGAAAAATTCATCCATTTATGAGTCCCTCAATCCAACTAAAACAGGCTAACTCAGTACAGAGCAAGTGTAACATCGTGTGTTTTTGTATAATATTAAATTTTGAGACTTCTTAAAATTTGTCTAAGTGTTTCGTAAAGTCGATAGAAATCTTCGATTTTAGGTGGCATCAATTGAGTTTGGGTGTGGCCCAGGACCCATTGACAAAACCTAAACGAGCCAACTAAGATGGGGTAAAGCTTTTTATTTTTTACCTTTAAAATCGAGCGAAATTCGGGTTAAATTCAGGCAAAATTCAGGTAATATATCATTAGATGCGTCTTGAAATTTTGAAAACATTGATATTTTGTTTTTCTGAATTCGACCTACGGTTGGCCCGAAAATCACATTTTTCAAAAAATGACCCACCTCGATGTGACCAGTTCTAGATGTTAAAATATATATACCAAAATACCCGATAGGGGTATTTTGTTCATTTCACTGAATGTTGTATTTTTTCTTAGGATTTTCTTTTTATTATTTTCTGTTTTTCCTTTTTTATTTTTTGTTTTTATTTAATGCAGCTGGGACCATTGGGGCCCCACACTAATAGACGTTGGGGTCCCCAACATCTACAGTGGGAGCCCCAATGCCCCCCCTCCCCCTCAAGTGTTCTCCTCTTGTATAAATAGTGGGCTCTCCCTCAAATATGTACATGGTTCTAAGACCCACTTTTTCTCAATAAAGTTCCTATTTTGACTTTTGGCATTCACGCCTTAGTGAGTTTTGTGTGTTGTGCACATTATGTGCTTATGTGATTTGGTTCTTCATTGAACCCTTTTTGTGTTATTTCTTGTAACTTGTGTTTCCGCATTTCTTATTACACTGGATTGGATCAGATCGGATCCAATCAGTTTGACCCAAGTTAATATGGATCTGGACCCAATCCAAGATTCATATTAATTAAGATCTGGTCCAGTTTAAGATCCATATGGATATTGGGTATGGATCTTGGATCCGAATTCAGATTTGAAATCCAATTTCAACCATTTAAAGTGTTAAATTCAATATAAAGGTTAAATTAAGTTAAAATCTATGTTAAGAAGACTCCCAGCGGGGTGAGAAACCCTCTAAAACTTTATGAAAAATTATTATTTAATAAATATTAATTAATTATTTAATTAATTATTAAAATTAATTAATTCCGATGTTTTTTGTATGGCAGGATTCTATATTTGTGGAGGATGAGCTTACGAGATCAATTCAAGAAAATGTACCGTGGTGTATGTTGTTTGCTGATGATATTGTTTTGATTGATGAGTCTAGAGCTGGGGTTAATGCTAAGTTAGAATTATGGAGACAGACATTGGAAGCTAGAGGTTTTAAGTTGAGTAAGAGTAAGACTGAATATATGGAATGTCGGTTTAGTAAGCAACGAAGTAGTGACGGGAGTGTAGTGAAGCTTGGTGAGCAAGATATACCGGTGAATGATTATTTCAAATATTTGGGATCCATCATTCAAAAGTATGGAGAAATTGATGGAGATGTAAATCATAGGATAAAGGTTGGGTGGATGAAATGGAAAAGTGCTACTGGAGTGCTGTGCGATCGTAGAATGCCATTGCGGTTGAAGGAAAAGTTTTATAGGACGACTATTAGACCCGCTTTACTATATGGTACGGAATGTTGGGCTGCCAAGAGACATCATATTCAAAAAATGAGTGTAGCTGAGATGCGGATGCTTAGATGGATGTGTGGAAATACAATAAAAGATAAGATTCGGAACGAAGAGATACGTAAGAAGGTAGGTGTTGCACCCATTGAAAATAAGATGCGAGAGAATCGTTTACGGTGGTTTGGACATATTCGGCGAAGGCCTAATGATGCTCCAGTTAGAAGGTTGGAGAAATGGGAAAATATATTAGTTAAAAGAGGTCGGGGTAGGCCTAGGAAGACTTGGATGGAGATGATAGGAAAGGATATGAATGCTTTGAACCTCACCGAGGACATGGCGTTGGATAGAAATGATTGGAGGAAAAGGATTCATGTGGAAGACCCAAAATGAATTTCTTTTTTGGTTCATATCGCTGACCCCAATTGTTTTGGGATGAAGGCGTAGTTGTTGTTGTTGTTGTTGTTGTTGTTGTAGGATTCTATATTTGTGGAACTCTACTTAATATGTAGGGATTCTATAAGAGCCTACATGTAGTAAAAAGTAAAAACAATAAAGTAATACATTTGTTAAAGTGGAAAAAAGGTTAGCGGTAGAGTTTTACACGGTAGAACTCTATCTCCAAGCCAAATGAGTGAGAAACTCAAGAAGGGACGTCACCCTCTCTTTAGAAGACCCAAAAAAAATTATAAAAGGCTCTAACTCGCTCCTTTCTAGATTTTGTTTTCTAGAGAGAGAGAGAAGGGAAAAGAAAAAAAAAGAGAAGAGAGGAAAAGAGGAAGGAAGAAGGAGAGGAATCTCCTTCCGTTCCGGGCATCCGACGTTTATTTTCAGCCTTTTTTCGTTTCCAATCAAAGGTACGGATTTCTCTCTAAGTCTTTACGGGAAAGAATTAGTAAAAATCTTATTTGTGTAAGGGTTTGAGGAATAAGCAAAATCTGGTTGTAAATCTGATTGGTGGTTCACCTCCCGACCACGATTTTAGGGAGTTTTCTGCCAATTTTCCTAGGAGTGGTATTATAGACACAGTTGTTGTTATTGGTATACCAAGAAAGTAGCATCAGTGGATATTGATTTTCCTGGTGTCTTGATATTAGACGTTGATTTCTAATGTTCTGATGGAATATGTTGTTTCTTGATATCGATCATAAAATACAAATTGTGTGTTAAGCTATAACTGATAACCTATCTTGATGTTTGAAAAATTGTTATGCATGTTTTGAGTATCTACGGGTTTTAAAGAAAAGTGAAACTAAACTTGTGTGCATTTAATAGGTACATACATGCAAAAGAGAACTCTGATAATAACTTAATAAGTTGTTCATGCATGTGCATTGAATCATGCATATTTATTGTTATTCATTAGTTCATATATTCTTACTTATTCTGTTTCATGTGAGATATTATTGTTGCATGATAAGTGTTGTTAAATGCATGAATGGTTAATTGAATTATAAGATTCTTATAATTATGTTCCTCTAACAACTTGCATAAATTTGATTTATGTTTTTTCCTAACTATTTGGATTTTTAGAGGAATTCGTACAAAGAATTTTAATTCTTACCTGGTACTTCCTATGTTTTTCACAGGACCTGAATCTCAGTGATGAGGACGACTGCCATAGGAAGCCTACGAGACTGCATGACTTACTTCTGTGTTTTTTTGACAGTGTGGCTTAGTGATTTTATACTTTATTTTAATTCTGTTTTCAGATTTTGATTGTTGAATAATAAAGTTGATTGTTTTTGTTTGGATGGTTCAATGTAGAGATCCCTTGTGGTTTGAAAGTTGTCAAGTCTGAGAGGCCACGGATCCTTGGGGTTTGGCTTTCGCAATTGTTTTAAAAAACAATAATAAAAATCACTTTTCAACGGAGATGAGTTGGGGTCGTTACAGCAAGAGATAGCCAACCCATCAGCGACAGTTCCCCTACATAGGACTCACAATTTATTAATTAATGAAGTGCAATTCCCATTATGAAAACATGTCCTTGCAAGCATACCTACCATAGCATGAGAAACAAGATTGAAAACACCTAGCTTTCGGTAACCGTGGTTAGAGCAACAACAGGATCAGAACTGCTTGGTTAAACAAATATACTAATGAATATAATAGCCATGCACGTTCACACCCTATCCTGGTACACCTCACACCTATTCTAAGAGTCGAAAACTTTTGAGTTCTAGTTACACCTACACTTTGCCAAAATCTCTACATCACTAAACCCAATAAACCTAGGTTAACTAAGCTCACTTACCCTAGCATAAGACTCAGATCACCTATCTTACCCATCCATCGGAGCCCGCGACTAGTCGGAGTGCTGATTTAGTTCCATCGTGCTTGTCATCAACGTAGGAAAGGGCTACCTAAGCCCAAGGTGAGATTCAATTTTATTTTCATGTTTATTTTATTTATTTTATAAGTATATAACTCCCTAACCTTCATATATTGTGTGTTTCTATCCCTTTCTTTAGCCTCGATATTGGTGTTGGTGGCTTATGCCATCAAGCTCGTTTTTCTTTCTAGGATCGGTGTACGGGGTACGTGCACTTGCAAACTGAAGACCCATATTGCAAATTTTGAGCTCTTGGTACGGATGGTCCCTACTCAATTGAGGAGGAAAGGTGCGCAATTTGCAGTGTACCCCACAACTCTCAAATTCGGATACAGTTTTTGATTATTTTTTTATTTTCTTTTGGAAAACCCTCTTGTTGTTTTCAGAAATTGGGATCCACAAGCAATCTTGGCTTGAATCTCATTATCTGCCATTCTTTGCTGCATTTCTTGGATCACGAGCCTTAGGGCAACATTCTCATCTTCTAAGTCTTGATATGTGGGCCTGACAATGGTGGCTCGTAGGACTTTCTTTCCCTTATTCATGGACCGGGACACTATCTGAACTTCTCTCTCTTCCTTTTTTGTTGTCTCTAGACCCTCCACCTAGCTATACAAATCCTCAACCTTGGGTTGGACCATCTCTAGTCCATGACCATCCAAATTGCCTTCTGGCAGTGGAACATACTGGCCTTGGGCATTTTCTGAGCACCTACTGGTGGGGTCAACCCACACCCTAGGTGCTGGTTTAGAACTTGGATTTTTTATCCACATTGATAGATCTCAAATATGTGTTGGATAATCCAGAGTTCTTAGGAGGATCCAACCGAGTATCCTTCTTTGCATCTTTGACCATCCGGTTTGGGTTCTAGAAGCGAGCAAGAGTCCAAATGATAGCAGCCAACAAACAAATTCAAAATTTTGAAAACCAGGTTTCCTATGACTCCTTGTGAAGGGCCACATCAACAGGTTCTATTGGATGTAGTTTCTTCTTCCGGTCAGATATACTTAAACTTTAGTTCACCAATATACCCAAACTTTTGTTCATGGTATGTGTGTGGGGATTCGAATATCTAAATAGTGGGACTGAATTGGGTTTTGAAAATATCCACACATAAAAAGATAAGGCTCTACAAACAAAATCCAAAGAAAATAGCTCAAAAAGAGTAGAGTATGTAATGAAATATGCGGAAAAACTAAGAGTGCATTAAGCACTTACAACATTCACTAATGAACAAACAAAAGGGTTAACACCCAAACCCACAAGAGACAACACACCATAAAAATATAAATGTCTCTTATTGAAAAAGAGAGAGAGCTCTCAAGAGTGAAGAATACAAGAGGGGTTCACCCCTATATATACACAAATGAAGGAGAGGGGGGATGGCCATAAGGCCTTAAAAGGAGAGCCACCTAGGAGCTCCCCATGTAGTCGTTGGGGGCCCCATCGACTCCATGGTGGGGCCCCTTTTGTGTGAGCAAAAAACATAAAAATAAAAAATATAAATTACAAAAAAGAAAAGGGAAAATAAAAGAAGAATAACAAGTACCCCTATCGGGTATTTTAGACAATTACATATATATATATATATGAGTTACATGTATTTTAACACCCTCCCTCAAGCTTTACGGGGATATAACTGAAAGCTTGTTAAGGAGAAACAAAAAACGAGGAGCAGCAAGGGCCTTAGTGAAGAAGTCCGCCAACTGGTACTCAGATGTGACGTAAGGTAGTGCTATGGTTCCTCTTAGGTATTCATCACGTACGTAATGACAGTCCATCTCAATATGCTTAGTACGCTCATGGAAGGTGTGATTGCTTGCAATATAGATTGCGCTTTTGTTGTCACAACACATCTTCGAAGGAGTGGAGATGACAATGCCCATATTACTGAGGAGACTTCTTAGCCACACAAGTTTCATGGTTGTAGTGGTCATAGCACGATATTCCGCTTCCGTTGAGGACAAGGATACTTTGTATTGTTTCTTGCATCTCCAAGAAATCATAGTCACCTAAGAAAACACAAAATCCCGTAGTTGAGACCCGGTCATTGGGATTTCCTCCCCAATCAGCATCAGTATAAGCAATTAAATCAAGTGATGAGGCAGAGGAAAGAAAAACTCCCTTAGTTATGGTGTTTTTGATATATCTGACGATCCTTAAGACTGCACTCATGTGCACGGTTGTAGGAGCATGTTGAAACTGACTGACTGAGTGAACGGCATGAGCTATGTCTGGCCGAGTGGTGGATAAGTTGGTTAGAGACCCAACAAGTTGTCGGTAGGGAGTAGGATCCTCGAGAGGTGTTCCATCTTCCAACCTTAATTTTGCATTGATGACTTCTGGGGTTTCTGTCTTCTTATCATCGGAGATACCAGATTTGGAACAGATGTCAGCAGCAAGTTTCATCTGAGAGAGAATGTACCCTCGAGGAGAGTACGCTACTTCAATCCCTAAAAAATATCTTAAGAAACCAAGGTCAGACATGTCAAAATTTTCTTTCAAAACCTTCTTAATATCATTAATGCCTTGCTCATCACTTCCAGTGATGATCATATCATCAACATAAAGTAGTAAAATAACTACTGAATACCCTGCACTTTTCACAAACAAAGCAGTGTCAGTATAACATGAACGAAAATTCAAACTTATCATTACATTACTAAATCTATCATGCCAAGCCTTTGGGGCTTGTTTTAAACCATATAATGCCTTCTTAAGTTTGAGAATTTTATCTTTACCAATACACACTCCTGGTGGAGGATCCATATAAACTTCTTCATTTAATTCGCCATTTAGGAAAGCATTCTTAACATCTACTTGATAGATAGGCCATTTTTTGACTGATGCCACGGCGATAAGAGTCCTAACACTGGTCATCCTAGCTACGGGTGCAAAAGTTTCTTCATAATCTATACCATATTCCTTAGCATATCCTTTTGCTACTAATCGGGCTTTATAGCGTTCTAATGAACAATCACTTTTAGTTTTAATTTTGAAGACCCATCTACATCCAATCGATCTCTTTCCAGTGGGTAATGAAGTTGTTTCTCAAGTTTTTGCCTTTTCAAGGGCACTAAGTTCTAAGTCCATGGCTTCAGCCCATTGGGGAATGTTTTTGGCTTCATTATAATGTGAAGGTTCATGAAATGAGTGTAATGCAATTAGACATGCTCTATATCTTGGAGTTAGGGACTCATAGGAAACAAACCTATTAGGAGGATTGGAGATTCGGCCGGATCTCCTTAAAGAAGTTTCTTCTATGTTGGACCCTTGAGAGTATTTTTCTAAGGCGCTCATTTGAGCTTGTTGACCACGCCTAACATAGGTTTGGATTGGTCTATCACTTTCATCTTCAATATTGCCAAGAGGAACATCCTCTAGGTCATTCAACGACTCATTAGAGATTTCCTCTTCTTGAGGAGTCTCATCTTCTTGGGAAAGAAGATCAAATAAGAAAGCATATTCACTTTCGTCAATATCTTTAGTTTTCATAAAACCATTTTCATTTTCCAAAAAGATTACATCTTTGGATACATAGAGTTTGTTATTTTTCAAGTCAAAACATCTAAAACCCTTTTGATTTTCTCCATATCCTAAGAAAACACATTCAATAGCTTTAGGAGATAATTTGTCTCTTTTATGAGTAAGGACAAAACATTTACACCCGAAAATTCTTAATCTATTGAAATCGGGTGTTCTTTCAAATAGTTTTTCACATGGAGATGTATTTTGTAAGGATTAAGATATCATTCTATTTATCAAGTAAGTTGAGGTTAAGGCCGCTTCGACCCAAAAACTCTTTGGAATTTCTTTGGAAATAAGGAGTGTCCTAGTGGTTTCCATGATGTGTCTATGCTTTCTTTCGGCTAAACCATTTTGTAGAGGAGTCCTAGGACACGATCTTTGATGACAAATTCCATTTATTTCTAAATAATTTTGAAATTCATTTGATAGATATTCTCCACCTGAATCGGATCTAAGAGCAAAGATATTACTTGAAAATTGATTTTTGACTATCATATGAAATTTTTTGAAGAAGTCAAAGACTTCGGATTTTAAATTGAGAAAGTAGATCCACACATATCTAGTGTAGTCATCAATGAAAGTAACGTAATAGGAGTATCCTCCTTTAGACATGACCGGGGAAGGACCCCAAACGTCGGAATGGACTAACTCAAAAGGTCTTTTGGACACAAAGGTTCGATTTGGAAACGGGGTGGATTTCATTTTGCCAAAAATACAACTCTTGCAAACAAAATGTTTCTCATTACAAAATTTCTTTCCAAATGGAAAGGAGTACATTTTTGAGAAACTTGGATGTCCAAGTCTTTGATGCCAAATTTCAATATTTTTATCTTGGACATGGTTACAAAAAGAGTTGGTGGGAAGTTTCAAGTTGCTCATGTAATAGAGATCTCCCCTCCTATGGCCTTGCCCAATCTACTTCCCGGACCGGAGATCCTGTATAGAGCAATCTGTAGTTGAGAAGGAGATTTCACATCCATGATCACATATTTAAGCAACATAGAGGAGATTTAAATCAAGTTGAGGTACTACTCTCACGCTTGGCACAAAGAAATCTTTAGAAAAATTTAAGGTTCCAAAACTTTTTACTTGTAAAGATGTACCATCGGCGGTTGAAACATAGGAGTTTTTAGAGTTATTACACAAATCGGAAAGCTCATTTTCAAGAGGAGTCATATGAAAAGAAGCTCCAGAATCAAGGATCCAAGAAGACATACCTGGAGGAGAGGAAGAAGCTATGGCGGCACCCGAGGTTGATGGAATCTTGAGTAGAGTTTGAAGTGCTTCCGATAGTTGGGCAAGAGAAAAAGACTCCTTCCCTTTGATAGTTTCCTCCTTCTTTTGAGTAGCTTCTTCAACGGAGGCAACCTTGTTTTTAGGTGCTTCATTCAACTTAGGGCAATTAGGTCTTATGTGACCCGGTTCTTGGCAATGATGGCAAATGGCTTTTCTATAGTTGCCATTATAATTATTTTTCCTTCCAAAGTGTGGAGGCTTATAGGTTTTTACATGATTGTCGGGTTTAGATACGGCCAAAACATCATCTCCTCCTTTAATCATATGCCAAGACGAGTTTCTTCTTGACATATTTCGGCTATGGCATCTTCCAAGGGAAGAGGCTTAGATCTATGAAGAAGGGAAGATCTAACTTGTTCATATTCGGGCCTAAGCCCGTATAGAAATTAGAAAAAGTGTTCTTTTTCCATTTGTTCTCTTCTTAGTTCTACATCCACACTAGAAACCCACTTTGGTTCTAGTAAAGATAACTCATCCCATAAGGGTCCAAGAGTGCTATAGTAGTCTCTTACACTCATTTCTCCTTGCTTGATAGTCCGGATTTTTTTTTTGAAGAAAGAATTGACGAGCAAGGTCTTTTTGAGTAAACATACCTTTCATAAAGAACCATGCTTCATTAGTCATCCGAAACTTAGCAATGTTGGCGCAAATTTTGAGCTCCACATTGTTCATGAACCAAGCAAGAATCTTCGCATGCTTACTTTCCCAATCTTTCACTTTAGATTGGAGATCTTCAATGGCCTTCATGCGAGCATTTCCTTCAAGAGTTTTCTCTTGATCACCATCCATCTTAGTGAGTTGGAGTTGTGGTTCCGGAATGGTGCCCATAACATATCCCCAAAGTTTTTTACCTTTGAGGTTGTTCTCCATGACGGCGGCCCACATCATGTAGTTGGAGCCATTGAGCTTGAAGGAGAGATCAATCTTTTGTTCCCCTTCCATTTAATCACTCACAAGAGAACAAACGAAGAGATATACAAAAACCAATAATATAACTACTCAACTAGCTATATTAAGAAGAAGAGCATACACAAGGCTCTGATACCATGTAATGAATATGCGAAAAAGCTAAGAGTGCATTAAGCACTTACAACATTCACTAATGAACAAACAAAAGGGCTAACACCCAAACCCACAAGAGACAACACACCATAAAAATATAAATGTCTCTTATTGAAAAAGAGAGAGAGCTCTCAAGAGTGAAGAATACAAGAGGGGTACACCCCTATATATACACAAAAGGAGAGGGGGGATGGCCATAAGGCCTTAAAAGGAGAGCCACCTAGGGGCTCCCCATGTAGTCGTTGGGAGCCCCCAACGGTCACAAATGTGACCGTTGGGGGCCCCATCGACTCCATGGTGGGGCCCCTTTTATGTGAGCAAAAAACATAAAAATAAAAAATATAAATTACAAAAAAGAAAAGGGAAAATAAAAGAAGAATAACAAGTACCCCTATCGGGTACTTGTGAAATGACTAAAATACCCCTATCAGGTATTTTAGACAATTACATATATATATATATATATGAGTTACATGTATTTTAACAGAGTAAACATGGTGCAAGAAATGTCCCAATCTGATACAGATCGGGTAGACCCAGATTCAGGAACCGAGATGGCTAGGGCAGTTGGGCTTTGTGGGGCCCACATAGGTGGCGTTCCCTATTTTTGGCCAGGCTAAAGGGGTATGAAACCCTTTTAATGGAGGGTTATGAGGATGCTACACTCATCACTATAGCATCTATTAGAAAATGACCCATATTTCAAATGGATGTTAAAATTACTTTTCTTAACAAAGAAGTCTACGTGGAACCTCCTCTCGGATTAGGGTTGGCACATGGGAAAGTTCTTTGTTTGCAAAAATCCTTGTATGATATAAAACAAGCAATAAGGCTTGGTATTATCGCTTTAGCAATGTGATGGTTCAACTAGGTTTTAAATCTTGCTACACTGACACTGCATTGTTTATTAGGTCTTTTGATGCAAGTATAGTCATTTTGCTTCTCTATATGGACGATATGATTATCACAGGAGGTATGAAGATATTAAGTAAATTGCAAAGAAATTCTTCAGTACAGCTACAATACCCTTCAATCAATTGAAAGGAAGCCCATTTAGGTTACGGTCACACCTACACTAAAAGTCAAAAACTTATTAATTTTTATATGTAGATATTCTACAAATTGCAAAGAAATTCTTCAGTAAAGGTACAATATCCTTAAATCAATTGAATGAAAACCCATTTAAAGCTCAATGCTGAAATTTCCAAAATTAAAATGAATGTACATCATTAAGCAGAATACTCACAAGTGCTACAAATTTTTTTTTTCTCAGAAAATGGGGTCAGGGGCAAAAGGGGAATATTTACAAGAATTTGGGGTGTTCACAATATATAGCCAATAATCATACATTTTATGAATGAACAAAGCACATCGAAATGGATTGTCACTATGTTCGGGAAGAACACTTGAAGGGACGATTCATTTACCATATGTTCCATCCGAATTTCAGATTGTGGACTTCTTCAACAAAGCTCTCCCTCTACCTCACTTTTTTTCTTCTTAACGAACTTTCGGTGATCTCACTGTAAGTTCGAGGGAGAGTGTTAAAATATGTTGTATTGATATATATATATATAAATATCAGATATACGTATATATGTATATATATTTATTTTTTTGGATATAAACTGAAATACCCATTAGGGGTATTTCAATAATTTCATATTGTAATAGGGGTCAGCCTATACGGGCTAATTTTCTTTTCTTTTTTCTTTTCTTTTATTTTTATTTTTATTTTTTAGTCTTTTTTAAATATAGCTATTTATAACCATTGGGAGGTAGAATGCCATTGCGGTTGAAGGGAAAGTTTTATAGGACGACTATTAAGCCCGCTTTACTATATAGTACGGAATGTTGGGCTGCCAAAAGACATCATATTCAAAAAATGAGTGTAGCTTAGATGCGTATGCTTAGATGGATGTGTGGAAATACAATAAAAGATAAGATTCAGAACTAGGAGATACGTAAGAAGGTAGGCGTTGCACCCATTGAAAATAAGATGAGAGAGAATCGTTTACGGTGGTTTGGACATATTCGACGAAGGCCTAATGATGCTCCAGTTAGAAGGATGGAGAAATGGGAAAATATATTAGTTATAAGAGGTCGGGGTAGGCCTAGGAAGACATGGATGGAGGTGATAGGAAAGGATATGAATGCTTTGAACCTCACCGAGGACATGGCATTGGATAGAAATGAATGGAGGAGAAGGATTCATGTGGAAGATCCAGAATGATTTGCTTTGTTGGTTCATATCGCCGACCCCAATTGTTTTGGGATGAAGGCGTAGTTGTTGTTGTTGTATTTATGTGTGCATTGAACCTGCCAATACTACAAAGCTAATATTCATATGAAACTCAAAGGAGAAAAAAGTAATAACAATTGTATACAGCTAGTATGTTTCAAAGGAACAAATAAGGAAATGTAGGAATGTCGAAGAAAGCAAACATTACCTTCAACACATTGATACGATCAGTTTCGTTAATAGAAACCACCTGGAGTAGAGCACTATTCATAACACCTATGACTGCATGTGATTTCTCTAAACTTTCATTGCCCAGATCATCGTCCATTACCCCCTCACCATCTACATGCTGCAAATTGTTTTTATTTAACAACAGCTGACATCGCATAAGAAATTTCTCCAGAACAAAAAGGAAACCCCATCTAATATAGTTATATTTCGACTTCAGTAGCCCACACAAGATCCATGTTGTCAAAGGAACTGCATTCCAGGTAGAAGGGTCCTGGATTACTAGCATTTCAAGTTGTTGCTGCAACTTTTTCATGTTCATCCAGATACTGCTCGTCTCATTATCACTAATGATATCAGAAACAAGCAGTTCAATAAGCCATGTATAACCATTTTGACGGTATGCAGTCCTTTTTGAGTGAAGAAGGGAATGCAGAGTAGCCCAAGAAAGCCTGACTTTTGCCAAGTCAACATCAGCATCAGTAACGGTATCATGAATGCTTTCAAAAGACTTGAAAACTTTTGTAGTTTGCATCATATCTAAGAACTCTCCATCTAAATGTGTAACCATGCTTATCACTGAATCAAACTCAGTTGTGATATTCTCCAACAGCTGCAAAAAAAAAGGATCAATTAATATAATAGTGTCATAAACTCGTAATATAATCTCCCAGTTTAAAGCTAATTCTGAGAAGACAGCCAATTAGATAACATATTGAACAGAACAACCAAAAACTCTATCAGAATCAAAGAAAATTTTTCAAAACCCAAGAAAAAATGAGGATATAATTTTGACTAATTGCATGCCCAATAATAGAACTTACAGTAGCATTTAAATGACCAAAGATGTGATAAGTAGACATAGCTGAAGATATGGATCTTCTTAAGAGCCCTCCTATGCCATCCACTCCATGCTTGATTGCCATATAAAAAGCTTCAGGCCCATCTACCAGATGAAGCATCATCGCCAGAGGCTGAATCTCATCATCACTATAAAATGAACCTCCAGTAGACAAGGAGATTTCATTCAGTTTGTGCAAAATATAGTCAAAAAACACTGCAAAGAGATTCCTCTTTTCTTCTGCTGAGTTAGCTCTTGAATACTGCAAAATAAAACCCACAAATGATGTTGGAATTCTTGAAAGACTAGTGCTTATAAGTCATTTACAGGAAACATAAAATGACATTTTCTCCTTTATTTTTGTCCCTGTGCTGCTTGGAGGAAGCCTGGCAGATATTGCACAGAGTTTGGGATATCATCTGCCATAGTATTTACATGGAACACCCTGTGTCAGTTCTCTAGCCATGAAAGAACAGAGACCATGAAAAATCATTTCACCTTTTTATTAGGAAGCATAGGTGGTTCTCAGAAAAAAATAGCAAAAAAATTATACTTAGAGTCGAGACCAGGAGGAATGCATAAACCAATGCTTCCATAAATTTGATTGTGTTTTACAACTATAGTTTCCATACCTTTTCATTTGGGATCATTTCCCAGACAAGTGAAAGTCAACAATAATGTCATGGTTTAAATCAATATTTCTCCAGTACAAATATAAAATAAAATTATAAAACAGAGACTAGTCATGGGAGAAATGTTGTATCAGACTACCTGTTTCCTTATAGTTGGATCACCTAGCTTTTGGAAGGCTCAGAATTCCAATTTAGCATGTAAATCTAGGTCGATACATGCAAAAACATCTCTGAACAAGGTTCTAGCATCATGGAATACTTGTTTTATTATACTTTATACATGTGTATTTTATACTCTAAACATAAACTTTTTATTTCTTTCTGATATTTTTATATCTTTTATTTTCTAAGTGTGGAGATTTTCCAGAGATTTATCAAATACCGAAATTGTCACTAAGACTTGCCTTGCCAAGATATAGCCGACATTGATATTTATTTCTATGTTTCCATTTTTCTTTTCATGAATGCTTAGGTGAAACATTAGCATTCATGAAACCAGTAGAGTTTTTACATAAAAGAATGAACATAGATATTATTGGATGCCCAAAGAAGAGCAAAAAAGGAGGAAACTAATGTAAAATGATCAAGTGATTTTACTCTCCAATAGTTTTAACCAGAGTTATCGAAAGCACCATAGGGAGTGGGGAAGCGCTTTTCCACGAAGCGTGTTTTGAAAGCACGAAACGTCGCACTTCTGAAACGTGCTAGGAAGCGCACAAAAAAATTGGGAAACCCTCGCTTTCTAGGTCGCTTCCGAGATGATTCTTGGTTCGCTTTTAAGTTGTCCCATGCTTCCCGCTACCTAAAATTTTGAAAGTGCCTTTTCCCGCTTCCGGTCTTGCTTCCTCGACAGGCAACTCTGGTTTTAACTCTAATTAGTTATTACTATGCATTATTTTTTAAAACATGTTCTAATGTTTCCTTTTAACAATTAAAAAATAAAATGGCCTATTATTTCAAACTATTATCTTATGGTTTAGGAACTAAATTGGCAAGATCAAGAATCATTATTCCCAATTTAGGGAAAGTGTACGAAAGCTCAAGAAAAGCATGTAGGAATCATGGGGCATAGCATGGTTCTCACCACATTTGAAATGCAAGACATCCCATGCTTTTGAGAAAGCATGCTTCTAACGTCTATGTTAAATTAATGTGTACATATTCATTGATAAACGTATATTTATAAATATATGTAATATTAGGGGTATTCTGGTCATTTCGTATAATGTATTTTAGTACAGTCCATTAGGGACTGAAAAGTCTTTCTTTTTTGTTATTTTTAATTGTTAAAGTCAACATGACTGTTGGGAGTGTTAAAATGTAAACTTGTGTGTGTGTGTATATATATATATATATATATATATATATATATATATATATATAATATTTTTCCTTTTTCTGTAATTTTTTTCTGTTTTTGTATTTTGTCATCTAGCTCAATTTGAACTAGAATGACATAACTAGTCAAATCTTAGTTAAGACTTGACTAGCAATAGAGTCGTTGGACTAGAGTCCAACGACTCTATTGAGTCCCTCAATCTCTCCCTCTCTCATAGTGTATATATATAGGGGTACAGCCCCTCTTGTAATGCATGTAAAATGCTTCTTAAGCATTGCTTTCTCCTTGTTCAATAAAAGAATATTTTTATTCCTTTTTGTTTCCTTTTATACCCTTCTTAAGGGCTATGTCATAGACCCGCGTCAACGCGATGCGGGTGTGGCACCCAGTGCAGTCAACCCGACCCTGGGTGCGGTCAACGCACCCAGGGTCATTTTGGTCCATTTTTTGGATTTTTTGTTAAAAATTGCCCTATGAAATGGGTGCGGAATTTAAAAAAATATCTTGGGGTGGGGGTGGGGGTGGGGGTGGGGGTGGGGGTGGGGGTGGGGGGGGCTGCTTGCCTGCTGACCGCACAGCGGGACCCGCGGACCCCCCTTTATATATATATATATATATATATATATATATATATATATATATATATATATATATATATATATATATATATATATATATATGTGTGTGTGTGTGTGTTTTTTTATTTTTTATTTTGCCGCACCCCCGCACCCGCACCCACACCCATGTGACATAGCTTAAGGGTTATGTTAAGACATCATTTCGAATCTCAGTTCGTGTTTGGAAGATCATCATCTCATTTCATGGTATTAGAGCGGTGGAAGTATTAGACCTTAAGAAAAGATGCCTCGATTTCCGTGCTTGTTTGCAAAAGTGTTCGCCACTTGAAGAGAAGTGTTTTATCACTTCGTTGGGAAAGATTCCACATCTTGTTGTATTGTATCTCTTTATTTTTCTCACTTCTCTTCTTGTTTCTCTTCTATCCCTATTCTTTCTCTCTCCTTGTAATCGATGGATGACAATGATAAAGTCACCGTCATGCCAATGAAATTGAGCGATACAAACTATATAACATGGGTATATGGGGAAAAGGCCTATGGGGGATTGTGGATGGTTTTGATTCGGAACCTAAGTTATATCTTACTAAAAAGGAGGGAGATAAAGAGGTTCCTCTATCGGAAGAAGAGAAAATCAAGGCTCTAGCCTCTTACGAGAAAAAATAGAAAGAGTGGAGAATATCTAAGGCATGGGAATACCTTAAAAATATATATTCCCTTAAAGATATTGCACACGTGTGCAGTATCCAAGAAAAAGTTTGAATGATGACCCAAGGATACAAAACAATTCGTGAATATTACAATGGTTTGTCCGAACTTTGGGAAGAACTTTTCCTTTTAGAACCAAAGTGGAATTGTGCCGAAGACATCGAGCTTCGTCAGAAGCAACTCGATGCTGAACATTTTTACCAGTTTATAACTGGATTGAGGCCGGAATTTAAAACCACTAAATCGGCCCCTCTTTCACCGAGGAAAAATTCCTTCTATTGTTGAAACTATTGAAGAATTAACAATGAAAGAAAATAGTCTCCGGAAAGGTTCTTCTAAAACTGAAGATGATTTTGTTCTAATTGTGTCTAGACCAAAGAATCATGTTCGATCTTATAGACCTCCTCACTTTAATCGTCAAAATGGTGACTATGACAAGAAGAAAGTTATTTGTCATCATTGTCATGAACAAGGACACTACAGGCCACAATGTCCCAAACTTAAGGAGCTGAGAGAGAAAAGAGCTACAATTGCTGGATCGAAGCCCAAAGATCAAGATGCACCAATTTCCATGGTCCAACAAAAGTGTCTTTTCTTCATCTGAAGCTTCAATCGGCACAGCAGCCTCATCTTTTTTCGATCCAGGTAAAATTTCTCGGCTCCTTGACTCTGGTGCATCTTTTCATATGACCACAAATAATCAAAGTTTATCCGAATATGTTAAAAACAAAACAAGTGTGTCAAAGGTCTTTACAGCCAATGGGACTTCTTGAAACAGAAGGAATAGGAAATTTTGAAAAAAATTTGTAAAACAAAGAAATTTTTTATTCCAGAAATTAGATATGTTCCCAAATTGAATTTAAATCTTCTATCTGTATCTCAAATTTCTAACTATGGGTGTAATATTTTATTTTCTTCTCATAGTTGTTGGGTATAGGATCGCCAGTCAGGCAAGCTGATTGGGGAAGGCCATACAGAATGACTCTATTACATGGATTTTTTGAAAATGCCGAAGAATGTTTTTTGCTATAATATTCAGAAAATTGAGTTGGAATTGTAGCATAAGAGACTTGCCACCCACATATAGCCAAAATCCAACTTTTTTCAAATCTAGGGAAATTTTGTAACTCTGAATCATTTGACTGTAAAGATTGTACTCCTAGCAAAATGAAAAGATTATCATTTCAGAACAGAACTTTTTTCTCTTAAAGACCACTTGAATTAGTACACTCGGATGTTTGGGGTCCTGCACCAGTAATTTCTAAAGGAGGATTTGCTTACTATGTTATTTTCGTCGATGATTTCTCTCGACATACGTGGATTTACTTTCTTAAACATAAGTCTGAAATATTTTCATACTTTCAAACATTACATAATATAGTTAAAAACAAGTTTCAAAATGATATTACCATTTTTCGCACAGATTCAGGAGGAGAGTTTTTATCCACAGATTTTAAAAATTATCTTAAGTCACATGGCATCACACATCAAAGATCTTGTCCTTATACACCTCAATAAAATGAGCTGGCAGAACGTAAACATCATCATATTATGGAAACCACTAGGACTTTATTAATAGCAAATCAAGTCCCGAAAGACTTTTGGGCAGAAGTTGCCTTAACTGCTACCTATCTTATCAATAGGATGTCATCCTCTTCTTTACAAAATATCGCTCTCATTGAAAAACTTATGAACGTTTCTTCAGACTACTCTAGACTAAGAATATTTTGGTGAAAATGTTTCATATTTACCGACAAAAATGATAAACTTTCTCTCGTGTGATTCCCCGTGCCTTTCTAGGATATGCTGAAAATCAGAAAGGTTATAGGTGTTTTGTCTTCAAAAATAATAGATTATATGTGTCTAGAAATGTTTCCTTTCTCGAAAAGGAGAGCTTCTTTGATTTTTGAAAAACCAAAGGAAGACACTGAGTACTCTTTTTTGTTAGATCTGACATCAAAATCTGATGAATATGATCTTGACTATAACTTTGATAATGATCAAGGAATTATTGATCTTCATCATAATGTTGACAATGAAGAAGTTCATAGAGACACTAGTATCCAATATTCCAAGCGACAAGGGTCTAATCCTCCATGTGCACTTGAAAAATACTCTGACATTCCAACTAGACGATCATCCTGAGTCTCGAGGCCTCCATGAAAGTTTGTGTCATACGAGTCCTTCTCACCTACATATAGGGCAGTCATTGCATTAATTCACTCATACGAAGAACCATTTACGTATCTCAAAGAAAAAAATGATGTCAAATGGATAGAAGCCATGAAAGTTGAATTAGATGCACTAGAAAAGGCTTCTACATGGAGTATTCAAGATCTTCCTCCAGGGAAGAAAACTATAGGATGTCAATGGGTTTATAAAATTAAAACCAAGAGTGATGGCACTCTTGAAAGATATAAAGCCCGATTAGTAGCCAAAGGTTATGCCCAAGAATATGGCATTGATTATGAAGAAACCTTTGCTCATGTAGCTCATATGACAACTGTCAGAACCTTAATTGCCTTAGCCTCTATCAAGAAATGGTTCATTTTTCAAATGGATGTCAAAAATGCCTTTTTAAATGGAAAGCTAATTAAAAAAGTATACATAGAACCCCCTCCTGGTCTAAGTATTCCTAAGGGTAAAGCCCATCACTTACAAAAAGCCTTTTATAGACTTAACTAAGCACCAAAAGCTTGATAGATTTAGTCGTGTTATGATTGATATTGGTTTTCAATTTTGTTTAACTAACACTGTTTTGTTTATTAAGAATTCTGATGCAGGAATCATTGTACTTTTTCTTTATGTGGATGATATGATCATCACTGAAAGCGATAAACAGGGAGTTGAAACGATCAAAACACTTCTTAAATCTCATTTTGAAATGACTGATTTAGGCTTATTGAGATATTTTTTAGGCATTGAAGTTACTTCTTCTCCTAAAGGATATTTATTATCTCAGACTAAATTTGCTTTTGACATTGTTTCCAGGTCTGGTATTACTGATGATAAGAAAGTAGACACTCCAGAAGTTGTTAATGTTAAAATGAAGATTGATGATAGAGAACTTGTTGATCCTACTCCTTACAGACAAATGAAGATTGATGATGGAGAACTTTTTGTCGATCCTACTCCTTACAGACAGCTTGTCAGGGCATTTTCCTATCTATCAATTACCAGACCAGATATACCACATGTTGTTCACACAGCAAGTCAGTTTCAACATGCTCCTACTTCTGTTCATATGAGAGCAGTCATGCGTATTATCAGATACATTCAGTCATCTCTTTCACGAGGACTTTTCTTGTCTTCTTCCTCCTCTCTTGATTTACTTGCATATACTGATGCCGATTGGAGAGGTGATCCCAATAACAAACACTTGACCATTGGTTTTTATGTCTTTTTAGGTGAATCATTAATCTCGTAGAGGTGCAAAAAGCAGCAGAAGGTATCTTTATCATCCACTGAAGTTGAATACAAAGTCATGGCAACCACGACCATGAAAGTAGTTTGGCTCTGACTACTGCTTGATGACATGGGAGCTAAAGCAACAAAAGCTTCACAGATGTGTTGTGACAACAAAAAGTGTGATCTACATTGCAAGTAACAGAACATTCCACGAACGCACCAAACACATCGAAATAGATTGTCACTACGTCAGAGAGGAATATCTACATGGGACAATTGATCTGTCATATGTTACTTCAGAATATCAGTTAGCAAACTTCCTTACAAAGCCTCTCGTTGCTCCCCGATTTCACTTTCTCTTAGACAAACTTTCGTTCATTATACCATAAGTTTGAGGGGGGGGTGTTAAAATGTAAACTTGTAAATTTATATATATATATATATATATATATAATATTATTATTATATTATTATTATTATATATATAAATAATATTTTTTCTTTTTCTGTTTTTTGTATTTTGTCATCTAGTTCAATTTAAACTAATGACATAACTAGTCAAGTCTTAGTTAAGACTTGACTACCAATAGAGTCATTGGACTATAGTCTAACGGCTCTATTTAGAGTCGTTGGACTGAGTCCAACGACTCTAGTGAGTCCCTCATTCTCTCCCTCTCTCATATTGTGTATATATAGGGGTATAGCCCCTCTTGTAATGCATGTAAAATGTTTCTTAAGCATTGCTTTCTCCTTGTTCAATAAAATAATATTTTTATTCCTTTTTGTTTCCTTTTATACCCTTCTTAAGTGTTATGCTTAAATGTCTTGTTAAGACATCATTTCGAATCTCAGTTCGTGTTTGGAAGATCATCATCTCGGTTCAGGGAGGTCAGTCCAATGACTTATGGACTGCCTCCCTTTATGTAATGTGAGGCTCTAAAAATAGAGCCTCACCTCCCCTTGTATGTGTATGCTTTACAAAAGCATTTGATGAGTATTAATACAAAATCCTTTTTCTATGCTCTTGTGAGCTATATGTTTTTGTGATCTTGTGGGTTTCATATTTTTGTATCTCTTTTATGAGATTGTTATTGGTCCATTAGAGACCATATTTTATTTGTGCACTTGTGTAGCCGTTTGTTGGCATTGTGTCAGAGCTTGAAAGCTATCTTTGGATTATCCTACTTGTGGTTATACTCTTCATCTTTAGTCTTCATCCAAGCCTTCTACACAAGAATCCTTCGTTATGGGAGAAAGAGATGTTGCCTTTGTGATCTCCTACAAGCTCAATAAAAACAATTATTTAATGTGGGCAACCGCTATGGATAATCACATCAAAGGTAAAAAGTATGAGATTTTGTTAGTGAAACCACTAATGAACCTCAACTCAAATTGACAAGAAAAGAAGATCAAGTCAAAGTTCTATCCGAAGAAGAAAAAGAGAAAGCTTTGCAAGAATATCAAAACAAGTTTGAAGATTGGGAAGCTAACAATGCTCAAATTCTCTCATGGTTCATGAATACCATAGAGTTCAAAATCGCCACCAACATCATCAAGTTTAAAAGGGCATGTGATGCATGGATTTTTCTAAAGAGTACCTTCATCCAAAAAGATATGCCTTGGCTATATTATCTTCAAGACAAGGTACGTAATACCAAACAAAGAGATAAAAGTATAAGAGACTTTTATAGTATTTTATCTCCCATTTGGAATGAACTAGCTATGTTAGAACCAAAATGAGAAGGTTCGGCTATTGAAATAAGGTCACAATTAGAAAGATAAAATCTTTTCTCTTTTCTTTATAGTTTCCGAACGGAATTTGAGCAAGTTAGGTGCTCCATGCTTCATAGGACTTTGAATCCTTTTATAAGTGAGCCGCTTGCTCAAATTTGCCAAGACGAAACAAGACTTGGAATACACAAGTCTAATGATGAGGTTTTTGTCGTATCAAGACTCGAAAATTTTGTAAAAACATATAAACCACCTCACTCTAAAAGAAAATTCAATAAAGAATGACATAATGGGGGAGGAGATAAAGAAGGATACAAAGGTAAAATCATTTGTCATCATTATAAAGAACCGGGGCATATAAGACCGGATTGTCCCACGTTTAAGAAAGTGGCCGCCATAAGTGAAGAACCTGAAGAATCAAAGAAAAGGAACAGCTTCAATGATTTGACCATTGCCCAAATAGCAGAGGCCGTCTCGCAAATTCTTAAAGTCACTCCTACATACAACGTCGTCATCTCCTCCTCTTTTCCTACAGGTAAGTCTTCTTGGATTTTGGATTCGAGAGCCTCTTTTTACATGACTCATAATAAGTCTCTTTTATCTGATTACACTAATTCATATTTTATGTGTATCAATCGCCGATGATACTTCTTTAAAAGTTAAAAGTAGAAACCTCGGCAATATCTCAAAAAACTTTTTTATTCCAAATGTGAGGGTTATTCCAAAATTAGACTTAAAATTTTTTTCAGTTTTTCAAATTTCTGATTATGGATGTAAAGTATTCTTCTCATCTAAGGCTTGTTGGGTGCAAGATCCCCGGTCAGGGAAGCTGATTGAGCAAGGTTATAGAAGAGATCTTTACTATATAGATTTCTTATGTTTACCCAAAAACTCTTTGTAATCATGTCAAAGACATTAATTTAGATCTTTGGCATAAAAGATTAGGACACCCAAGTATATCCAAATTATCTTGTTTTCCATTTATTGAAAAATTTTATAAAGATAAAGATTTTGTAAGTGAAGATTGTATACTTGAAAAAATGCAAAATATGCCTTTTGGATCTAGACTCCTTGTCTAATCAAATTTTTTAATTAGTGCATTCGGATGTATGGGTCTCGCTCCCATTATGTCAAAAGGTGGTTATTCATATTGTGTTACATTAATAGATGATTTTAGTAGACATACTTGGATATACATCCTTGAACTCAAATCTAAAGTCTTTTCGTGTTTTAAAAACTTTCATAATCTTGTTAAAAATCAATTTAAAACAAATATTAAAGTCTTCCGCTCTGATTCAGGGGAGAGTTTCTTTCAAATGAATTTCAATTATATCTAAAAACTCATGGTACTGTACATAAAAGATCTTGTGCTAGGACCCCCCCCCCAAAAAAAAGTGGTATTTCCGAAAGAAAGCATTGTCACATTATTGAAACTACTAGAACCCTACTTATTTCAAAAAAAAATCCAAAAAAAAATAATTGGACGAAGCCGCCCTCACCGCGTATATATAATAAATAGAATACCTTCTCAAACGTTGGAAAACAAATCTCATACTGAAAAACTTTTTAAAATTTCTCCCGAATTGAAAAGGCTAAGGGTATTTGGATGTAAATGTTTTGTACTTCTTGAAAAATATAACAAACTCTCTCCTAAAGTTATAAAATATGTTTTTCTTGGATATGTCAAAAATCAAAAAGGCTATCGATGTTATGATCAACAAATGATAAACTTTATGTTTCTAGAAATGTTACTTTTCTTGAAAATGAAAATAGATTTGATTTTGAAAAAGCTAAGGAAGAATCCAAGTATGCCTTCTTATTTGATTTGTTACCTAAATCAAATAATGAAATTGTTGATGATAATGACATTGTTAATTTTGAGTCTATTAATGACTCAAGTGAAGAAAGAGAATCAACTCAATACTCTAAACAAGACAATGAGAAGCATCCATGTGATTTTGAAAGATGAAATCAATCAAGAAATTTTAAAAAAACTAGTGTTAGAAGATCTAAACGAATACATAGGCCTCCAAATAGAATTGTCTCTTATGAATCCTTCTTCAAACTATAGGCATTGTCTTCTAGCAATTCATCCATATCATGAACCATCTAACTACAACGAAGCTAAAAACATATAAGAATGGGTTGAAGCCATGAAAATAGAATTAGATGCATTATACAAGGCCCATACTTGGGCAATTCAACCTCTTCCCAAGGGAAAGAAGACAATAAGGCGTAGATGGGTCTTAAAATCAAAACAAAAAGTGACAGGTCCCTAGAACGATATAAAACAAGATTAGTTACAAAAGGATACTCTGAAGAATATAAAATAATCATAAAGAAACATTTGCGTCAGTAGCTCGCATAACCACAGTTAGGGTTGTAGTTGCAGTAGCATCCATTAGAAAATGGCCTATATATCAGTTAGACGTTAAGAATGTATTCTTAAATAAAAATTTAAATGGTGTACATGGATCCTCCCCCTGGTTTGACTATTGAAAATAGGATGGTTCTTCGTCTTCAAAAAGCTTTGTATGGGCTTAAACAATCCCCTAAAGCATGGTATGATCGGTTTAGTGATATTGTGTTGAACCTTTGACTTAAATTGTGTTACACTTATACTGCTCTTTTTGTAAGATCTACAAGTACCTCACTTATAATTTCCCTTTTGTATGTTGATGATATGATCATCACTGAAACTAATCAGAAGAAAATTAAAAAAAAATAAAATTATGCTTAAAAAATCTTTTGATATGACTGACCTTGGTTTTTTGAGATATCTTTTAGGAATTGAAGTAGCCTACTTGCCAAGAGGGTACATTTTGCATCAAATCAAGTTTGCAGCTGATATTGTTGAGCGTTTGAGAATTTCTGACACAAAATATGTTGATACTCCTGAAGTGATAAATACAAAAATGAGAATTGAAGACGGAGTTAGATGATTCAACTCCTTATAAGCAACTTATCGAATCATTAATATACTTGTCTATTATCAGGTCAGACATTGCGCATGCAATGCAAGTCAGTTTCAACCTATGTCACATGGATTCGGCCAGACATGTGTCGCACCCACGTCAATGTGATGCGACGCAGGTGTGGGTGAGGCACCCGGTGCGATCAACCCGACCCTGGGTGCGGTCAATGCACCCAGGGTCATTTTGGTCCATTTTTTGGCATCCGCCGAGAGGAGGGACCATAGCTTGTCAATGTTGACGATGTGGCAGTAGAACTTGTTCCTGAGCTTGTGGAAGTAGCGCATACCGACCTTGCCGAAGTACCCAGGGTGGCACTTGTCGAAGAGGATTCGGTGGTGATGCAGGCCTCCGGCGTTACAGCGGCCTCAGGGGTGCTTTCGGTGCTTCCCGATCCGGCTGTGCCCGACGCTCACATGACCCCTCTTGTGATTCTTCTTGAACCGAGTGGTCATCTTCTCCCAGCGACTACGAGGATAAAGGGAAGAGATGAAGAAGAGGAGCAACGGCGATTAGGGTTTTTGAGCATTTGGGGAAGCGGGTATCTCCTTTTATTGTGGCTAAGGAGATGAGAAATTACCGAAACAGACAATTCTCATTCAAAATTGGCAGATGAGCCCCTGTGGGATGGGAGTTCGAATGAACTGGATTCGGGTGGACTTCTTATCCGAATCCGACCCATTATTAAGGGATTTCGATCCTAAATTAAGATCCAAATTTACTTTCGGGCTTACATGTTTGGATATTGGAATCTTCTGAATTCTCATTTGAATTCAAGATTGTTACTTACTCTTGAACTTTATTTGGATTAAGATCTGATCCATTTAGTCTTTTTTACATTCAAAAACTTATTTTCCAATTTTTCTATTGGATCCAGTATGATCATTCAAAATTCAGATCTGGATCCGAAGTGACTACATTGGAACTAGTTTGGATCCAAAATCAGATTCGGACCTGCTGCACAATCCAGCCTGTATCATACCCATTTGAGCCACTAATTGGAGAACTTCGACTCGGATCCTGTATCCGATATGGGACTAGCGCCCAAGACTTCTTGGTTTCTTCTTAAGTTAAATAGGAAGGAATATGGATGAGGTGAATGGAATTTGAATACGTTTTGTTTCACTGAATGGTATCCCCAATATTGACCTGCGCCGGGGGAAACCCCGATCTCTCTCTCTCTCTCTCTCTCTCTCTCTCTCTCTCTCTCTCTCTCTCTCTCTCTCTCTCTCTCTCTATATATATATATATATATATATATATATTATTAAGGGATTTCGATCCTAAATTAAGATCCAAATTTACTTTCGGGCTTACATGTTTGGATATTGGAAATCTTCTCAATTCTCATTTGAATTCAAGATTGTTACTTACTTACTCTTGAACTTTATTTGGATTAAGATCCCATCCATTTAGTCTTTTTTACATTCAAAAACTTATTTTCCAATTTTTCTATTGGATCCAGTATGATCATTCAAAATTCAGATCTGGATCCGAAGTGACTACATTGGAACTAGTTTGGACCCAAAATCAAATTCGGACCTGCTGCACAATCCAGCCTGTATCATACCCATTTGAGCCACTAATTGGAGAACTTCGACTCGAATCCTGTATCCGATATGGGACCAGCGCCCAAGACTTCTTGGTCTCTTCTTAAGTTAAATAGGAAGGAATATGGATGAGGTGAATGGAATTTGAATCCGTTTTGTTTCACTGAATGGTATCCCCAATATGGACCCGCGCCGGGGGAAACCTCTCTCTCTCTCTCTCTCTCTCTCTCTCTCTCTCTCTCTCTCTCTCTCTCTCTCTCTCTCTCTCTCTCTCTATATATATATATATATATATATATATATATATATATATATATAATTTTTTTTTTGCCGCACCCCGGCACCCAAGGTTTTTGAAAGTGTCGCACCCGCACCCATGTGACATAGGTTTCAACATGCGCCAACATCGGTTCACATGAGTGCAGTATTAAGAATAGTTCGATACATCAAGAAAACTATATCTAAAAGGCTATTCTTATCATTTTCATCATCTTTAAACCTTATTGCTTATACTGGAGATCTCAATAATTGTCACTCAACTACAGGTTTTGGTGTGTTTGTAGGTGATTCCCTCATTTCTTGGTGATGCAAAAAATAACAAAAAGTGTCTTTAGCTTTCACGAAAGTTTAGTACAGGGTGACCACTGAGGTTGTGTGAATGAGATCATTACTTTCAGATATGGGTGTTGATGTCAAAACTATGTTGTGATAACATAAGTACCAGCAATCACACATTTCATGAGCAGACAAAACATATTGAGATGGATTGTCACAATGTTCGCGAAGAATATTTGAAGGGAACGATTGCTTTGCCATATGTTCAATCCGAGTTTCAGATTGCAGAATTCTTCACCAAAGTTCTTCCTCTACCAAGATTTTTGTATCTTCTTAGCAAACTTTCGATGATTTCACCGTAAGTTTGAGGGAGAGTTTTAAAATACTATGTACATATTCATTGATATATGTATATTTATAAATATACATATATCAAGGGTATTCCGATCATTTTGTATAATGTATTTTAGTACAGTCCATTAGAGACTGAAAAGTCTCTTTCTTTTATTTTTTTTTGTTATTTTTAATTGTTAAAGTCAACATGACTGTTGGGAGGTCAGGTTGACTGTTGGACTGCCTCCCTTTATGTAATGTGAGGCTCTATAAATAGAGCCTCACCTCCCCTTGTATGTGTATGCTTTACAAAAGCATTTTATGAGTATTAATACAAATCATTTTTTTGTTATGCTCTTGTGAGCTTTATGCTTTTGTGATTTTGTGGGTTTCATATTTTTGTATCTCTTTTATGAGATTGTTATTGGCCCATTAGAGACCATATTTTATTTGTGCACTTGTGTAGCCCTTTGTTGGCATTGTATTTGTGCACTCTTGTTTCATTACAGTCTATACTGAAACCTCATGCAATTTCATAAACTGAAATAGTTGAACAAGTATCTGCATTTTTACATGTACTCTGTATAAGGAGTATCTAACATCGAGTTCATGAGAGCACACACCCATCTAGCCAAGGCGGGCTGTTTTAGTTTGGGGAGTGATAGAAGACTGGACAGGAAGCAGTAAGCAGAACTAAGAGCTTGATCCAATCATGTGTTGCCACTTGTAACTGTACAGCAGCACTTTTCCAAAAATGCCCTATATTATTTGTTGTAAACGTACAGCAGCATTCTATTGGTGGCTTGTCCTTAATGCAAGTTATACTCAAAGTACTGCCAATCTCATGGTCCAATTAATGGTATATTTCTCCCAATGTTTCCCATCATCAGCTTCCACTTCAGCTTAGCCAACAAACAAAGCAACCACAATTTGCTACCAAGGGAAAAAAATAATGTCCATTATCAAAAGGGTCAAAACAAGCCTTAATCAGCTGATATAAATAGTGCAGCAACTGGATTGTGTGAAAAGCTTGTTCACAACGAAGAAAGAAATCACCACACAAACATCTTTCAATTCTCAGATATATTGAAAATGCTTAAGGAAAGAAAAACACGTAAAAATAAACTGATGGAAGAAAAATAGAACTGCGACAAAGAGAGGAAAAAGCGCCTAATCTTTTACACCAAACAGCAAATTGAAACACAGTTTATCTGACTTACCTCCATGCAGACAAACTCGATTCCACCAAGCAACTCAACTTGTTCAACAGAAAACACTGGAACCTCTGAAACGGCATTATCGGAGCCATCTGGAACTTGGTAGAAAAGGTTTGTAAGCATACAGATAAGCTTGCTATGAAGTTCCTCTGCCCAAGAATGCTGTCGACTTATCTCCAAAAGAGATTTAATGACCTGAGAAGACAACAAAATAAATAGTGGTTGAGGCCAAGACAATACGTTCACGTATCCTTCAATCAGCTCAAGCATTTAAATAGCCATTCTTTCAGTACCATACGCTGTCACATGGGTGCGGGTGCGGGTACGGGTACGGGTGTAGAGCAATTTCAAAAAATTTGGACACGGGGACATGGCTATACATATGTATATATATTTTTTTTTAAATATATATATATATAACAATAATAAGACTTGGTCAAAGTTGTGCCCATTAGGGGACATGGCTATATATATTTTTTTAAATATATAAAAATATCATTTTTTTTTAGTTTTTATACGTCTTTTGCCCTAAAAATTGGACAAAAATAGAATCAGTCAAAATTGACCGAGTACAAAATGTGGACAGACTCGGCCCCGGTGAGTTGACCGAGTCCGACACTTGGTTGACTGTGTCCGCCCCGTGTCCGAAGCCGTACCCATGTCGGGGCGTGTCAACGCGGGTGCGTCGACCTTATAGCAGAGTCCGTGTGACTTAGACCATAGGTTTTCTTAGACAAGGTCAGGTTTAGATTGTACATCTTACGTTGTAGCATAATCAAAACCAACTAGACTTCATAAGAATTAAAAAGAGGGGCGAAAACCACACAGCAATTTATCCTACAGTTATGTCAATGACTTTAAGTGCAACAAGATATAATGATTATCATGTGTAATAGTAAAACACAAATTTTCTCTTCTTCATCTCTTCTTAGCTGTGAATTGTATAAGGCCATACACCTGGTTGCCAAAGGACCTAATTGACTACCTCCTAATTTTTCAACAGTGCTAGTGTATGCTAAGTTGCTGACAACATGATTAATGAAAACTGCTTTTCTAGCAGCTTTGGAAAAGTCAAAAGCAAAAAAAGAAACTTGATTGCTTCAGCTGAAGGATTCAACATCACTCCATTATTTCCATGGGTTTGAAGCTGAAATACCAAACTCTTCTGTCATAGCACAACAGCATTGGACACAAAAAACTCTTAGCAAACAAACCCAGCTTCATGATACTGATGATTCTGACCTACTATAATACTACCATCAGGTCACTAGACTTTTCAGCACTTCATGTTCAGACTCAGGATCGTAAATCTTTCACAGTACATAAGTGCAATAAGCACCACCAGGCCACCAGCCATGTGGAGGCAGGTTAAAGAAAAAAGAAACCAATGTGAAAAATTATTAGACTGCTCAAGTTCGCTATAAACTTCAGCTAATGCTTGAGGTACACTTGTACCCACCAAAGCATTAGATGCCATACTTAAGCTTCTCCTCTGGCTCCACACTTCATTTAAGACTTGAAAGCTTAACTTTTTAATAATTTATAGCAATCAATGAAAATTCTCCTCCGGCTCCACATTTCATTTAAGACTTGAAAGCTAAATCTTTTAATAATTTATAGCAGTCAATGAAAATTGAAAAGGAAGTGGGAACTTCCAATCCATTACGTTAAAGGACTGTGCCAGTAAGCCAATAAACCCTATCTTAAACTGACAAAAGTCAACCATTTTTCAAGCCTCGTCATTTGCATGTTAGGCATAAGAAGTAGCCGCTTTCTGCATGCAAGTCCACTCCTTGAAATTTAATTATTTGGTCTATCAATTAAGCTCAAGCTTCTTCCAAGCAGCTCAGCCTGCTTAGCAGTCCTAATGCAAGAAAGCACATAGTACTACAGCAAAGATGTCCATTTTGCATCTTACCTGGCAGCATAAAGGGTTCTAGGATTGTCTAGGGCATATAAATGGTATAAAAGCAGCTCATTTCTCATATATCCGAGGATTAGAGCATGTAACTACAAACCATAGTCTTGGGGTTTCGAATCCCTCCTCACCCACAACTGGCCTCAAAGGGGAAGGGCTCATCCTTTTCTCATATATATATATATATATATATATATATATATATATATATATATATATATATATATATCAGTCTCGACCACGGTTACCGGAAGCGCCATAGCATATGGGAAAGTGTGTTTCGGAAGCGCGAAACGTGGTGCTTCCGAAACATGCGGGAAAGCGGCAAAAAAATTGGGAAGCGCGCTTCCAATTTAGAGGAAGCTCACTTCCCATTATTTTTTCATTTTTGTTTAGTTTTCTAACTTCTTTCTCTTTCTTCGCTTCCCCCTCCCTTCCTAGGTCACTTCCGAGACGATTTTTGATTCGCTTTTAAGTCATCCTGCGCTTCTCGCCTCCTAAAATTTTGGAAGTACCTCTCTTCCCGCTTTCGCTTCCCCAATCGCTTCCAGCTCCCACTTCCCCAACTAACATTGGTCTCGACTAAATCTCCGTAGGGCATTTTCTCGTGATAATATAGGTTTGGTTGATAAATCACATGAAAAACTTGGCAATTGAAAATTTTTGAAAATATAAAAATGGTAGAAATAAGTAAGAAAAATAACATGTTTAGATGATAAAACACATCTAATAAAAGAAATAAGTACCAAAATATAAAAGAAAGAAGAAAAACATAGTTAAGATATAGAAAAGAAGTAATCTTGTAATGTCATGATATTATCATGATAATATTGCGGCATACATAAATTTTTGATATTTTTGAAATATCGTCATATTTTGCCTTTACTATCATTTTGTGAATTTACAACTATATTATCACTATATTTTCAAAACATCGCATATACATACATACATATATATATATGGGTAATACATTTGTGCTAATGAAATATGCTAAATGAAACATGCTAAATGGGTTTGTCAAGCATTTTTTGTTTTATTATTTAATTTGATGATACAAATGTGAACTATGTACTTGATTTTATAGGGACCAGTTCTTGGAGCATTCGATTCCGACACATTGGTGGGTTTGTATAAGGTATAAAAAATAAATGGTCCAAAATTTTTGAGGCTTCAAATTGTTAAAATAAGTTATATATATATATATATATATATATATATATATATATATATATAGTTGTAATTTTATTGCACTTCAAAGGAATTTTGATCATTTACTCTCATGTAATAGTATTGTTCAATAGGAACAGTTTTTTCCACTTTATTTGATCATGCATATATTTTACATTTTATTCATCTTATTTTATGCATTATCCATAGAAAAATCGTATTAAAAACCCATTTTTATCATTAGTTTTGAGAAATCGTATTGAAATGGAAATTATCAAAAAAACGGCAATTTCAAATTTTGCCCTACATTTTTCAGTGGTTTATTTAATTTAGAAGTTTTAAATTTGTAGTTTAATTAGATTAGGAAAGTAGTTACTAATTTTAATTAGTTTAGGAAAAACCGCTTTTGAAAAACACGTTTTTGAGGAAGACTTGTTTTGAAATTTCTGAAAATTTTTCAAACTTCCATAAAAATCATGTAAACCTAATATTTTAGTATAAATAATATTTTTTCCATCCATGGAACACGTTTTTCCCTCTTGAAAAAAAGCAGACCTCTTTTCCCCTTTCTCTTTTCTTCATCCTCCTCTTCGTTCTCAATCGGTTCTCCCCTGTTCTCTTCTTTTCCCCCTCAGATTCGTCTTGATTCTAACGTTTCTCTGTCGCCAGTTCTTCTTGCCTTACTCGACGGAGGTGCGCGCTGCTCAACGAAAAAACCACTTCTTCTTCTCAATCCTTTCATCGGTTTGCTTCTTCTCCCCCGTTTCATTGTAGTTTTAGTTTTTTGCATATCATAAATCATAGCATTGCATGTAGTTTTGTTTGATCATTGCATATTCATCATATTTAGATTAGACTAGTTTAGATTCAACATCTGAAAATATAAAATATATTTATATATATAGCTTAATCTAGTTTAGCCATTTTTCTTGGTTTGCGCATAGAATAAGATTATTTTATTCAAATCAGTAGATCTAACATAGAGTAGTTTTATATTTTTCATGAGTTTTACTTTAGTTTAGGTTCATATTTAGGGTAGATTTAATTTAGATCATGTTCTTCATTTTTGGTGTTTATTAGATTAAATTTATTCGAATTTCTTAATTATCCGATTTAGGTAGATTTAAATTCCAGCAAGTAGTTAGTTTTACTTTCATGTTAAATCTGATTTTTTTACATCAATTAAATTTAATTAAGTTTAGTTTATGTCAGTAGACTAATTAGAAATTAATTAGTTAATTTAAATTATTTGAATTACATTAGCTGATTTTCATTATTGAATTAAATTATCAATTTTGGTTAATTAGTTAATTTGTTGATTGCTTGCTTAATTAGTTGATTAAATTCCTTTTTAGAATTCGGTTAGTATAGCATGTAAGTTAAATTAATTCGGTTTATTTTATAGTTCACGTTTTCTTTTAGTAGTTAATTAGTTTAGTTTGTTTTTTGTTATTCGCATTAGTTAATTCCATAAATTGTTCTTGTTTCTTGTTAGTTAGTTAATTAGTTGTGCTAATTTGTCTTTTAGTTAGTTGATTCATGCTAGTTCTTAGTTAGTTATAGAATTAGTTATGTTATTTTGTCTTTTAGTGTAGTGTTATTCCATAGTGTATTTAGTTTTTTTGTGATTTTTCGTAAAACTAACCCTTAAGGTTTTTATAGTTTTTCGTTGTATCTTTGTGTTTCGTTTGTTTATTTTTGCAGGGAAGCGTTTAGACGTGCAGTGAGCCCTTTTCGTACCCCCGAAAAGTCCTTTGAAGTCCCTAAAAGGTTCCCTCAAAAGGCCTTTCAGGCCCCTCAGAGAGCAAAAGTTCAAGAAAACAAGCATAACCTCAAGAGGGACAAGAAGCTCAAGAACTGAAGACTTTTCCTTATTTTTTTAGATTAGGTTTTTATTTTATATAATTCAATTCAATTTGGGTTTGTAATAAGGCACGTTAATTTTATTTGTTTAAGCCCTCTGCAGGGGGCCGCACTCTCATTTAATTAATTAAATTTTTTAAGGCAATAAAGAGTAGCTTAGTTTTCTGTGGAGTACAAAGTATTTTTTCCGTTCCTTGAGTTCGATCCGGACTTCACCACTAATGTGAACCGGTTTTTATTATTTGATGCACGGTTTGCACAAACATTTTTATTGAAAATATATTTTTAAAAAGCTTTATTGAAAAAGTTGCATCATTATTTTTATTTTTTTCTTAAGTCTTTTAGTGAAAAGAGCATGGACTCATTGGGGGCTCCCCACCAGTCCCAATGACGGTATTGGGAGCCCCCCAATAGAGTATCACGCTCTCATTTTTGTATAAATAGGAGTTGAGTGGCTTGAGCCCCTCTCTTGTATTTCAATTCTTTGCTTAAGCATTTCTATTCAACAAGGATAATATTTTTTAGTTTTTACCTTTGTATTGTCCTTTCTTGGACTTGTGCATGTGCTTATGCACTTTGTTTTGTAATTCTGCATACTTCATTAAATGGTATTAGAGCCATAGTGCTCTTGGTTTTCTTTGTGATTGTGGAAAAGCATTTTCAAGTGTTCGTGTGTTTGTGGTGCTTGTGATGAAAGTGAACATGTTCTTCCACATTTTTTTCTCTCTTTCTCTCTTCTAACATTCAAAATGGAACATCAACAAAAAATTAATCTCTCAATGAAAAATAACCTCAAAGGAAAGAAGCTTTGGGGATATGCGATGGGCACTATCACGGAGCCTCAACTAAAGCTCACCAAACTAGAAGGAGATCAAGAGAAGGCCTTAGAAAGAGATGCTTGAATGAAAGTTATTCATGATCATCATGTTAAAATGTAAAACTGTACATATATGTATATATAATAATATTATATTATTATATATATATATATAAATACATTTTTAATTTCTTTCTTTTCTGTATTTTTTTTCCTTTATTTTTATTTTTTGTCTTTATGTCATCTAGTTCAGTTTGAACTAGAATGACTGTTGCTAGTTAAGTCCTGTCCAGACTTGACTAGCAATAGAGCTGTTGGACTGTGCCCAACAGCTCTATTGAGTCCTCTTTCAGCTGTGTATATAAAGGGGTGCAGCCCCTCTTGTATTTTTCTCCAATGCTTCTTAAGCAATTGGTTTTTCATATCAATAAAGAATACATTTTTATTTTTATTTTGTTTCCAGTTATACCCTTTTAAGGGTTATGCTTTAGTGTCATTCTTGACACTTGCTCCTGTTAATCAAAGCTCGTGTTTCGAAGATCCCCATTTCATTTCATGGTATCAGAGCCGCGAAAGTACTAAATCTTGAGGAAAAGCTGCCTCGGTTTCCGTGCCCGTTTGCAAAAGTGTTCGCCACTTGAAGAGAAGTGTTTTATCACTTCATTGGAGAAGATTTCACATCTTGTTGTATTGTTTTTTTTTTTCTTTCTTTCTCATTTTCCTTCTTGTTTCTCTTCTATCCCTATTCTTTCTCTCCTTGTAATCGATGGATGACAATGATAAAGTCACCATCATGCCTATGAAACTAAGCGATACGAACTATGTAACATGGGCTTCAATCATGAAGCACCATATATGGGGAAAAGGCTTATGGGGGATTGTGGATGGTTCCGATTCGGAACCTAAGCTATCTCTTACTAAAAAGGAGGGAGATAAAGACGTCCCTCTATCGGAAGAAGAGAAAATCAAGGCTATTGCCTCATACGAGAAGAAATGGAAAGAATGGAGAATATCTCATGCGAAGATAATGTCATGGCTTATCAATAGCGTTGACATTAAAAAATGCTCAAGTCTTGCCAAATTTGATCATGCCGATAAGGCATGGGAATACCTTAAGAATATGTATTCCCTTAAAGATATTGCACACGTGTGCAACCTCCAAGAAAAAGTTCGAATGATGACACAAGGAGACAAAACTATTCGTGAATATTACAATGGGTTGTCCGAACTTTGGGAAGAACTTTCCCTTTTAGAACCAAAGTGGCATTGTGCCGAAGACATCGAGCTTCGTCAGAAACAACTCGATGTTGAACATTTTTACCAGTTTATCACTGGATTAAGGCCGGAATTTGAAACCACTAAATCGGCCCTACTTCACCGGGGAAAAATTCCTTCTATTGTTGAAACTATTGAAGAGTTAACAATGGAAGAAAATCGTCTCCGGAAAGGTTCTTTAAAAATTGAAGATGATTCCGTTTTAGCCGTGTCTAGACCAGGGAATCATGTTCGATCATATAGGCCTCCTCACTTTAACCGACAAAATGGTGACTATGATAAGAAGAAAGTTATTTGTCATCACTGTCATGAACCGGGACACTACAGGCCACAATGTCCCAAACTTAAGGAGCTGAGAGAAAAAAGAGCTGCAATGCTGGATCGGAGCCTAAAGATCAGGATGCACCAGTTTCCCTGGCCCAACTAATGGAGATCCTTCAGCCTCTCATCAAAGGTGCCTCTTCCTCATCTGAAGCTTCAACCGGCGCAGCAGCCTCATCTTTTTCTGATTTAGGTAAAATTTCTTGGCTTCTTGACTCTGGTGCATCTTTTCATATGATCTCAAATAATCAAAGTCTATCCAAATGTGTTAAAAATAAAACAAGTGTGTCAAAGGTCTTTACTGCTGATGGGACTTCTCTTGAAATAGAAGGAATAGGAGATTTTGAAAAAATTTATAAAACAAAAAAAAAATTTATTCCAGAAATTAGACATGTTCCCAAATTAAATTTAAATCTTTTATCTGTATCTCAAATTTCTGATTATGGGTGTAATATTTCTTTTTCTTCTCATGGTTGTTGGGTACAGGATCGTCAGTCAGGCAAGCTGATTGGGGAAGGCCATAGAGAAGGAGGACTCTATTACATGAATTTTTTGGAAATGCCGAAGAAAGCTTTTTGTTATAATATTCAAAAAATAGAGTTGGAACTGTGGCATAAGAGACTTGGTCACCCACATATAGCCAAAATCCAACATTTTCCAAATCTAGGGAAATTTTGTAACTCTGAATCATTTGATTGTAAAGATTGTATTCTCGGCAAAATGAAAAGATTACCATTTCAGAACAGAACCTTTTTCTCTTCAAGACCACTTGAATTAATACACTCGGATGTTTGGGGTCCTGCACCAGTAATTTCTAAAGGAGGATTTGTTTACTATGTTATTTTTGTCGATGATTTCTCCCGACATACGTGGATGTACTTTCTCAAACATAAGTCTGAAGTATTTTCATACTTTCAAACTTTTCATAATATGGTTAAAAACAAATTTCAAAATGATATTACTATTTTTCGCACAGATTCAGGGGGAGAGTTTTTATCCACAGATTTTCAAAATTATCTTAAATTGCATGGCATCACACATCAAAGATCTTGTCCTTATACACCTCAACAAAATGGACTGGCAGAACGAAAACATCGTCATATTATAGAAACCACTAGAACTTTATTAATAGCAAATCAAGTCCCTAAAGACTTTTGGGCAGAAGCTGCCTTAACTGCCACCTATCTCATTAATAGGATGTCATCTTCTTCGTTACAAAATATCACTCCCATTGAAAAACTTATGAACATTTCTCCAGACTACTCTAGATTAAGAATATTTGGGTGCAAATGTTTCATATTTACTGACAAAAATGATAAACTTTCCCCTCGTGCGATTCCCTGTGCCTTTTTAGGATATGCTGAAAACCAGAAAGGTTATAGATGTTTTGACTTCAAAAATAATAAACTATATGTGTCTAGAAATGTTTCCTTTCTTGAAAAGGAGAGCTTCTTTGATTTTAGAAAATTAAAAGACGTCACTGAGTACTCCTTTTTGCTAGATCTAACATCAACATCTGATGAATATGACCTTGATTGTAACTTTGATGATGATCCAAGAATTATTGATCTTAATGTTGAAAATGAAGAAGTTCATAGAGATACTAGTATTCAATATTCCAGGCGACAAGAGTCTAATACTCCATGTGCACTTGAGAAATATTCTAACATTCCAACTAGACAATCATCCCGAATCTCGAGGCCTCCAGAAAAGTTTGTATCATACGAGTCTTTCTCACCCACATATAGGGCAGTTATTGCATTAATTCACTCATATGAAGAACCATCCACATATTTTCAAGCAAAAAATGATATCAAATGGATAGAAGCCATGAAAGTTGAATTAGATGCACTTGAAAAGGCTTCTACATGGAATATTCAAGATCTTCCTCCAGGGAAGAAAGCTATAGGATGTCGATGGGTTTATAAAGTTAAAACCAAGAGTGATGGTACTCTTGAAAGATATAAAGCCCGTTTAGTAGCCAAAGGTTATGCCCAAGAATATGGGATTGATTATGAAGAAACCTTTGCTCCGGTGGCTCGTATGACTACTGTCCGAACCTTAATTGCCTTAGCTTCTATCAAAAAATGGTCTATTTTTCAAATGGATGTCAAAAATGCTTTTTTAAATGGAAAGCTAGTTGAAGAAGTATATATGGAACCCCCTTCTGGTCTAAGTATTCCTAAGGGTAAAGTTCTTCGCTTAGAAAAAGCTCTTTATGGACTTAAACAAGCACCAAAAGCTTGGTATGATAGGTTTAGTCGTGTTATGATTGATATTGGTTTTCAATTTTGTTTAACTGACACTGCTTTGTTTATTAAGAATTCTGATGCAGGGATCATTGTGCTTCTTGTCTATGTGGATGATATGATCATCACCGGAAGCGATAAACAGGGAGTTGAAACAATCAAAACACTTCTTAAATCTCATTTTGAAATGACTGATTTGGGCTTGTTGAGATATTTTTTAGGCATTGAAGTTGCTTATTCTCCTAGAGGATATTTATTATCTCAGACTAAATTTGCTTTTGATATTGTTTTCAGGTCTGGTATTACTGATGATAAGAAAGTTGACACTCCAGAAGTTGTTAATGTTAAAATGAAGATTGATGATGGAGAACTTCTTGCAGACCCTACTCCTTACAGACAGCTTGTCGGGGCACTTTCCTATCTATCCATTACCAGACCAGATATAGCACATGCTGTTCATACAGCAAGTCAATTTCAACATGCTCCTACTTCTGTTCATATGGGAGCAGTCATGCGTATTATCAGATACATCAAGTCCTCTCTTTCACGAGGACTTTTCTTATCTTCCTCCTCTTCTCTTGATTTAATTGCATATACTGATGCTGATTGGGGAGGTGATCCCAATAACAGACACTCAACCACTGGCTTTTGTGTCTTTTTAGGGGAATCATTAATCTCGTGGAGGTGTAAAAAGCAGCAGAAGGTATCTCTCTCATCCACCGAAGCTGAATACAGAGTCATGGCAACCACGACCATGGAAGTAGTTTGGCTCCGACGACTGCTTGCTGACATGGGAGTTGAAGCAACAAAGGCTTCACAAATGTGTTGTGACAACAAAAGTGCGATCTACATTGCCAGTAACAGAACATTCCACGAACGCACCAAACACATCGAAATGGATTGTCACTACGTCAGAGAGGAATATCTACACGGGATAATTGATCTGCCATATGTCACTTCAGAATATCAGTTAGCAGACCTCTTTACAAAGCCTCTCGCTGCTCCCCGATTTCACTTTCTCTTAGACAAACTTTCGCTCATTGTACCGTAAGTTTGAGGGGGAGTGTTAAAATGTAAAACTGTACATATATGTATATATAATAATATTATATTATTATATATATATAAATACATTTTTAATTTCTTTCTTTTCTGTATTTTTTTTTCCTTTATTTTTATTTTTTGTCTTTATGTCATCTAGTTCAGTTTGAACTAGAATGACTGTTGCTAGTCAAGTCCTGTCCAGACTTGACTAGCAATAGAGCTGTTGGACTGACACAGTCCAACAGCTCTTAATAGAGCTGTTGGACTGACACATTCCAACAGCTCTAAATAGAGCTGTTGGACTGTGCCCAACAGCTCTATTGAGTCCTCTTTCAGCTGTGTATATAAAGGGGTGCAGCCCCTCTTGTATTTTTCTCCAATGCTTCTTAAGCAATTGGTTTTTCATATCAATAAAGAATACATTTTTATTTTTATTTTGTTTCCAGTTATACCCTTTTTAAGGGTTATGCTTTAGTGTCATTCTTGACACTTGCTCTTGTTAATCAAAGCTCGTGTTTCGAAGATCCCCATTTCATTTCACATCAATCTAAGATAGAAGATTGGGAAAGTAACCATGCAAAAATTCTTGCATGTTTATGAATAATGTTGAACTCAAAATATGTGCCAACAGTGAAAAATTTCGTAAAGCCAATGAGGCTTGGTTCTTTATGAAGGGTGTCTATACCCAAAAATACCTTGCAAGACAATTTTTCGTGCAAGAGAAAATATGAACCATCAAACAAGGGAACATGAGTGTCCACGATTATTTTAGTGCACTAGCTCTTCTATGGAATAAGTTGACACTTCTTAAATCCAAGTGAGTTGCTAGTGAAGATGTGGAGTTAAGAAGAGAACAAATCAAAAAATAACACTTTTTTCAATTTTTAAATGGGCTACGGCCCGAATTTAGACAAGTTAGATATTTTCTTCTCCATAGATCAAAACTTCTTCCTTTAGAAGATGTGGTTGCTGAAATATAACAAGAAACTCATGGTATGATTAAGGGAGGCGATTGTTAAAATATAATGTATATGATTTTGTATCTAACTGATATATGTACATATATCAGGGTATTTTGGTCATTTCATGACATATAATAAAATACAATCCAATAGGGACTGTAATGTCTTTTTATTTAATTTAGTTTTTTTGTTTTTTAAATGTAAGTCAAACTTGACTATTGGGAGGCAGTACAACTAGTCGTTGGATTGCTCCCAACGGTCATAAATATGACCGTTGGAGGGTCTTTCTTCACCACTTAATGTAATGTATGCCTTTCTAAGATATTTGTTGGGAATACAAAGATCATTATTTTTATATTGTGTTCTATTAAAGTTTGTGGTTTAGATATCTCTTTTATTAGATTATAATCGGTTCATTAAAAACCATATTGTATTTGTGCACTTGTGTAAGCCTATGTTGGCATTGTGATTGTGCACATTTTGTTTCATTTCATGGTATAAGAGCCTTGGGCTCTTGTAGTGTTGAAAATCATTCTAGGTGTGCCCTCTTTGTAGTGGTGGTTTTCAAGCATTGTTCTTCAAACTCAAGCTTTCTTCGTCATGGGTGAAAGAGAATTTGTTTTCGTTATCTCCTACAAGCACAATGAAAGCAACTACTTGATATGGGCTACTGCAATGAAAAATCATATCAAGGGAAAAAAGCTATGGGGCTTTTTTAGTGAAACCACTAATGAACTCCAACTAAAGTTAACAAGAAAAGGATATTAAATCAAAGTCCTCTCCGAAGAAGAAAAGAAGAAGGCTTTGTAAGAGTATCAATACAAAATGGAAGATTGAGAGGCTAACAATGTTCAAATACTCTCATGGTTCATGAATACCATGGAGTTCAAGATCGCAACCAACATCATCAAATTCAAAAAAGCATGTGATGCATGGATCTTCTTAAGGAGCACATTCATTCAAAAACATATGGCTAGACTATATTATCTCCAAGACAAGATACGTAATACCAAACAAGGGGATAAGAGTGTAAGAGACTTTTATGGTATGTTATCCCCAATTTGAGATGAATTGGCTATGTTGGAACCTAAATGGGAAGGTTCGGCAATTGAGAGGAGAAAACAAGTTGAAATAGAAAACCTTTGCTCCTTCCTATATGGTGTTCGACTAGAATTTGATCAAGTTAGGTCATCTTTGCTTCATAGAACTTCGGCTCCTTATATAAGTGAGGCCCTTGCCCAAATTTGTCAAAAAGAAACAAAATTTAAAATACACAAGTCTAATGACGAAGTACTTGTCGTATCAAGACCCAAAAGTTTTTTAAAAACTTATAAACCACCTCGCTTTAAGAAAAAAATCAATGGACAAGGTCATAATGGGGGAGAATACAAGATAGGTTAGAAGAGAGGTAAAATTATTTATCGTTATTGTAAAGAACCGGTACACATAAGACCAGATTATCCCAAACTCAAAAAGGTAATTGTGGTAAGTAAAAAACATCAACAATCAAAGAAAGAGGGCAACCTCAATTATTTGACAATTGCCCAAATAGCGAAGGCCTACTAAAAGTCACTTCCTCTACATCTGGGGTTGTCGTCCCCTCTTCTTCTCCTTCGGTTAAGTCCTCTTGGATTTTGAATTTGGGAGCCTCTTTTCATATGACTCATAATCAGTCCCTATTATCCGATTGCATTAAAAAAAATATGTTCCAAATGTTAGGATTATTCCAAAACTAGACTTAAATCTTTTTTTCGGTTTCTCAAATTTCCGATTATGAGTGTAAAGTATTATTCTCGTTTAAAGCTTGTTGGGTGCAAAATCTTCAGTTAGGGAAACTGATTAGGCAAGGCTATAGAAGAGGAGATCTTTACTATATGGAATCCATATGTCTACCTAAAGACTCTTTTGTAATCATATCAAAGAAATTAATTTACATTTTTGGCATAAAAGATTACGACATCAAAATATATCCAAACTATCTTTTTTCCGTTCTTGAAAAAAATTTGTAAGGAAAAAGAATTTGTATGCGAAGATTGTATACTTTGAAAAATGCAAATGATGCCTTTTGGATCTAGAACTTCTTTGACTAATGAAAATTTTAAATTAGTGCATTCAGATGTATGGGGTGCCGCTCTAGTTATGTCAAAAAGTGGTTATTCAGATTATGTTACATTCATAGATGAATTTAGTAGACACTTGGATCTACTTCCTTGGAATCAAATCCAAAGTTTTTTTGTGTTTTAAAAATTTTCATAATCTTGTTAAAAATCAATTTAAGACAAATATTAAAATCTTCCACTCAGACTCGGGAGGAGAGTTTCTTTCAAATGATTTCCAAACCTATATAAAAACTCATCGTATTTTGCATAAAAATCTGGTCCTACGACCCCCCAAAAAATGGCATTTTCGAAAGAAATATCGTTATATTATTGAAACTAATAGGATTCTACTAATTTCAAAAGAAGTTTCAAAAAGTTTTTAGACCAAAGTCGCTCTCACCACGGTCTATTTAATAATAAGAATGCCTTCTCAAACTAGGGAAAACAAATCTCCAATTGAAAAACTCTTTAAAATTTCTCCTGATTTGAAAATATTAAGGGTCTTCAAATTTAAATGTTTTGTGCTTCTTCAAAAATACAACAAACTCTCTCCTAAGCTATTAAATGTGTTTTTCTTGGATATACCAAAAATAAAAAGGCTATCGATTATATGATTCTAAAAATGACAAACTTTGTCTCTAAAAATATATTTTTTCTTGAAAAAGAAAAAGGATTTAATCTTGAAAAACCTAAGAAAGAATCTGATCATGCCTTCTTATTTGACTTATTGCCTAAGTCCAATATTGAAAATATCGATAATGACAATAGCGATAATGTTGGGTCAAATGATGAACCAAGTGAAGAGAAAAAACCAACTCAAAATCTTATACAATACTCTAGACAAGATAATGGAGAGCATCTATGTGCTTTTAAAAAATATAGTCAACCAACAAATGTTGAAGAGTCTAGTGTTAGGAGATCTGAACGGATACATAGGCATCCAAATAGGTTTGTTTCCTATGAATCCTTCTCTCCAACTTCTAGCAATTCATTCATATTATGAACCATCTAACTATAAAGAAGCTAAAAACATAAAAGAATAGGTAGAACCTATGAAAATAAAATTAGATGTACTACACAAGGCCCATACTTGGGAAGTCCAACATCTTCTTAAGGAAAAGAAGAAAATAGGATATGGATGGGTATTTAAAGTCAAAACAAAGAGTGACAAGTCCCTAGAAAGATATAAAGCAAGATTAGTTCCAAAAGGATATTCTCAAAAATATGCAATAGATTATGAAGAAACATTTGCTTCAATAGCTCACATGATCACAATTAGGGCTTTAGTTGCAGTATCATCCATTAAAAAATGACCTATATATTAGTTAGATGTCAAGAATGTTTTTTTAAATGAACTTTTGAATAAAGAAGTTTACATGGATCCTCCCCCTGGTCTGACTATTAAAAATGGAATAGTTCTTCGTCTTCAAAAAACTATATATGGGCTTAAACAAGCGCCTAAAGCATGGTATGATCAATTTAGTGAAACTGTGTTGAATCTTGGATTTAAATCTTGTTACACTGACACTGCTCTTTTGTAAGATCTACAGGTAACTTCCTTATCATTCTGTTTTTGTATGTTGATGATATGATTATCATTGGGAATGATCAGAAGGAAATTGAAGAAATTAAGATTATGCTTAAGAAATCTTTTGATATGACTGACCTTGGTTTTTTGATATATTTTTTAAGAATTGAAGTAGCATACTCGTCAGGAGGGTGCATTTTGTCTCAAATAAGTTTGCAACTGATATTGTTGCGCGTTCGGGAATCACAGGTACAAAATATGTTGATAATCCTGAAGTGATAAATGCTAAAATAAGAGTTGAAGACGATGTTTTATTAGATGATCCAACTCCTTATAGGCAACTCATCTGATCATTAATGTATGTTGATGATATGATCATCATTGGGAACGATCAGAAGGAAATTGAAGAAATTAAGATTATGCTTAAGAAATCTTTTGATATGACTGAATGTAAGTCAAACTTGACTGTTGAGAGGTAGTCCAACTAGTCATTAGACTGCTTCCAACGATCATAAATATGACCGATGGAGGCTCTATTTATAAAGCATCACCACTTCATGTAATGTATGCTTCTTTAAGCATATATGTTGGGAATACAAAGATCATTATTTTCACATTGTGTTCTATTGAAGTTTGTGGTTTAGATATCTCTTTTATGATATTGTAATTGGTCCATTAGAGACCATATTGTATTTGTGCATTTGTGTAGCCCTTCGTTGGCATTGTGATTGTGCACATCTTGTTTAATTTCAGAGATAAAGTATTAGCAGTTTATAAACCCGACAACCATGTGAAGTTTTACAAACCTCCACACTTTGAGAGGCAAAATTAGCTATAACAGTAATAATAGCTATAGTGGTGGCTATAGAAAAGTTATTTGTCACCATTGCCATGAATTAGGCCACAAAATCTTTTTTCGGTTTTCCAAATCTTCGAGCATAAATGTGAAATATGTTAAGATAAATGTATCCTTGGTATATATATATATATATATATGTGTGTGTGTGTGTACATATATGTATACACATATAATATATATATATATATTATATTTATATAATATATATATAGCTTAGTCAACCTAGGTTGACTAAGCCCTTGGTCAAACTAGGTTAACTGTATTCTAGCCATTGGAGAGTCCAATGGTTAGAAGGGCCTCCTTCTTCCCTCTAACTCCTCTCTCTTCTCTCTTTATTGGATTTATATACGGGTGAGTGTGTGACTTTGTAAGTGAGAGAGTGATGGGTAATTTCGTAGGTTTTGAGTGTTTGTTTTTGTAGTGACTCTTTTGTAATTTTTCATTTCTTTTGTATTATTTGAATTTCATCCTTAATGAAAGTTTTTATTTTTAAGTCTTGTGTTTTATTGGTATTTCTATTATAAATGTGTGTTTAAGTCCATTATATTCTTGGCCCATGGGACGCATTCCAGAGTGTATTGGGATTCGTGTCATTTTGTGACATGATATCAGAGCGAGGCATCGAGGTCTTGAAAAGGATTCATATTAAATGAATGGAATGGAGTCAAGGATTTCGCATTCCGGTATGATCTTTGGCTTCTTGATTTTCATATGTATGGTAAGAATTCTTTTAAAAAAGGAGTCATGTTAAACATTAATATTTTTGAAGTACGTAGAAATTGTTGTATTTTGATATATGAAATGTCTTAGATTATGAATATGTGTAGTGAAAAACTATATTTTGCAAAAAAATATAAGTTGTTGCACACTTATTTCATTGAATAAAATTATATTTCATTTATATTGTGTCTTATCGTATGTATCCCCTTTGTGGGATTGGTGAGTGTGTTCCTTGGAGAATACTTTTCTTGTTATCCACTTAAGTTGAAGTTGGTGGCTTCTTGGTTCGTGATTGAAGGCTCTCTTGAATTGCTTCTTTAAATATTATGTGTTTTGCAAAATACAAAATTCATATTTGAATGACTCTTAACGTGTGTATGGACTATCTTTGGAATTTTTTTAATATATTATGATATAAACATGAACTTTTATCTTGATCTATTTCTAATAAAATCCTATCACCATTTGAATATTTTATTTGAGCAATATTTCTCTATTAAGTAAAATTACTTTCAAATGACATGTTAGATTAAGGCCTTCTTTAGGTATATGCCTTAAGAAGTCTTTATTGAATTGTGTAAGCATGAGTTGTTATCATATGATAAATGTGTTCATCTTAGTGGCTCCTCTCTTGTGTATTGATATTTTGCATCATACTTATTACGCATTAATGTGTTCATAAATGTTAAAATTGTTAATTTTAGTCTTCTTGATGGCATTAGTTTGTTTTTCATTACAAGCTCTTTTATCTCCTGTTATGTCTCGTATCTAAGTGTCATTATATGTAGACGAGAGATGGTTATTCACACTTTTGTGTGTTTGTTTAGCCCATAAGTGGCATTGTGATTATACTCTTGTTCTAGTAGTTGATACACTCACGTTAAGTATCATTATATGTAGATAAGAGAAGTTTATTCACACTTGTGTATGTTTGTTTATCCCATAAGTAACATTGAGATAATACTTTTGTTCTAGTAGTTTATACACGCGTGTTAAGTATCATTATATGTAGACAAGAGAAGTTTATTCACACTTTTGTGTGTTTTTTTAGCTCATAAGTAACATTGAGATAATATTTTTGTTCTAATAGTTGATACACTCATTTCATTATATGTAGACAAGAGATATTTATTCACACTTTTGTGTGTTTTTAGCCCATTCGTGGCATTATAATTATGTTCTTGTTGTAGCCATGATACACTTGTTTTAAGCATCATTATATGTAGACAAGATATGTTTATTTACACTTTTGTGTGTTTGTTTAAGCCATAAGTGACATTGAGATTTTGCTCTTATTCTAGTCGGTGATACACTTAATTTTTAAGGATTGGAGGTCTAGTAAGGTGACGGCTTGTGGTGGTCAAAGTAGTGTTAAGATTTGCTAATATCATTCATTGTGGGATTTTTAAATCTCTTCATAATTTTTCTAAACTCATTTGCTCTTGTATGATAAATGATTATTGAAATATCTTCATGCATTTTTGCATTTAATATACTTTAATTGCATGATTTTTTCCATGATTGATTGTCTTGCATACTATGCATAAGTTTAAATAATGGTTTGGCGTTATCATTATTATGTGTTGACACCTTTGTGGCTTTTTGTATGCACATATTGGGCCTTGGTGATTGTTTTAATTTGAATGTTGTAATGTCCCACAGTGGACTATTGTTTGTGTAATTTGTTTTGTTTTGTGTAATCCCTTTATAGATTTGCTATTTGTACTTCTGTTTGTTTCTGAACATGTGATCTTGAAAGTTTGTTTATTTAAAATTGGTACATAAGTTAGTTTCTTTAGTTATATGACTGATATTGCTTCTGAAATTGATCGTTGTACTAATGAAAATCATTTCTTGTATCTTACACTGTGTGAAAATAATTTATAATCAATTGAATTGCTTCTTCGTGATATTGATGATATTAAAAATTCATTAATAGACATATGAGTGCATGATTTTCATGAGATGTCTTTATTGCTTGTATCCCTCTTAATATTATTCTATTACGTTTTCTTATGGATAAAGAACTTTTGATTAATTACCTATTAAGATGAGACTTTAAATTACAATTGTGATTGAAATTAATGATTTTTCAAAATTAGTTTACTTTAAATGATTTTTGAAAAATGTTAAATTATTTTATTAAATATTATTCTATATACTATTGTGTGTTTGGTCTTCCTCTCTATAAGTATAATTATTTCTTGTTAGATTGCTCATGTTAGATCTTCTTGCAGGTGTTATAAGCATTGATGATATTGAAGATCCTCACTGTTATGGAGTGTATGATTAAGCATCAAATGGAAAAACTTGATAAAGTCCATGAAGACATTTTATGTAATGAGGTTCTTCGTTTGTAATTTCAAACTTACAGGGAGTCACTATAGGTTTGAGCTATGTCACATGGACTCGGCAAAACAGATGTTGCACCCGCGTTGATGCGACGCGGGTGCGCGTGTGGGTGCGGCACCTGGTGCGGTCAACACGACCCTGGGTGCGGTCAACGCACCCAGGGTCATTTTTGTCCATTGTTTGGGCGTTAAAAAAAATCCCCGATGAAAAGGAGGATTAGGGCAAAAAAAAATTTCCCTAATCTCTCCTCTCCCCCTGAGCTCGAGCTCTCTCCCATCGCCGCCCCAGCTCCGCCTCCCTGGCTCCTCCTCTCCTTTCGCAGGTATGTACCCTCTCTCACTCTCTTCATGGGTCGGCAAAGAAGGGGCCGAGCACCCCCTTCCCTTCTCGCTCTCTTGTTGGGTCGACAGGGAAGGGGCCAAGCCCCCCCCCCCCCCTCTCGGTCTCTTGTTGGGTCGGCAGGGGAGGGGTTGAGCCCCCCTGCTCCCTCGTTTTTAGACACAGGAGGGGTCGAGCCCCTCCCCCATCTATTTTTTTTTTTTTGGGGGGGGGGGGGGGTCGATAGGGGAGGGGCCGAGCCCCTCACCCATCTGGCACTTTTTTTGGGTCGACAGGGGAGCGGCCGAGCCCCTCCCCCATCTGGCTTTTTTTTGGGTCGACAGAGGAGGGGTCGAGCCCCTCCCCCATCTGGCTTGTTTTTTTGGTCGATAGGGGAGGAGTCGAGCCCCTCCCCCATCTGGCTCTTTTTTTGGGTCTACAGGGGAGGGGCCGAGCCCCTCCCCCCTCTAGCTCTTTTTTGGGTCGGCAGGATAGGGGCCGAGCCCCCCCCCCCCTCTCTCGGTCTCTTGTTGGGTCAGCAGGGGAGGGGTTGATCCCCCCCCTGCTCCCTCGTTTTTCGGCACAGAATTGGACATTCTACCGTGCTGATGATGATATCAAGGCTCAAGAAATTAAGAAATTCATTCTTGATGATGAGTTTTGGGACAGAGTGGTATACTTCCTTCAATTTACGCAACCTAATTAGGAAATGTTAAGAGAAGTTGATAAGGATGAGCCCATGCTTCACAGAGTTTATGAAATGTGGGATAATATGATTGAAAAAATACAAGCTATAGTTTTCATGCATGAAGAAAAAAATCCTGTATTAGATGATTCAGATTTTTTTAATCATATTGATTCAATTTTAGTCAGAAGATGGGATAAGAGCAACACTCTGTTGCATTGCATGGCACATTCTCTTAATCCAAAATATTATGCAAATAAGTGGCAGGCTGGTGGTATTGGTCGTGTCCCTCCAAATTTAGACCCAGAGCTATCAAGACATAGAAATATGTGTATGACAAGACTTTTTTCAGAAGCATATCTTCTACATCAAGTCACACAAGAGTTTGAAAAATTTTCATCTTCGAGATTATATGGACCGACATTATTCGCGAGAGAAAAAGATAATATAGATCCTATCACATGGTGGTCAACATTTGGATCAGAAACACCTCTTCTCCATCGTCTTGCATTAAGATTGCTATCACAGCCTGCTAGTTCATCTTGTTGTGAAAGAAATTGGAGCACATATTCTCAAATCCACAACATGAAGAGAAATAAACTCACCAGCAAGCGTGCAGAGGATCTAATATATGTTCATTCAAATCTTCGACTACTTTCGCGAAGCAATGATGAATACAGGTACTAATTTGCTCTCTTAGTTATTTGATTATTTCTTAGTTTTCATTTAAATATACTTGTATTGTATTTATCATTTTCAAATTGGGTTTATAACGCAGACAAGGAACATCCAAATTTTGGGATGTAAACCCAGAAGAGTGTGACTTCGAGGGAGAACATGATTTCAACATAACAAACATGGATTTCGCTGAGCCCAGTATTCCTTCTAATGATGCATTTGATGATGAAGAAGAAAATTATTAACATCCATTACTTCATCAGGATATACTTTGGTATACAATTTAGTTCTTTTATACTTTACTTATTTGATTGATATTTAGGTCGATTTATGTAATTGCTTTACTTATTTGATTGATAATTTGATATTTAGGTTGATATACTGCATGCATGATGAATCATATTATGACAATGTTTACTGTTAAATGTTAAACTGTTAAAACTTCAAAATTATATATATATATATAATTTTTTTTATATTTTTGCCCCTGCCGCAACCCCGCACCCGCACCCATGTGACATAGGGTTTGAGGGAATGTATCATTGGTACATGTATATATGTATATATGTATATATATATAGCTTAGTCAACCTAGGTTGACTCTATTCTAATTGTTGAAGGCCAGTACAACGGCTAGAATTCTCGCAATTGGACAGCTAGAAGGGCCTCCTTCCCTTTAACTCCTCTCTCTTCTCTCCTTGTTGAGTCTGTATATATGGGTGGGTGGGTGACTTTGTAAGTGAGAGATTGATAGGTAGTTTCTTAGGTTTTGAGTGTTTGAGTGTTTATGGTGAGACTTTTGTAATTTTTTATTTCGTTTGTATTATTTGAATTTTATCCTTAATGAAATTATTTATTTTTAAGTCTTGTATTCTATGAATATCTCTATTGTAAATGTGTGTTTAACTACATTATATTATTGGCCCATGCTCCGTGCAGGATCTCTGATTTGAGAAGCACATTGGGCAAGGCCATAAAGGGAAAATCTTTACTTTATAAACTCTTTAAATGTACCTTCGATATCTTTCTGTAATTATGTACAAGATAATGATATTGAAACCTGATATAAAAGACTTAGACATCCAAGCTATTCAAAGATGTATATTTTCTCTCTTGAGAAAAAAAATTGTAATGAAAAAGATTTAATCTTCAAAGATTGTATTTTGGGCAAGATGAAATCTATTTCATTTCCTAATAAAACATTTGTCTCCAAAAAGATCTTTTAAATTAGTGCATTCAGATGTTTGGGAACCTTCTCCATTCATATCGAAAGGGGGTTATTCATATTATATTACATTTATTGATGATTTCACTAGATATGTATGGATCTACTTAATTTCAAATCTGATGTATTCTTTTTTTCTAAAGAATTTCATATGATTGTCAAAAATAAATTTCAAAGCAATATTTTCACCTATGTCACAGGGATTCGGCTAGCAGGGTGTCGCACCCACGTCGACGCTACTCGACGCAGGTGCGGGTGCGGCACCGGGTGCAGTCAACCCAATCCTGGGTGCGTTGACCGCACCCAGGATCATTTAGGTCCATTTTTTTGGATTTTTTTTTTTTAAATTTGCCCAAATGGGCTGCGAAATTTTTAAAAAAAAAATTATGCTGACAGCAGCTGTTCTGTCAGCTGCTGTCAGCAGCTGACAGCTGCGAAATTTGAAAAAACCCGCGTCTTCCCCCGACCCCCTATATATATATTACATTTTTGCCCCTGCCGCACCCCCGCACCCGGGTTTTTTGGAAGTGCCGAATCTCCGCACCCGCACCCTCACCCATGTGACATAGATTTTCACTCTTAAATTTCCAAAAATCTTGTCCTAGAACTCCTCAACAAAATGGACTAGCCGAAAAAAAACATTGGCATATTATGGAAACCACTAGGATCATACTTATCTCTAAAAATATTCTTAACAAATTTTGGGCTGAGGTCGTTCTGACATCAACCTATTTGATAAATAGAATGCCCGGATCATCTTTACAAAATGTTTCGCCATATGAAAAACTATTAGAAAGAACACTCAAAGAAACTTTTGCACTATTAGCTAGGATGACTAGTATTCGGACTCTCGTAGTTGTTGCATCTATTGAAAATTGTCTATAATTCAACTTAATGTTAAAAATGCATTTTTCAATGGTGAATTAAATGAGGAGGTTTATATGGATCCTCCACCAGGATTTGGTATTGAAAAAGGTAAAACTCTCATACTTAAGAAGGGCTTGTATGGTCTTAAACAGGCTTCTAAAGCAAACCTGGTAATGACATGATAATAAGAGAATTAATAATATTAAAAATGTTTTAAAAAAAATTATATGTCGGATATGGGCTTTCAAAGATATTTCTTAGGTATTGAAGTTGCTTCCTCTCCCAGAGGGTATATTCTTTATCAACTAATATTTGTGTTAAGTTAGACATTTCAGAAGATATGAGAGTGGAAATACCTGAAATGATCACTATAAAATTAAGGCTTGAAGATCGCATTCTTCTCGAAGATCTTACACCTTATCGACAACTAATCGGGTCACTCACCTACTTGTCTATCACTAGACCAAACATAGCCCATGTTATTCATTATGCCAGTCAGTTTCAGCATGCTCCAACCACAATACATATGAGCGTTGTATTAAGAATTGTCAGATATATAAAGAATACATAATTAAAGGGTTTTTGTTATCCTCGTCTTCTTCTTTGGATTTACTTGTTTATACTCATGCAAATTGGGGGGGAAATCCTAATGATAAAATCTCAACTAAAGGTTTTTGTGTTTTCTTAAGTGATTCATTAATTGCTTGAAAATGCAAAAAGTAGCAAAAGGTATCACTATCATCAATAAAAGCTGAATATAGAGTTATAGCAACAACCATAAAGCTTGTATGGTTACAAAATCTTCTCAAAGATATGAGAATTGGCATATCCAAACCTTATAAGATGTGTTGTGATAATAAAAGCGCAATTTACATTGCCAACAACCACACATTTCATGAGCATATTAAACATATTGAGATAGACTGCCACTATGTTCGTGAACTCTTGAAAAGAAACTATTGAGTTGTCGTATGTCACAATAAAATTTCAACTTGTTGATTTTCTGACCAAAGCTCTGACTTAACCTTGTTTCATGTTTCTTCACAACAAACTTTCGTTATTCACACCGTAAGTTTGAGGGGGTGTTAAAATAGGTTATATATATACAATTATAATTTGTATGTCGTTCAAGGGCATTTTGATCATTTACTCATGTAATAGTATTATTCTCTAGGAACAATTTTTTCTATTTTTTTGTTTAAGTCTTTTAATGAAAAGAGCAACGGTCACATTTGTGACCGTTGGGAGCTCCAACGACTCTATTGGGAGCTCCCTAATGAGTCTCATGCTCTCCTTTTTGTATACATAGGGGTTGAGCCCCTCTCTTGTAATTCAATGCTTTGCTTAAGCATTTCTATTCAGCAAAGATAATATTTTTTACTTTTGTGCTTATATTCTAGACTGTTTAAAGGCTTTGTATGCACTTTTGTGCCGGTATTGTGCCTTTATATTGTCCTTTCTTGAACTTGTGTATGTGCTTATGCACTTTGTTTTGTAATTCTATATACTTCATTTCACAAATATCATTTTTTTCATCAAAAACACATGATCAAGGTATAGATTCCCGGTAAATTAACTATAAGAAAATAAGGATCTTCCACAAAAGTACAAATGCTTGTAATTGATGTCAATTGAAAATATTTCAATAAAACCCCATAAAAGGGCATAAATGAAAGAACTCAAAAGATAAAATAATAAACTTTATTTTTTTCGCATGAAATGCTTAAAAAGCATTATTACAAAGGAGAGGGGAATCACCCCTATTTATACACAAAGAGAGAGGGAGAGAGAGGAGCTCTAAAGAGCTTTCATAGAGTTGTTGGAGCTAGTCCAACGGCTCTAATTGTAGTCGTTGGACTAGCTCCAATAGCTACATCAACTAGTCAAGATCTAGTATGATCTTGACTAGTTTAGAGTCTACTTCAAATTGAACCAGACAAAAAATAAAATTATAAAAAAGAAAAGAAAAAGAATATATATATATATATTATATTAAAATATTATGTTATATAGAGTTACATTTATGTGTACACTTTTTAACAATACCTCTCAAACTTAAGGTACATGAGCGAAAGTTTGTTTTAAAAGAATCAATATCTACGAGCAGCGAGAGGTTTGGTGAAGAAATTTGTTAACTGATATTCTGACGTAACATATGGCAGATCAATGGTTTTATGTAGATACTCCTCTATGACAGTGTCAATTCATTTCAATATATTTGGTACGTTCATGAAATGTTTGGTTGTTGGCAATATACATTGCACTCTTGTTGTCACAGCACATGCGTGAAGCTTTTGTCACTTCAACTCTCATGCTAGTCAACAGTCTTCTGAGCCAAACTACCTCCATTGTTGTGGAGGTTATGGCTTGGTATTCAGCTTCGATAGACGAAAGAGAGACCTTCTGCTGCTTTTTGTACCGCCATGAAATCAATGATTCACCTAAGAAAACACGTTGAGTGTCTACTATTAGGATCTCCTCCCCAAACAACATCAGTATAAGCAATTAAATCTAATAAAGATAAAGCAGACAAGAAGAGGTCTCGTGAAAGGGAAGACTTAATGTATCAAACAATACGCAAAACTGCTCCCATGTGAACAAAAGTGAGAGCGTGCTGAAACTGACTAGTTATGTGTAGAACGTGTTCTATATCAGATTTAGTAATGAAAAAATAGGAAAGTATTCCAATAAGCTGTATGTAAGGAGTGGGATCATCAAGAGGTTCTCCATCATCAATTCTAATTTTGGTGTTGCCAACTTCTGGAGTATTCACTATCTTATCATCTGTAATTCCTGATCTAAAAAAATATAAAAAACAAACTTAGATTGAGATAATAAATAACCTCAAGGGGAATAAGTAACTTCAATTCCTAAAAAATATCTCAGTAAACCTAAATCAGTCATTTCAAAATAATTTTTAAGGAGCTTTTGAATGTTTTCAACTCCCTGTTTGTCTCCTCCGATGATGATCATGTCATCCACATAAAGAAGAAGAAGAAGAAGAATCTCTGCATCAGAAATCTTAATAAACAAAGCATTGTCACTAAGACAAGTTCTGAATTCAATATCAAGCATAACATGATTAAACTTGTCATACCAAGCTTTTGGTGTCTGTTTAAGACCATAAAGAGCTCTTTCTAAACGAAGAGTCTTACCCTTAGGAATACTTATAGCAAGTGGTGCTTCCGTATAAACTTCTTTAAGCAGATTTCCAACGAGAAAAGCATTTTTCACATCCATTTGAAATATGGAGAAATTGAGGGAGATGTAAATCATAGGATAAAGGTTGGGTGGATGAAATGGAAAAGTGCAACTGGAGTATTGTGCGATCGTAGAATGTCATTGCGGTTGAAGGGAAAGTTTTATAGGATGACTATTAGGCCCGCTTTACTATATGGTACGGAATGTTGGGCTGCCAAGAGACATCATATTCAAAAAATGAGTGTAGCTGAGATGCGTATGCTGAGATGGATGTGTGGAAATACAATAAAAGATAAGATTCGGAACGAGGAGATACGTAAGAAGGTAGGCGTTGCACCCATTGAAAATAAGATGAGAGAGAATCGTTTACGGTGGTTTGGACATATTCGGCGAAGGCCTAATGATGCTCCAGTTAGAAGGATGGAGAAATGGGAAAATATATTAGTTAAAAGAGGTTGGGGTAGGCCTAGGAAGACATGGATGGAGGTGATAGGAAAGGATATGAATGCTTTGAACCTCACCGAGGACATGGCATTGGATAGAAATGATTGGAGGAGAAGGATTCATGTGGAAGACCCATAATGATTTTCTTTTTTGGTTCATATCACCGACCCCAATTGTTTTGGGATGAAGGTGTAGTTGTTGTTGTTGTTGTTGTTGTAAGGCTATCAATGTCCTGATTGTGGTCATCCGAGCAACTGAAGCAAAAGTTTCTTCGTAATTGATGCCATGCTCTTGAGAATACCCCTTGGCCACTAATCTGGCTTTATATCTTTCTAAAATTCGGTCACTCTTTGTTTTAACTTTATAAGCCCACCTACAACCTATAGGTTTCTTTCCTTTTAGAATATTTGGAATGGTCCAAGTGTTAGCCCTTTCTAATGTTTCTAATTCTGCCTTCTTCGCATCTACCCATTCTATATGGTTTTCGGCTTTATTATAAGATGAAGGTTCTATGTACGAGTAAAATAATGCAATAAATGCCTTATATATGGGTGAAAATTATTCGTATAACACAAATTTACTGAGAGGTTTAAGGACTCTGGATGACCTTCTGGTTTGTGCTTCAAAATATTTTTCCAATGCACATGGAAGATTGGATTCCCTACGTCTTGAGTAATGTAAAGTGGTGTCCCTATGGGTTTGTTCTTTATTAATAACATTATGTTTAGAATCAACAATACCTTGACCATCTTCTAGGTCGTATTCATAGTCACATATATCAGATTTCGAAGTTAAATCTATCAAAAAGGAATATTCGGTTACTTCCTTAGTCTTTTCAAAATCAAAATCAATTTTTTATTTTTAAAATCAAAACACCTATAGCTTTTTTATTATCTAAATAACCTAAGAAGGCACAAGGAATAGCACGGGGGGAGAGTTTATCATTTTTGTTGGTGAAGACAAAACATTTGCATCCAAAAGCTCTCAATCTGGAGTAATCAGGAGATAATTTGACAAGTTTTTCAATTGGAGTTATATTTTTCAAAGAAGATGGTATTCGGTTAATGAGATAGGTAGCAGTTAGGGTTGCTTCTGCCTAAAACTCTTTTGAAATTTGGTTTGCTATCAATAGTCCTAGTGGTTTCCATATTGTGTCGGTGTTTTCGTTCGGCCAAACCATTTTGTTAAGATCTCTGATGTATGATGCCATGTAAATTGAGATATTCTTTAAATTCTTTTGACAAAAATTCTCCTCTTGAATCAGTGCAAAAAATGAAAATATCATTTTGAAATTTATTTTGTCATTTTTGTGAAATGTTTGAAAATGTAAAAAGACTTATGATTTATATTTAAGTAGATCCAAGTATGCCTATAGAAGTCATTAACAAAAATTACATAATATGCATATTCGCCTTTTGATATGACCGGTGTGGGACCCCAAACATTTGAATGTATTAACTCAAGTGGTCTAGATGAAACAAAAGTTCTATCATGAAATGGTAATCTTTTCATTTTACCAAAAATACAATCTTTACAAGCAAAATTTTAGAATTACAAAATTTTCTTAAACTTGAAAAGTGTTGGATTTTGGAGCCAAGTCTTTTGTGTCATAGATCCAAATCAAATTTTTGAACATTATAACAAAAGACATTCTTGGGTAATTCCAAAAAATCCATATAGTATGGTCCTCATTCTCTATGGCCTTCCTCAATCAGCTTCTCTGATTGGAGATCTTATACCCAACAACCATGAGAAGAAAAGAAGATGTTACACCCATAATCAGATATTTGAGAGACAGATAAAAGGTTCAGATTTAGTTTGAGAATATATCTAACTTTTGGAATAAATAATTGTTTTGAGTTTTGAAGATTTTTAAATTTTCCTATTCTTTTTATTTCAAAAAATGTACCATCAACTGTGAAAACAATTGACACACTTGAGTTATTGTTAAGACATTCGGATAAACTATTGATATTTAGGGTCATATGAAAAGGAGCACCAGAGTCAAGAAGCCAAAGAAAATTATCGGGATCAGAAAAGGATGAGACAACTCCTCTGGTTGAGGCTTAAGTTGAGGAAGATGCTCATTTGAGAAGAGGTTGAAGGATTTTCATTAATTATGCCATAGACGCGGGTGCATCTTGAATGGTTTGATCTTTTGATTATAGTAATGGACCAACGGATGCAACTTTCTTTTCTTCTCTTATCTTCAATTTAGAACATTGAAGGACCCCGATAAAGACAACGGTGGCAAATGACTTTCCTTTTCTCATAATCATTATTTTGTCTACCAAAATGAAGCGGCCCATAAGTGCGCATATAATTATTCGGTCTAGATACGGCTAGAATGGAATCTTATTCATTCTTTGGAGTATTCTTTTTTAGACTATTTTCCTCTATAGTTAGTTCATCAATAGTGTCAACAATAGAGAAAAATTTTCCTCTATATAAAAGAGTCAATTTGGTTATTTCAAATTTTGGCCTCAAACCATTTATAAATTGGTAAAAATGTTCCATATCGAGTTTTTTTTACTAAAGCTCGATATCTTCAAAACAATGTCACTTTAGCTAAAGAAGAGTCCAACTCTTTCCAAAGTTGGGACAACTCATTATAATATTTTATAATACTTTTATCTTTTTTAGTCAAAGTCCGAACTTTGTTATGCAAATTACACACATATGCAATGTCCTTTAAGGGAATACATATTTCTAAGGTATTCCCAAGCCTTATTGGCATGCTCGAATTTGGCAAAACTAAAGCATTTCTTAATGTTTACGCTATTAATTAGCCAAGAGATAATTTTGAAATGCCCCATCTTCCATTCTTTCTACTTTTTCTCATGAGTGGCTAATGCCTTATTTTTCTCTCCTTCCGTGAAAGGTACCTTTTTATCATTTTCACTTTTTGTAAGAATTAGTTTTGGTTCTAAATCAGAACCATCTACTATCCCCACAACCCTTTTCCCAAAATGTGATGCTTCATGATTGAAACCCACATCACATAATTGGTATCATTTAGTTCTACTGGCATGACGGTGACTTTATCATTGTCATCCATTTTTACAAAGGTGAAGAAGAAAGAGAGATCATGAGAGAAAAAAAAAGGAAAATATGAGAAGAGAGGAGAAAACAAGAGCACAATGATGATCTTTGTGTAGCCAACGATCCTCCAAACGTCTTCTTTCTTTAACTATGATGACATGAAAAGCACTTGAATTGCGAACAAGGAGATTAATCAACTTTTACTAGAGAGGCATGGAAAACAAGGTGGCAACTCTCCAAGATCTAGAAGCTTCCAAGTTTTGATATCATGTAAGGAAATGAGGATCTTCCACAAAAGCACAAATGCTTATAATAGGTGTCTATTGAAGACACTTCAATCATAACCCACAAAAGGGCATAAATGAAAGAACTCAAAAGATAAAATAATAAACATCATTTCTTTCACATGAAATGCTTAAAAAGCATTATTACAAAGGAGAGGGGAATCACCCTTATTTATACACAAAGAGAGAGGGAGAGAGAAGAGCTCTCATAGAGAGTCGTTGGAGCTAGTCCAACGGCTCTAATTGTAGCCGTTGGACTAGCTCCAACAACTAGATCTAGTTTGATCTTGACTAGTTTAGAGTCTAGTTCAAATTAAACTAGACAAAAATTAAAATTACAAAAGAAAAGAAAAAGAAAATAAATAAAAATAAATAAATATATAAATTATTATATATTAAAATATTATATTATATATAGTTACATTTATGTGTACACTTTTTAACATTGACCATGCCCAACTCATTTATGGGGTTGGAACTGCAAAAAAAAAACACTGGAGAAGAAGAAAAAAAACATTTAGCACGGATGTATTACCCATATATATATATATATAGAGAGAGAGAGAGAGAGAGAAAGAAGGATTTATATTTGATACTAATGAAGGTATGGAACTATTGAACGGGAAATCATAAGCTCAAGCCGTATCAACTCAATTTGACCACATAGATGTGTTAAGCATGGTTAGTTTGTTATAGATCAGACCTTAGATCGTGTATTTCCAATGTAAAAAGAGGATTTTTTGAATTGTAAAATTTTGATACATTGTGGGCTATTCATTTTTGAAGTCCTTAAAAAGTTTACTTACATGTCACGTTCACATTCAAACCTCATTTTTTACTAAATAAACCTTGTAGATCACATTAATAGGGTATGATCTACACAAAAAGTCTGAAAAATATGAAAAGAAGGTGATTATACTCAATAGTTTAATACCTGCATTAGCATCATATATATATATATATATATATAAGGATAAGACTATCCGTCGGATACAAGAGCATTGGACGAAACATCAACGCTGATTCCATAGGCAATCAGCGGCAGAAAATTTTTTTGCTCTGAAAGGGACTGCCATGAAAGACCTCACAGTTAGTTTGCGACATAATTATGAGTCCTTTAGCAGCGGTAAAGACCGCCGCTAAAGGCCCTTTCAGCGCACAATCACACACGCGAACAGCGTCCGACGCTTTTCGAAGTTAAGGGTGTCTGACACGACTTCCCCTTCCCTATATAGTCTTTTTTGTCAATCAAACCCTACAGATATGATCTACATGCATTTCTTAGTAAAAAAACAAATTTTAGATCAGGTGATTGTGATGTACATAGGTTTTTAAAAAATCAATGAATGGCAATATACTAAAATTTCATTTTTACATCCAAAAAAACGGATCCAATACATGATTCCTAAAAAACAAATTATGCTGAATACATCTATGACTTCCTATTGAGAAGATGCAGCTTATGCTCATGGTTTGTACTAGGTGGGTGCAGGCGCTCCTGGACCTACACTCATGCATTCTACTAGTTTGGTGTTGGTGATATCCCTTGACCTACCTTTCATAAAATTTCCATCTCCACAACCATTTGACACAGTACAAAGTATGAATCAACTGCTCAAACTACATTACACGTACTCTGACTTTACTAGCAACTTGTCAACTTCACAGTTCTCAAACGAAACAGGCATTTCATCACAGGCAACAAAAATAACTTTTCAGATTACCACCGAAAACCATAAATTAGAAATTATGAAGTTAACAAGGAAGATTTTCATTTAAGCCATATAATTGAGTTTCAGACATTTTTCCAACATGATTGTCTCTGATAGCTACTTTTCAGTCAAGAGAATTTTATTCCATCAACTATTGTAAGTCATTCATTGGAATGATGTACAATAGTTTTGATCTTTTATGAGTTTCAAGGTACACAAGTATGGTATACCCTGGTTCTAACAGCTAACTCACGCATCTCATCATTATTTTGGATATTTGTTCTTTGTTCACACTTTTATTAACAGTAGCTTGGTTGGAACCAATGAAGACATTCCACATCACAAATTTTGACCAACATTTAACAATGCTTTTGTGATAACATCAAAAAGTGGAATAAATATTTTATGAAATTGCACAGATCAATCTCAAACTAGAACACTATGTAAGGATGAAATAACTCAGACTAGTATGAACAGGAACCTATATGATAGCATAAAAGCTTTGCAACAAAATTGAGGACCATTAAGCTATAGAATCAAACGCCTCAAAAATGAAAAGAAGTAGAATCACTCACCCTAGCGTCTAGACCCTTCAACCTTTTTCTCGGGATTCTGCCGCTATCACAAACAAAGTAAAGCAAACTACTTAAGCCAGCTGCCCAAACAGCTTCTTCCTTTTCTTCTTTCTGCAGAAGATCAAATGGCATGCTAGATTAATTTTAAAAAAAAAACTAATAGAAAAGTTTATGCTCTATAGATTTCATTGTTCAAAAAAAGTTAAAATTCAAATAATTAATATTAATTGTGAAATTTGATAAATGAGGAATCAAGGAATGAAGTGGACAAAGAAGAGTGCACATGAGGGATGCTAGATTAATTTAAAAAAAAAAACTAATAGAAAAGTTTATGCCCTATAGATTTCATTGTTCAAAAAAAGTTAAAATTCAAATAATTAATATTAATTGTGAAATTTGATAAATGAGGAATCAAGGAATGAAGTGGACAAAGAAGAGTGTACCTGAGGGATGGTAGATATGGTTAGCTATAAACAAATAAATAAATAACTCGAAAAAACAATAGAAAAGATTATATATAATTATATATATGGAGAATACTAAAGACCTATATCAAACGGACTCGTTAAAAACAGCTTTGCTATATATATATATATATATATATATATATATATATATATATATATATATATATATATATATATATATAAATATAAAAGGATATTCAAAATTGTGCTTGCATGCATTTTAATTTATACTATGAAGCTGTGAAAGAGAATCACACACTTTTGAGAATCAATCTCGAGTGAAAAGGTCAACAGTAAAATAATTTCTTATTAGGACAACTTATTGAAATATTTAAAAAAGAGACCATCAGACAGTTATCTTTCATCTAGAAAGCCCATAACAAAGTTTTAAAATAACTAATTCAGTCAAGTACTAAATAAAAATAGATCCAGTAGGATATCTTGAAACTACTTTTAATATGAATGTTGAGGTTGAACCTACTATAAATCTGAATATGTATGTTGAGGTTCGAACCTACTACAATGACCACATACATCTACGTGAATACATTCTTAGTTAAGTTCAGCTATGTCAAAATTCACTTTGTGACCATACATTACCCATAGATGAAGCAGCATCCTGTATTAAAAATAAGGTATCATGGAATATGTTGTTTGCAGATGTTACAGAATTTGTTAGTAAAATTAAAGATGTATAAAATCAAATTGAAACTTTGGAGGGATAAAATTGAAGAGGAAAGTGTTTAAAGGTTAGTAGAATAAAGACATAATATACAGAATGCAACTTTAGTGATATAGCTAAGATAGATGATCTTTGAATATAATAATGCAAGGCATTTTGATGTTTAGGGTCCATGGTATAACAAGATAACCGGTGTAGGATTTCTACTAGTTGAACAAAGTCAAGAGAAGTTAATGGAGCATTTGAGAAGTTAATGAATTTAAGAGAACTTTAGTGTTTTTACTATTAAACAATTGCTTTTACTATTAATGGTGGGTGTGGATGTTCCAATGTCTGTAATGAAGACTGGAGACTCTGAGAATGGAAATGAAAGATTAGTGGCTGACATAGGCTCTAGCTCTAAATAAGAAGCAATGAAAACCAGGATTCATAAACCCGAAGCCATGTAGCTGGAGTGAGGCTAAATAATGACGATGATGATCATGTTGATGAATGTGTGTGTGTGATAATGGAAGTTCTTAATCTACATATGCATTAGTATCAATATGTGTATCTCAAACTGTGTACAAAGTACAAACCCAATCTGTATTTCAAATTAAATTCATGCCCGAACCAAGACTTGCACCAGATTCACCAATATCTATGTCATATGGGTACGAGTATGGGTGTGGAGGGTTCGACAGCAATTTTAAAAAATTCAGGTACACGGACACGGCCATATATATACAAAATAAACTGAATATAATCTAAATATAGGTGCTATATCTAAAATATATATTATATACAGAAAATATAAAGTTATAAACTGAAAATATAATTATAAATTATAAAGTGAATACAAACTTGCATGTACGGAGGTAAAATGGTGTGTTCAAGTGTCGATGTGTGTCGACAAGGGGACACGCATGTCGATGTGTGTCGACATGGGTACGGAAGGCAACATGGAGTGTTCATGTGACATAGACCAATATAGAACGTGGTCGTATTTGAAACTAAAGCATATTAAGAACCAGAATAGTTTGTTCTGACCTAGTTGTGCTCAGATCTACACTGAGCAAAAAAGGAAAAAGATTATTTCTCTTTTCCATATTTGGCAGCTACCACCTCTAGGAGGTGGTAGCTAGCAATTCCATTCTTTAGTGTAAATCAGTGTTATTAAAAATGCGCCTCAAGGCGCAAAAAACGCGCCTCGCCTCAAGGCGAGGGCCTTTGTGCCTTGAGGCGCAGGTATAAAGCGCAACACCCATGAGGCGTGCGCCTCATAGGCCTTGAGGCGCGCCTCGGACTGAGGCGTACACGCCTCTTTTTGTTGTAGTTCATGCACAGAAAATGCATTCAACTATTCTTTTTGTTTTCAGTTAATGTGGAAAACCATAAGCCCCTTAGTAAAGGTGCTGCATCGCGCAAATTTATACCCTCCCGCAACCACGCACCCCAATTTTTTAAAGTGCCGCAACCACGCACCCACACCTATGTGACATAGATGATCAACATGGGAACCTGTGGAATTTCTGTTTAGGTCTGTCGACATGGGCTAGGTGACATGTTGACAGGCCTAAAAGAATGAGATAGCTGGATTGTAAAGTAGCACTGTCACAACAAAGAGTCTCATGTTCAAGACCTGAGAGGCTAACCCCAGCCTGCATATCATAAAAAAAAGGAAAATTAAAAAGAAAGGGATGGCTGACATTTTGCCTTCCTTCAATGGCTTTTGGATTATCAGCTTTTAACAGTGTGAAGGACTTTGTTCATTTTAGAGCCTCTGCTACTTAAGGGCATAGTCACCAATCAGTCATGATGATGATTGTGGAGTGCCACAGCTCTTCTGCTTCTGATGAGCCTTTTGACATGATTGACTGCAGTCACCTTGGTTGAGGTGCTATTGTTGATCTTGTAGCATGTTTATGCTAAACTTTAACATTTAAGTTAAGGGGATACATAACCTACTGACTAAGATATAATTTTTGAGCTAGTCATGATATCACTATCAATGTTCAGTGAGTCGATTAGATGAGATAACTCAAGCACACCTATTTTCCATGAGAAAAGCTTAGCAATTGTGGATAGAGAGAAAAAATGGAAAAGTCAGGAAACAGAATAGAAATAGGCTGTCTTTCATGCCAAACTATGGAAAATAGAAAAAAGATAATAGATAGAAATAATATGAAATTGAGAAAAAGATGTTAAATCAGAAATCTAGGAAGGGGAAATATCACAATGTTTCATGATAATATCATTGCATGCTTCAAATTTTCATTATTTTGAAAAAATGATGACAAAATACTTTAATAATGTTTCATGAAAATACTGCTAAAACATTGTGATAGTTTGAAAATATTGGAGATATGTGTGTTGTGTTTTCAAGCTTATGAAGAAAAATCCTAAGGCTTAAAGTTTTATTTTTGATGAACTCATTATTCTTGTTTGGGCTTAAATATTGGAGATATGTGTGTTGTATTTTCAAGCTTATGAAGAAAAATCCTAAGGCTTAAAGTCTTGTTTTTGATGAACTCATTCACTATTATTTTTTATGAACTCACTATTTTTTGAGATTTTTTATTTCCTGTTGGTTGTTGCTTCATCAATAAAGATTTTTTTATTTATTTATAATTTTAGATATTTTTTTATAGTTTTTTTAAGTTTTTAAAAAAAAAACTTTGAGGCTTACGCTTTACGCCTCGAGGCTTACGCCTCGCCTCATATTTTGGTGGAGTGCCTCGCTACGCCTCAACGCTTTTCACAACACTGGTGTAAATACAAAAGAGGGAGGACCTCACTTCCCATCCTAAATGCATAAGCATCGATCCCAGCTACCAGTTTTCAAGCGTCCACCGCCAAGGTAGTTTGACCAAGTATTTACCAATTGCATTAACTCCCATCCCAGCTACTAGTTTCCAAACAGAGCCCTAATAAGGTGACAAGAAATCATCAACAGTAAAAGGACACATATCATAGTAGTAAAAAACTCATCTCCCAAATCTACAGAGAACAATCCAAGACAAGCCTGCATTCGGCTATTTCAAGGTAACACAGGCTAAAACATCTTTTGTAAATTTCAGAGAATATCAACCAGACTGGAGAATTCATCTTTGAAGACCTATGATTTCTTTCCAACCAAATGAACCATCAAACTGGAAACAACCACCATTTCCATCTACACTTCAACTTAGTGATCTCCCTTAGGGCTGTGGGACCCAACAATAGATTAGTAATACAGTACATTGAGAATTGAGGTATCATTAGGTCGGACCAGGCAAGTGTGAAGTCTGATTGAAAGAATGAGCAGCACCATAACAGGTGTTCCATGGTATCATCCTCCAAAAGAAGCAAATGCTCGCAACACTACCACCTTTTTCCTTCAGATTACCTTGTTTATTCACCATCATACGCCACAAGCCAAGTGAAAACCTTCACTCTCAGAGAGGAACCAAACCTCAAAATTATACCTCTAGGGAAGGTCTCAACATCAGGCTTCAATTGTGACTGGAAGAATGAAGCTGTAGAAAAGGTACGGGGTTTGTTGCACTTCTATCTGCATATGTCATTTTTAGAGTATCCTGCTGGACATAAAAATCCATCATATTCAGCCACTGTACAAGTTATCCATCTTAAACATACCTTCTAAATTGTAAGCACCAGCCATAAAAAAACCATTATATTTAGCTACTATACAAATTATCCATCATAAAGTCCCTTTTAAATTGTAAGCACCAGCCTCTCCAATGGAGCCAACAGTCTTTTTTATCAGTATATTCTTTTTCTATGCAAGACAAAACAAGTCTTAACCAGATTTTGCAAACCAATCCACCTATTCCTTCAAAGCTTACCACGTTTCTATTTACCAACTTGATTTCCATACAGTCGGTGAACTCCGGCAAAACCTTGATATTTCGACTGGATGACCAAATTTCCTCAAATTTAGTAACATATTTCAGGCAACATCTTATCTTCTTTTGAAGTAAAAAACTAGCATACATGCAATCTGACTTAAACATCAGCAAGTTAATCAGTAATCTATAACAAGTAAATGCATGCAACAGCATACCTGGACACAAATGTCATCTAAGCAAATAAATTTAGCAATCAAGAAAGAATTGTGTTTTGAATAGCCCCCAATTCACATATTTAATTATTATTTCTCAGTCAGTTCACTTCAACGTAGAGAAAGTCACCTTCACCTCACAATTCAGAAACTCAATCTTGGAAAGTCAACTTCACCACACAATTCAGAAACTCAATCATAATACACCTTTTTAGTAAATGAAAAAATTCAAAAATGAGGAAATATGTTTGATATTGAAGCTCTACAAATGAGAGAGATTTAATCATACCTGAACAAGAAGAAGAAGAATCTCATATAAAATATTCAAAAGCCATGACTCAAAGCAATCAACTGTGGAGGATGTTACGTGTTGCATGGGCAACTTTGAATTTCTCTTTCCTAGAGCTTCAAACTGAACTCCACCACTAAAGCCTTGTTCATGAGAAGATTCCTCCTCTTCAACTATAGGAGAATCTTCTGAAAATGTAGGTTCAAGCAACTGGGCATGAACACCAAGATTCAATATCAAATCAAAGGCTCGAATCCTAGTGGGCAGACTTGAAGAGCTTAGCATCTCCTGAAAGATGAACTAATAGTAAGACACTGATAACATGATCCAACAAGTTCCTATCAGAAAATTTCTAAGATACCTCGAGCATTGACAGAATGAGAGGAGCGGCACTTGGGGGATCCACCACATACCTAAAGTAATATATAGCACTCACTTGATAAGAATAAAAAACACAATAATAAGCAAAGTAACAATTATGAAAAGTGCAAAACTGCAAATACAGCTTATAAAATGCAAATGGATAATTGAATCAACCACAAAGGTTTGCACCCATGTTTGATAGGCAACTGTAGTTACCATGTAACACAGGTAATCAACCTTTTTGGGACGTCATCTAGGATCACCCTTCCAAGTGTTGCCTAACTGGGCAATCACCCTCATTTCAATTGCATAGTAAATGATCACTAAGTTTAGTATTCGCAGACATAGGTGACATTTTTAAAGAAGGCAGCTGAAAATACAAATTTCACAAGGTAAACAGATGGGACATTTAACAAAGAACAACAGCTGAACTGAGACATCCATGAAAGATAACCATTGGGTTAATTGGGAGGCTCCTCTCCAAGAAAGGAATAGTCAGGATGAATTCACGCTTTGGACATACATATCTGCCAAAGATCTTGAAACTGGTTTAGCAAAATAAAAAATGGAACCATAAAACTTAAGAAACTCTACAGCAAATGTAGATAATCAGATAAGCAATCGCCCATCAAGTCATGTATTATTTTCAAATCCAAAATGGAAATGGATAAAATATAGCTACTTGATGTTGTGCACACTCTGGACTTTTGCTAGCTAGTTCCACAGAATAGAAACATACAAACAAAAGAAAGTTCAGTGCAAATGATCACAACAATCACATTTCACAGACAACAAATACATCATGAGATGGAAAATAAATAACCTGCAGAACTCAAGAACTAGCATGGCAATGATCCACCAGAGTCTAGACCAAAAAAACTTACATGTCAATCACAAGCTTAATAAGAACACTGACTGCCACATCCGCAATAGGCCTTCCACTATGGCTTGTTAGCTTATATGATGCAAGTACTGAATTCATATTGGCCACAGAAATCTCTGAGAAAACTGCTGCAATAACTTCTTCCACTTCAGCAGGGCTCAGACGCAAAGGCTGCTGTTCACTGATCCAGACAGCAACATTAGTTACAACAAGAGGAAAAGATTTGATGAAAATAAACTAACCATCTGCATATGTAACAAATAACCTAAGGAGGGCTAGTAAAAACGCCAGCATTTTCATGGGGGAAAAGAAGAGAGAAACAACTTCTGAATGTATGAAAAGAAATGCAAACAGTTGAAAGTGCACACTATGCAATTCTTAATGACATGTAACACTTATTCAAAAGAATAATGCAGATTTTAAGAATAAAAGGGATGTCTTTCTGCAGCAGAACGCTAAATTTTCTGGCTAATATAGATCCTGTTTCCAAGTTAACTTTAAAACCCACAAGGCAAATTGTCAAATACATACCATCTTCCAGACGTTCAGTTTCTTTATTCATTTTCTTCATTTTTCATCGCTTTTACATACTTGTTCTTCAAGTTTTCAAATGATATATTTAATTAATTATAGATTTTAGCTTCCCCTTCACATGAATAGAAATTCTTGTGCAATCATTCTGTTGTTGCAAGGGAACTAGTAACAACAAGTTCTCTGCCTCCAACCAACTATGACATTTTAATAACTGAAATCCGGCATGAATGCTTGATATGAAGCTGCTTTTGGAAATCAATGCTTTCTGTAAGTAAAGCCAGCATCCTGAGCTAGTACCAAAGGATTGACAATTATGATGATTTAAGACCAGAAAAACGGGGACCAAAAGAAACATCATTCTAATACAAAAAGCAAGACATACATTCCTGCAATGAGTACTAGCTCCAAAAGGACACAGCCAGTAACAAAGATGACCTTACTCTGGTCTCCATACACCCTTTCATTTTGGAAAGAATAAACCCAATGCAATGAGTACTAGGCCCAAACAGGAAAAAACAGTATCACCATACACGATATTACTCCTATTCTTCCACACAACCTTTCATTTAAAAACAAAGAAGAGCATGTTAGTTTGCACAAACTACATATCAACTGGTAAAGTCATGCATAAGGAAAAAATAGGTCAAGTTGCGCAATTTTTGAAAGTGAAACCCCATTTTTTTCTTTTGTCAAAACTGAAACTTCTGCTTCACAGGACATTCCAAACTGAAACTTCTCTTATGTTGGGTGGGCGGGTTCAAGAAGTCCAGAAGTTGCTTATCCTTTATCCATAATTTATAGCAGAAGGAAAAAAATTAAAAAATCAACAAACCAAAATAGTCAAAGAAAAAAAGGAGTGAATCTTCTTGTGTTCCATAAAGTATTAACGCAGACAATAAATGTATTTAAGCAGTCGATGGTCCAATTATTGATACACACAAGAAGTGTTAGCACAAGCATAAAATCAATGGCAATAATGTATGAAAAGCAGAATAATAAGCTCGCTTTTCACCAAAGCAATGTCAACTTACAGGATGACATAAGAGAATGATCCTTCTATTTAAAAAAATCAAGAAACACAAAGTTACATGAATTATACATCCAAAACAGATCACATGACGTGAAAGTTAAACAGTTCCTTTTACTAAATAAAATAAAATTTCCAACTAAGGTAAATATATACTAAAAAAAAATTGGCTACCTGTAGTGCCGATATTGAAACAGAGGGCGACAACGCAGACGAATCGTGTTTGGTGGTATTTCCTCCCTGCAGAAGTGGAATGGGACGAATATCAGACACCATATCCTATCGACATGATAGACAAGCCAGACATGGGAATACTTCCACAATAACCTAATTTTATACTGGATTTAAATAAACAACTAGCACATTTGTATTGTAAAGCAAAAAAACAGAGCAACATATAAAACATAACAAATGGTACTAAAAAACACAGCTATAGAATTTATAGATCTCTTAAGCAAGTGATATAGATATGTGCTCCAAGAAAATTCATTGCCCCATCTAGCTGAGATCAGCTTTGTAAGTCTATCGACTCATTCATTTCTATCATACAGAAAATATTATGTTCCTCTGCTCTTCTTTCCACCAAGTCTTCCCCTTCTATCCCTTCAACCGGTATCACATCATCCCTGAAGTGGCATCCATCTGCTTACCACATGCATTCTATCTTCTTACTCTTTCTTTCTTGCCCTAAATTCTGCACTATACCACATCATAGATCTCACAGATGCCTTGCAAAAAAAGTGCATAATCAGAGGTGAACTAATTCATTGTACAATACAGCAGTACTTCTCTACAATTCATCCTCTTGCACCAATCCTGACAATGGTATCTTCCATGGCCTTTTAGAATAGAGCCAGCATACAAGAATTTTATTGCATAGTAGCACTAAAAGGCCTTCCAACTTTAATGATAATCTCTCGTTATTTGCCTTCCCAACAAAATTACATTCCTTGACTTATGCCTTTATTTTACTGACTTTTAACCACCTCAGCACATGGTTTACATCCACATTTATAACCTGACATCTACATATCTCTACCTTTACTAATTAATGATATAGCATTTTTGTACATGGGATATATCATTCCCCATTTGTTTACAATTTTATTTTCTTACCTTAGAACACTTTTAGTTTGATTATCAATTGTTTTTTTTCTAATCACTTATATGCCTATGAAACCTAATAAAAAATATCTATAGAAACTTTTGGTGGACAAAAGGATATTGGGCAGCAGTAAAAGCTTCTTCTTTAGCTAAAATCCATTTATATCAATTATCCAAAAGGTTTTTTGCATGACAAAGAAAAAGAAGAAGACTAATTAATAATGTGATAAGAAACACTTCAAAGTATCAAAATCAACATGAATTGAAGATTTAAATTAATGATCCTGTATCATATAAGGTGTGCTCACATTGGCACTATTTGTGCTTTGTTCAGGAAAAAAAATGTTGTTATAGACACCAGATACAAGGTTCAATATAGCAAGTAGAGTAAATTTTCGTATGATCTGCAAGATTGGGATAGACATTTCCCCATTGATTCATTTCTAAACTCTAACATAAGCTAGCAACAATTATTGAACCTTCAAAGGTTGACTTGAATATGTATTCTTTGATTGACACAATAATGATCTATTGCAACAAAAAGATTCTAAAATAAATCCAAGCAAGGGAGAGGGGTCTATATCTCGGTCTTGACCAAGCTCTTTTTAATCAGTTTGTAACTCAAAATTTCTGTGGCGCCAGAGACCAAACATCCAGATAGTAATATATTCCCTGCACCAGTACAGATTCAGGAGAAAACATATTACTAAGGGATCCATCGAATGAGCTGTTCCAGATGGATCTTAGATATAGCCTTCCTTGTCACAAAAAAGGCAATATCTACACTAGCCAAAATATGCATCTCCTCTCCCCAAAAAGGATGGCTGAGTTTCTTCACAAACAAGTCATGCATGGTAGACCAGTTTTCGAAGTACAATAACAGATAACAGATAAAGCAAGTGTGCGAACTATGTGAACATAAACATTAAAAAAATAAGGAAAAACAATAGACATTCAAAAACTCACCAGACTTGACGAGCACCTAGTGTTGCACGCTTAGATGCAGTTATTGCTTTCAAATGTGAGTGAGCTGAAGCAATATTTGTAGCAGTGGTAACTGTAGAAGGCTGCAATAGCTGCTCAAAGTCTGGATCAGATATAAGTGGAGGGCCAAAATGTCTTCCAGATTGTATTTTTAGTTTCTGCTCCAGATCAACAAGCAGAGCTGCAGCACCCACTTCTTGAAAATTATGTGTGTGGATGACTTGGGAGCTCAAAAGACCATCACTAACTCAAAAAAGAGGAAAAATTTACATTCCATATGCAACTAGCAACAGATTAAGCACATGAAAGCTACACAAACAAACCCAATATATTATACAAAATAATCAAGTGAATTCTGCAATATTAAGATACCTGTTACTTGCACCAAATGTAGTCATCCAGTGCTGGTGACATCCTTCCCCAAGCCATCGCCATTTAAGTACATCACTAGCAATATAACTAAAACCATCTTCATCAACCTTTTCAAAGTTGGATAGATCTGTGGCAGATGAACAGACAGATTCTTTGCTTTCAGGAGATTCCCTGCTCACAACCGCACTAGGGCTTAATTGAGAACTAAAAGATCTACTCAATAAAGATGATAAAGTTGGTGAGGACCGCTTTGACTGGAATGATAGCTTTGGCATATGCCTAGCTATCAGGGCACGAACATAATTTAAGGACTTTACAAGTGCACCAGACGCAAAAGCAGCTGAAGTAATTGGAGGGGATGCTGCACTTCCAGGTGCCAATGATATTCCAGCTTGAAGGCTCGTTGATTTTAACCATGGAGAAACTCTTTTACTGGTAACAGCATTACACTCGGCAATTGAATTCACACAAAAGAGATCAATTTGTTCTAGGGTCTGCACTGTTGGTATGTACCTATGTCAACAAGAAAAAAGAATTAGTTACGCAATCTCAAATTTAAGCAGCTACAGCCATTTTTTAAATTGATATTCCTATAAGGTTGCAAAATTAAGCTTGTTAATGATATCAGTAATTGTGAACGCAGTTAAGGCCTTTGATCTCCGTGGGATAACAAGCAGTTAAGATCCAATCTCTCACCAAAAGTCAATTATAGGCTCAAGTTGACCATTTGAATCAAACTAATGCTAATAGAATCTTCAGAAGGCTGTTTATGAATGCTTTGTTTTTTAACTTTCTTGGCCATTTGTTTATCTCTAAGCTTCTCAGAGCAGCTACACAAATATGCAAGTCACACCAATGCCGTATATGTCCAGTGACCAACAGATTCCAGTTAAAATTCTGGACACAACTGGCAGGAATCAATCATCAATCAGGACAAGAAATAGAAAAATCAGTCTGACGTTGCTCAAAACCATACAGCATTTTCCTAGAGTGAAATGGAACCAAACACAATCCACTCGACTCCATCTCAAAGGTAAGCCACATCAAGAACTGACCATCTCTCATATGCAAGGTACATGGGACAATCCTCCATTACAATGTGATACGGTGTAAGCAAAACCATAGATATTAAAGACTGCTATTTCATTCTAAACACAAGCGAGAATGGAAAAAGCAACATGGCAGGTAAAAAAATTAAGATCCCATCAAGCATGGGAAATCACTTGCTTGCCCTTTCTTTTCTTTGGAACAATCCCATCCCCAACCACCCAAGCTCAACCCCTAGCCACTTTTATTTAGCATAGGAGAGGATAAAGCATAGAACTTGGCAATGAATAGAGATTCCTTGGATGTTGTCCTCAAAAATTCTGCCATTTGTCTGTCTTCACTCATCAGGTATGCCACTAGCTGGAGATCTCCACCATTGCCAGGAGGTCAATCATTGCTTCCTTTTCTATGAATCCAGGACACAATGATGACTTGTCTAATAGAGCAAAACTCACTCTAGTTTGTCAACCACCTTGCCCCAAACATATTCAATCTTTTAAATAAAGAACAGCTCCAGAAAAGATGCAAAATCTGGTTCTTCCTCAATTATGTAATTAGATCACATATGCTGAGTAATGTAACACCTCAACTTTGAAAATTTTTGTATTAACAATCTCCCCAACGAGACTAATCAAAGGATGGTTACAGCTCTCCCACTAGGGCCTTCTCCTCACAAAGCACACTTCGGAAAAGGGAGATCGAGAACAGTAGCATGATTTGATTGAAGACTCCCATCCACTAAATTCCTCACCATGTTAACAAAAAGGGGAAAGAGTGGCTTTCCTTGGTGCGTCCTCTTGACAGATTAAGCACACGTTTGGAAGTGGGAAAGATGTAAGAAAAGTGATAAAGAGTGAAAAATTCGTACAGTTTTTCTGACCCTTCCAAACGAGAGACTTTTCTGCTGAGAGTTTTTCTAAAAAGTATACTTTTGATAGGAAACATTCATCCATGGGGGGGTTTGGAGGAATGTTTCCTACCAAGAGAAAATGGTGATTTACACTCACCACCAACACCATCTCACCATCACCACCACCCACCACCATCCATCTCACCACCACCAACCATCACCCACCACACGAAAAACCGCCCTCACGATATTTCACCATCCACCTCACCACCACCACTACCACCCACCTCCCGGAGAAACTCCACCACCACCTCACGATGATTTTCCACCACCATCCATCTCACCACCACAGTAATGAAACAAAATGTGCACAATCACAGTGTCAACAAAGGGCTACACAAGTACACAAATACAATATGGTCTCTAATGGACCGATAACAATCTAATAAAAGAGATATACGAAAACATGAATTCCACAAGAGTACAATGGCAGAAATTCCACACAAGGACAATGTAAAAACCGAATTTTATGTAATAGCCAATAAGCTTAGAAAAGCTTATATTCCATAGAGTAGTGAGGCTCTATTTATAGAGACTCACATATAATGAGAGGGAGGCTATCCAACAGTCATTGAACTACCTCTAACGGTTATATTTATGACCATGTCATTGGACTGCCACTCCAACAGTCATATTTGACTCTATGTCACATGGGTGTGGGTGCGGGTGCGGGGATTCGGCACTTCCAAAAAACCCGGGTGCGGGGGTGCGGCAGGGGAAAAAATGTAAAATATATATATATATATATATATATATATATATATATATATATATATATATATATAAAGGGGAGAGAGAAAATCCTTTACGAAAAAAAGGATTTGAAAAGGCAGGAGCTGTCAGCAGAATATTTCTTTAAAAAATTTCGCAGCCCATCAGCAGCTGACAGCAGTTGTCAGCAGAATTTTTTTAAAAAAAAAATCGCAGCCCATTTCATAGGGCAAATTTTTTTTAAAAAAAAAATCCAAAAAAAAAAATGGACCTAAATGATCAGGGTGCGGTCAACGCACCCAGGATCGGGTTGACCGCACCTGCGTCGAGTCGCGTCGACGCGGGTGCGGCACCCTGCTAGCCGAATCCCTGTGACAGATTTGACTGACTACAAAAAATAGAAAAATAAAAAACAAAAAAGACTCAACAGTCCCTATTGGATTGTACTATACTACATGCCATTAAATGACCAAAATACCCCTGATATATGTATATTATACAAATATATGTATATTATACAAATATATGTATATTGTACAAATATATATATTGTACAAATATATGTATATTAGTTAAGTATACAAATATATACATTGTATTTTAACACTCTCTCTCAAACTTACGGTGAGATCACCGAAAGTTTTCTAAGAAGATACAAAAATCTTGATAGAGGAAGAGCTTTGGTGAAGAAGTCCGCAATCTTAAACTCGGACTGAACGTATAGTAAAGTAATTGTCCCTTTCAAGTATTCTTCTTGAACATAATGGCAATCCATCTCAATATGTTTCGTGTGTTCATGAAATGTATGAGTGTTGGCTATATATATAGCATTTTTGTTATCACAACATAATTTTGAAGGTTCTGAAACATCAACACCCATATCTAAAAGTAATGATCACATCCACACAACCTCGGTTGTTGTAATTATCGCCTTATATTCAGCTTCTATGGAAGATAAAGACACTTTTTGTTGTTTTTTGTATCTCTAAAAAATGAAGGAATCACCTAAAACACACAAAATTTGTAGTTGAGTGACGGTTATTGGGATCTCCTCCACAGTCGGAATCAATACAATCAATAAGATTTAAAGATGACAAAGAGGATACGAATAGCCCTTTAGATATAGTTTTCTTGATGTATAGAATTATTCTTAACACGACACTCATGTAAACTGATGTAGGCGCATATTGAAACTGACTTGCAGTACGTAGTGCATGTGCAATGTCTGGCCTGGTAATAGATAAGTACATTAATGATCTGATGAGTTGCCTATAAGAAGTTGGATCATCTAATAAATTTTTGTCTTGAACACTCATTTAGCATTTATCACTTTAGGAGCATCAACATATTTTGTGTCTGTGATTCTCGAACGTGCAACAATATCAACTGCAAACATTATTTGAGACAAAATGTACCCTCCTTACGAGTATGTTACTTCAATTCTTAAAAAATATCTCAAAAAACCAAGGTCAGTCATATCAAAAGATTTCTTAAGCATAATCTTAATTTCTTCAATTTCCTTCTCATCATTCAGAGTGGTGATCATATCATCAACATACAAAAGCAGAATGATAAGTGAGATACTTATAGATCTTACAAAAAGAGCAGTGTCAATATACCAGGATTTAAATCTAAGATTCAATACAGTTCCATTAAATTGATCATACTATGCTGTAAGAGCTTGTTTAAGCCCATATAAAGTTTTTTGAAGAGGAAAAACTATTCAATTTTCAATAATCAAACCAGGGAGGATCCATGTAAACTTCTTCATTGAAATTTTCATTTAAAAAAACATTCTTAACATCTAACTAATATATAGGTCATTTTTTAATAGATGTTACTGTAACTAAAGCCCTAATTGTGGCCATGCAAGCTACTGGAGCAAATGTTTCGTCATAATCTATTGCATATTCTTAGAAATATCTTTTTGCAACTAATCTTGTTTTATATCCTCATAAGCTACTGGACTCTTTGTTTTGACTTTAAATACTCATCTACATCATATTGTCTTTTTTCTCTAAGGAAGATGTTGGACTTCCTAAGTATGGGCCTTGTGTAATGCATTTAATTCAATTTTGATAGCTTCTACCCATTCTTTTATGTTTTTAGCTTCTTTATAGTTAGATAGTTCATGATATAAATGAATTGCTAGAAGGCATGCCCTATAGTTTGGAGAGAATGATTTGTAGGAGACAAACCTATTTGGATGTCTATGTATCCGTTCAGATCTCCTAACACTAGACTCTTCAACATTTGTTGGTTGACTATATTTTTCAAAAGCACATAGATGCTCCCCATTATCTCGTCTAGAATATTGCAAGAGGTTATGAGTTGGTTTTTTTACTTGGTCTATTATTTGACTCAAAATTATCAATATCATCATTATCAACAATTTCATTATTTGATTTAAGTAACAAATCAAATAAGAAATCATACTTGAATTCTTCCTTATGTTTTTTAAGATCAAATCCATTTTCATTTTCAAGAAATGTTATAATTCTAGAGACATAAAGTTTATCATTTTTTGGATCATAGCATTGATATCCTTTTTTTATTTTCAGCATATCCAAGAAAAATACATTTTATAGATTTAGGAGACAGTTTGTTATATTTTTCAAGAATCACAAAGCATTTACATCCGAAGACCCTTAGTCTTTTTAAATTAGGAGAGATTTTAAAGAGATTTTCAATTGGAGATTTGTTTTCCAAAGTTTGAGAAGGTGTTCCATTTATTAGATATACCGCGGTGAGAGAGGCTTCGGCCCAAAAAAAATAGAATTTTTTTAAATGACTAAGGTCTTAATAATTTCAATAATATGGCGATGCTTTCTTTCGAAAATACCATTTTGTTGGGGGGTCCTAGCACAAGATATTTGGTGTAAAATACCACGAGTTTTTAGATATGATTGAAATTCATTTGAAAGAAATTCTCCTCCTGAGTCGGAGCGAAAGATTTTAATATTTTTTTAAATTGATTTTTAGCAAGATTATGAAAATTTTTAAAGCATGAAAAACTTTGGATTTGAGTTTAAGGAAGTAGATCCAAGTATGTCTAATAAAATCATATATGAATGTAACATAATATAAATAACCACATTTTTAAATAATAAGAGCGGGACCCCACACATCTGAATGCACTAATTCAAAGATTTCATAAGTCAAAGAAGTTCAAGATCCAAAAGGCATCATTTGCATTTTTTCAAGTATACAATCTTCACATACAATTTTTTTATCTTTACAAAAATTTTCAAAAATGAAATATGAGATAATTTGGATATACTTAGGTGTCCTACTCTTTTATGCCAAAGATCTAAACTAATTTCTTTGATATAATTACAAAAAGAGTTTTTAGGTGAACATAAGGAATCCATATAGTAAAGATCTTCTCTTTTATGACCTTGCCCAATCAGCTTCTCTGACAGGAGATCCAGCACCCGACAAGCCTTAGATGAAAAGAATATTTTACACCCATAATCAGAAATTTGAGATACTGAAAAGAGGTTTAAATCTAATTTTGGAGTAACCCTTACATTTAAAACAAAAATAATTTTTAAAACATTGTTAAGATTTCCTATACTTTTAACTTTCAAAGAAGTACCATCGGCAGTTAACACACAAAAAATATGAATTAGTGCAATTGGATAAAAGAGACTTATTATGAATCATATGAAAAGAAGCTCTTAAAGAAGACATACCTAGAAGAGGAGATAGCGGCACCAGATGTAGGAGGAGTGGCTTTTAGAATTTGTGAGATGGCCTCCGCTATTTGGGCAATTGTTAAATCATTGAAGTTGCTCCATTTCTTTGATTCTTAAGGTTCTTCACTCACAGCGGCCACTTTTTTGAGCTGGAACAATCTGGTCTTATATGCCCCAGTTCTTTACAATGATGACAAGTAATTTTACCCTTGTATCTTCCGTTATATCCTCCTCCATTATGTCCTCCATTGAATTTTATTTCAAAATGCGGTGGTTTATAAGTTTTTATAAAAAAATTGGGTCTTGATACGACAAGAACCTCGTTATTAGACTTGTGCATTCCAAGTCTTGTTTCTTCTTGACAAATTTGAGCAAGAGCCTCACTTATAGAAAGAGTTGAAGTCCTATAAAGCAAGGAGGACCTAACTTGCTCAAATTCTGGTCGGAGACCATATAAAAAAGAGAAAATATTCTCTTTCAACTTGTAATTTTCTCATATCAATAGTCGAACCTTCCCATTTTGGTTCTAGCATAGTTAGTTCATCTCAAAACGGAGACAAGATACCATAAAAGTCTCTTACACTTTTATCCCCTTATTTGGTATTTCGTACATTGTCTTAAAGATAATATAACCTAGCCATGTCTTTTTGAATGAATGTGTTCTTTAATAAGATCCATGCATCACATATTTTTTTAAATTTGATGATGTCAGTGGCGATCTTGAACTTCATGGTATTCATGAACCATGAGAGTATTTGAGCATTGCTAGCTTCCTAATCCTCCAACTTGTTTTGATATTCTTACAAAGCTTTCTCTTTTTCTTCTTCGGATAGAGTTTTGACTTAATCTCCTTCTCTTCTTATTAATTTAAGTTGAGGTTCATTAGTGGTTTCACTAACAAACCCCCAAAATTTTTTACGTTTGATGTGATTTTCCATTGCGGTAGCCCACATCAAATAGTTGCTTTCGTTGAGCTTGTAGGACATGACGGAGACAGAATCTCTTTATCCCATAATGAAGAAGGCTTATGTTTGAACCACAAAGGAAGTAATCCCAAGATAACTTTCCACACTTCAAGAGACCTAAGCTCTAATACCATGTAATGAAACAAGATGTGCACAATCACAATGCCAACAAAGGGCTAAACAAGTGCACAAATACAATATGGTCTCTAATGGACCGATAACAATTTCATAAAAGAGATACAAAAACACGAAATCCACAAGAGTACAATGGCACAAATTCTACACAAACACAATCTAAAAACTGAATTTTATATAATAACCAATAAGCTTAGAAAAGGTTATATTACATAGAGTAGTGAGGCTCTATTTATAGAGCCTCACATATAATGAGAGGGAGGCAGTCCAACGACCGACTACAAAAAATAGAAAAATAAAAAACAAAAAAGACTCAACAGTCCCTATTGGACTGTACTATATTACATGCCATTAAATGACCAAAATACCCCTGATATACATATATTGTACAAATATATGTATATCAGTTAGGTATACAAATATATACACTGTATTTTAACAACTACCACCATCCACCATCACCGACCATTCATTAACACCTTGATTCACCATAATTGAAAGCATAACAAGTAACAACCTTCATCTTTTCCTATTCATCCACATTCAATTAAAATCGGCCCATGTTATAAGAAAGTCCTATAGAAGGCTCAACACAGATTACCAAATCAATTTATTAACTTTACTCATACCTTGAATTTGTTCAGCTTCTTCATGCAAGGAAAGACTCTGCTATTCAACCAAGTAAATATGGTTGCACCTAAAGGTACTTAAAGGGGCGTACAACAAATTCCACCAGTCCAAAAAAATCTCTAACTTTCTCATATTAACACTTTTGTGGAGCATCAAATTACCATCTTCCAATTCAATGTAACATTGAGGATACCTCCTATCCACAATGACATCTCTCATATCCTCTCCAACCAAGTCAACCTCCCAAAAAAGTTACTTCTTTTTCATCATTTCAACAAATCCATAGAATGCTATCAATAGAAAAAAATAGTGTATGTTGCCCCTAAAACATATGTAACATGGGTAGGGGTGTCAATGGGTTGGGTTTACCCGGACCCGACCCGTATCAAACCCTATAGGGTCTGGGTATGGTGATAAATAAGAAGACTCAGTTAAGACCCGGGTCCGAATCCAAAGGTCCGATTAATACATGGATCCAGGTATAGTTTGTGAAATTTTACACCAGACTCGGGCCCGACTCAAGTTCCGATTAAGATTTTGCCGAGTATGGCTCGTGTCTGGTTCATGTAGTTCTTATCGAGTCCGGGTATGGTTTCTCTTATGGTAGGTCAGATTAGACCTGGGTTCGGACCCGATCCCATACCTGAAAATCGGGGCCTGGTCTCGTTCCACCTAGGTCCGAGCCAAACCCAACCCGTTGACACCCCTAAACATGGGTACATCTACCAAGCCCCCGTGTCGGTGTCGTACAAATAGGGTTGTCAACAGGTCCGGTTTATAGCGAATACCTGACCCAACCCGAACCCGAACCCGAATTCCCAGGTATGGGCATGGAAAGTGCTGAATGTTCGGGTCAACCCGAACCCAACCCAAGCAATATGGGGATCATGACTTTTTTTGGCTACCTGACCCGACCTAATTTTCTTAACCAGTAACCAACCCTATTTTAGATATATTTTCAATAAAAATAAATTTCTAAAATTATGCGGGTTTGGGTTTGGGATTCTATTTTCGTGACCTGATAAAACATGAAAATGAACACGGTTAGAAGTTATATAGGTGGGTCCAGATCAACCAAGTCCCGAGTCGCTGACAGCCCTACGTACCTATGCCAATATTGGGTACTCTTGGGCACAGGTCCTCTACCTTTCGAACCTAACTCAATCCATTTTGTCCATCTTATGATCTAACCAATGTGTAGCCTATGCTCAACACTAAAAGTAGCTACTACTAGTTCTATATTTGTTGAATTTTTGTTTGTTAACTATATGGCTTTGACATGCTTTAGACTTTTAGTTCACAATTGACATTCCATAACTTCGTATCTAGATCATATTGTAAAATGTAGTATACTTGCATATATGTATATATATAGACACACACACATACCTACTGATGTACCCACCTTTTTAGAAGTTTCCATATTGTACCCTTCATACCCATATTGTATGCTTACCTGCACCCGTACCTATGTAAAATATCCTAAAAATCACCGATATACAAACGGTTCCCATAAAAAAACATCTTTCCATTTAACCAAAAGCCACCTGATCTTCCCCTACCACCTTAAAAAAATGTAATTACAACCTCTCCAAATGTTGTTTACTAATTCATGCTCAATGTGTTGGACTTGGTTTCACTAAAGCAGAAGAATTCAAAATTTTGTGACTTAAGGAAGCTTGTGATCGGCAGGCTACGGTAAGCATTATTTATGCCTTACAATTCCAAGAAACAATAGAAATTTGCCAGATCCAACCGCCAATCTGGACCAGCATTTTGGTCTAAGGGATCCAAAGCACAACTCTTCAACTTTGTGTTCTTCTTGACCAACAGTTTCCTTTCAATTGTCATAGCTTGCAGACCTATACTTCCACCTAAGTAGGCACCAAGGTTGCTAAATGCTACTTTCAGTCCAAAGTCGATACAGTGTTGCTTCTTATTATCACCAAATAACAGTTGGTCCTTGATGAGAAACCTTGTTTTTTCCTGCCACGCTAACTCCAAAAGATTCTAGAAGATGCTTGAGTCCGTTCTCAAGTAGCAAAACTGAAAGAAATTGGAATAATTGTTATCAACTTAAATTTTGAGGCAATGGCTTTGGCTATACTTTGGACTCCAATAGGGCAACCGAACATATCAACACTAGAAGTAATGGCCTGATGATGGATATTCCATTTCTCTCTTTATAAAATACCTAGCGAATGGCACATCCTGCCAAGCATTGAAGATAGATTAATAATATTTTAACCCTGACTCAACTAACAGGACAAACTCTGCATGGAACTCAAAATCAAAGCATTAATAGATTCATATAATGCCTAGAGATCACTCAAAACATACAAAAGAGTGCAGAAGATGCAAAAAAATAACTTACCGGAGAAGATACCGCTTAAGAAGTGCAACACACTTTGCAACTACTGCAGGGCTGATAACAGAACAATTAAACTATTAGCAAAAAATGAAAATATAAAAATTTGTCAGTCTCAAATGGATTAACAGAAGAATTATTTGACCAACCAAGATTCAAGTTTAAATAGAAGGGAGAACAACTATGGCCAAGGGAAAAACGAGCAAAAATAAAACCTTAATCTTAAATTCTTGAAGATCTTCATGTTAAATTGTATCACTTTTGTATGTATATATATATATATATATTATATGTATAATGATAGATACATATGCATATATATATATATGATATATATATATATATGATATATATATATATGATATATATATATATATGTATCTTTCATTATATATATATATATTCCTTCTTTTTTTGTATAACCCCTAGGGTATTTCTGTCTTTTTCAGCTTTTACGCATATTCATAATTATGAATATGCTTGTAATTTCCTTTTCTTTCTTTTTTCTTCTTTTTCATTTTTTCTTCTTTTTCCTTTTTTCCTTTCTTTCTTTTTATTTTCTTGAAGTTGACCAAGTCAACTTGGAGGGGGTCCAACACTAGACGTTGGACCCCTCCAAGATTTCTAACCATTGGAGGAGCTCCTCCGTCTAGTGGGATCCCCTCCAAGGCTTCTTCTCTTCTATAAATAAGGGGAAACCCCCCTCTTAAATCTATTCAAGCTTGGAGCTTGTTCTCTCCATTTGTTCAATAAAGATTCAATATATTTTTGTATTTGGCTATTCTTATTGTACCTTTGTGTACATTTGTTCTAAGTATTCTTGTGCCTTTGTGCAGATACCTCTTGGTGGTGGTGTGCTTATAGCACACTTTATCTCTTTTGAGATATTTTCAAAAGATTAAAAGATCATGTGGTTCTTCGTATTTGTGGGTGCCTCGAAAAGCATGCCTTTGGTTTCTTGGTAATTGAAGTGGTGGCTTCTTGGTGATTGAAGTGGTGACTTCTTCTCCCTCAATATTTTAGAAGGATATTACAACAAGATTTGAATGTTTTATTGTGGTACGTATATACTCTTCATTCTCGCCTCTCTAATGGGTAAAAAAGAGTCCCATTTTTTACTTGGTTTTAAATTGAATGGCTCCAACTACCATGTTTGGGCCGGTAATATGGAGGCTCACATTAAAGGGAAAGGTCTTTAGGGTTATGTCAAAAGAACCGTTCTCGAACCTGAACCTAAGATCACCATTGTTGAGAGGGGTGAAATAAAGGTTCTTGATGGTGAAGAGAGAGAAAAGCCTTTGAAGAATACAACAAAAAGCATGAAGAATGGGAGATAAAAAACTACAAAATTCTTTCATAGTTTTTCTCTTCCGTTGAAACAAGAATAAATGCAAACATTTTGAAGTTCAAGAAGGCTTTTCAAGTATGGGAGTATCTTGAAAGAATGTATACTTCAAGAGATTTGTCCAATAAATATTACCTTCAAAAGAAGGCATTAACCCTTCAACAAGGGAAAATGTCCGTTAGAGAATATTTCGCCGAACTATCCACTATATGGGATGAGCTTGCTCTCCAAGAACCTCAATGGATTGGAGAGGCAATTGAATTAAGGGCCAAACAATTAGAAGATGATCACTTCTTCAACTTTTTAAATGGGCTTAGACTTGAGTTCGAACAAACTAGATCATCTCTTTTGTCTTCATTTTCTTCTCCTCCGTTGAAAGATGTTCTTAACAAACTAAGTGGAGAAGAAACTAGATTGGGGATGAATAAAACCAATCAAAGTGTATTGGTCGTTCCCTCTAAGGATGAGGATGAGGGTGCTTATGTCGTTTCAAGACCAGAAAATAATATCAAAACATATAAACCCCCTCATTTCAACAAAAATCAAGGAGGAAGAGAAAATAGTGGGCAATATAGAAGAAGAGATTATAGTAAAACCATATGCCACTTTTGCAAAGAACCGGGTCACATTAAACCGGTTTGTCCCAAGTGGAAAAAGATGGTGGCTATGTCTACAACTTTCCAACCAACGAAGGAGGAAGGATCATCTACTTCCTACAATGTTACTTTATCTCTAAATCAAATCATGGAAGCTCTTCAACCTCTTCTCAAGGGATTCATTTTCGGAGCCGTCATGACAACCTTCTCTCCTCTCGGTAAGACTCTTTGGCTCTTAGACTCGGGTGCATCCTTTCATATGACTCCAAATGTTTTTGCACTTTCTAAATACTCAAAAAATTTGTCACTCTCTTTTGTCTCTACCGCGGATGGGGCTTCTCTTGAAATAAAAGGAATTGAAGATTTTGAAAGACAAGATTTTTTTATTCCTAAAGTTAGATTTATCCCAAAACTAAATTTGAATTTGCTTTCCGTCTCTCAACTATCGGATCAAGAGTGTGATATCAAATTCTCATCAAATAAATGTTGGATACAGGATCGTCGGCCTGGGAAGTTGATTGGAAAAGGCTCTAGGAAGAGAGATCTATACCTTATGGAATTTCTTTAAATTCCACAATACCCTTTTTGTAATGTTGCCCAACATAAAGATATAAACTAAGTCACACGGATTCGGCAAAGTAGGTGCCGCACCCGCATCAATATGACACAGGTGTATGTGCAGGTGTGGCACCCGGTGTGGTCAACACAACCTTGGGTGCATTGATCGCACACAAGGTTATTTTTGTCCAATTTTCAAACGTAAAAAAAAAATTTTTTGCTCGATCAAAAGGGTTGCGAAAGAGGATTAGGGCAAATTTTTGCCCTAATCCTCTTTCGCAGCTCTCCTCTCTCGCGCAGCTGTGCTCTCTCGCTTGCCTCTTCTCCTCCCGACGTCTCTCAGGGGAGCCCAACGCCACCTCCTCCTCTCCCTCGTCGCAGACCTCCGGCGATCACCGACGTCAACCCCACCTGCAACCCCGACGACGCCCAAAGCCACCTCCTCCTCTCCTCTCAGGTAACCTCTCCCTTGTCCCCTTCTTCTATCTTTTTCCAACCCTTCCCCCTATCGCGCTCTCTATCGCTCTCTTGTTGGGTCGACGGGGGAGGGGCCGAGCCCCTCTTGCTCCCTCTGATTTCAGGGGAGGGGCCGAGCCCCTCCCTGCTTCCCTGTTTTCAGTAGAGGACGGCCCGAGACCCCCTGCTCCCTCTGATTTCAGGGGAGAAGCCGAGCCCCTCCCTGCTTTATTGTTTTCGACAGGGGAGGGGTCGAGTCCCCCTTCTCCCTCTGATTTCAGGGAGGGACCGAGCCTCCCTCCCTGTTCCCTCTGATTTTAGGGGAGGGGCCGAGCCCCTCCCTGCTTCCCTATTTTTGGCAGGGGAGAGGTCAAGCCCCCCTGCTCACTCTAATTTCAGGGGATGGGCCAAGTCCCTCCCTGCTTCCATGTTTTCAGCTGGGGAGGGGGGGTGAGCTCCTCCCTGCTCCCTGTTTTTCCGATAGTAAGAGGTGGAGCGAGGCCCCAACCCTTCCCCCCTCCTCGTTTTCCCTGGACAAGCAGGGAGTTGGGCTCGGCCTGACAAACCTAGCCTACCCCTCAACCTTCCTTTGCGAGTCGGGAGATGGACTCGATATTATAAATCTTGATTGTCTGCACAATTGATTTTAATATAATTTTTTGTGTTTTCATGACAAAAATGATGGATAAAGAGAAAAGGCTTGCGTCATCCTCATCCCCACATGTGAGTTCTGCTGCTAGTTTTGTTGATAGTTGTAGTGGGAGTGATGATGTGGGGTCACTGTGGGTACATGTAGATAAGCTTGCAAAAACTGAAGAAAGAGGTGGTGGAAACAAGAGATTTCGATGCAAACTCTGTGAAAGAGATTTTGTTGGGTCTTACACAAGAGTGAAGGCTCATTTGTTGAAGATACCAAGACATGGTATTTCAGAATGCAGAAAAGTTAATGAGGCAATGCGAAAACAATACAAGAAAATACAAGAATAATATGAGAAGAGAAAGACAATAAGTGATTCTTGTGCAATTAGTATGTCATTTGGAAGCCACAAAGAAGATGCTAAAAAAAAAGTCAATATAGGAGGTAGAGGAACGATACAAGCAGCATTCAATACATATGGAAGGAAGGATACGGATAGAAAGTAGGGAGGTATTTTTATTCTAGTTCACTCTCATTTAATGAGACTAGAAATCCTTATTGGAAGGATTTAGTAACATCTTTGGCAAATTGTAATTTGAGTGGCTATATGCCTCCAAGCTCAGAAAAACTACAAACCACCGTAATTGCAGAAGAGAGGGCAAATGTGGCGAGGTTGCTCGAGATTAAAAAATATTCATGGGAGCAAAATGGAGTTTCTATTGTTTCTGGTGGATGGACAGATATTCAAAAGCGTCCACTGATCAATTTCATTGTTTGTTCACTTAGTGGCCCAATATTCTTGAAAGTAGTTGATACATCTGGGAATATAAAGATGCATAGTATTTGAAGGGGTTGTTTATAGAAGTCATAAAAGAAGTAGGTGATCAGAAAGTAATACAAATCATTACAGAAAACGCTTCAGTTTGTAAAAGTGCAGCGTTGAGTTTGGAAAGTGAGTAACATCATATTTTTTGGACTCCTTGTGTAGCACACAACATTAATCTGGCCCTAAAGAGCATCTGCAACCCCAAAAAAGAAGAAAATTTACAAGCATATGCTTTATGTTCATGGATTGAAGATTTAGAAAGAAATGTCAAAAGCATTAAGAATTTTGTTGTTAACCACCATCGTGCTAATGTTATATTTAATAGGCATTCTGGCCTGAAATTGTTGAAGGTCGTTAAAACACGTTTTGCGTCCATCATTGTGATGGTGAAGAGGATTAAAAAAGTTAATAATGCTATGGTTAGCATGATAACTAATGAAAATTGGACATTTTATCGTGCTGATGATGATATCAAGGCTCACAAAATTAAGAAATTCATTGTTGATGATGAGTTTTGGGACAAAGTGGTATACTTCCTTCAATTTACACAACCTATTTCAGAAATGTTAAGAGAAGTTGATAAGGATGAGTTCATGCTTCACAGAGTTTATGAAATGTGGGATAATACAACAACAACAACTACGCCTTCATCCCAAAACAATTGGGGTCGGCCATATGAACCAAAAAAGAAAATCATCCTGGGTCCTCCACATGAATCCTTCTCCTCCAATCATTTCTATCCAATGTCATGTCCTCGGTGAGGTTCAAAGCATTCATATCCTTTCCTATCATCTTCATCCAAGTCTTCTTAGACCTACCTCTACCTCTTTTGACTAATATATTTAATTGCTTATACTGACTCAAAAATGTGGGAACCATAAATAAGGGAGTATTTATTTCCTCATATTCTGAATTAAATTTAATTGCTTATACTGACTCTGATTGGGGAGGTGACCCAAATAACGGTCACTCTACCACAAGCTTTTGTATCTTTTTAGGAGAATCCCTGATCTCATAGATATGCAAGAAACAACAGAAGGTGTCTTTATCATCTATAGAAGCATAATATCGAGTCATGGCCTCAACAACCATAAAAATTGTTTGGATTCATCAATTACTACAAGACATGGGAATTCAGGTTGAAGGACTCACGAAAGTTGTGCTGTGATAATAAGATTGCAATCTATATTGCCAAAAATCAAATATTTCATGAGCGCACAAAGCATATTAAAATGGACTGTCATTATGTCAGAGAAGCATACTTGCAAAAAGTAGATCTTCCTTAGTTTACTTCAGAATATCAGTTGGCAAATTTCTTCACCAAGTCTCTCTGCGCTCCCAGATTCAACTTTCTCCTTAGCAAACTTTCCGCCATTACGCCCTAAGTTTGAGGGAGGGTGTTAAATTGTATCACTTTTGTATATATATATATATATATAGAGAGAGAGAGAGAATGATAGATACATATGCATATATATATAATATATACATATGTATCTTTCATTATATATATAAATATATATTCCTTTTTTTGTATAATCCCCAGGGGCATTTCTGTCTTTTTCAGCTTTTTACGCATATTCATAATTATGAATATGCTTGTAATTTCCTTTTCTTTTTTTCTTCTTTTTCATTTTTTCTTTTTTTCCTTTTTTCTTTTCTTTCTTTTTATTTTCTTGAAGTTGATCAAGTCAACTTGGAGGGAGTCCAACACTAAACGTTGGACGCCTCCAACGGTTAGATTTCTAACCGTTGGGAGCCCCTCCAAGGCTTCTCCTCTTCTATAAATAAGGGGAAACCCCCCTCTTAAATGTATTCAAGCTTGGAGCTTGTTCTCTCAATTTGTTCAATAAAGATTCAATATATTTTTGTATTTGGCCATTCTTATTATACCTTTGTGTACATTTGTTCTAAGTGCTATTGTGCCTTTGTGCACGTACCTCTTGGTCGTGGTGTGCTTATAGCACACTTTATCTCTTTTGAGATATTTTCACACTTTAAACCACCACAAAAGCAATGATACCCTACATCAATTTGATATATGATATAGGGATTGTTAAAATGTAGTGTCTCTTTCATACATATATATATATATATATATAAATATATATCTCAAAACCCGATAAGGGTATTTATGTAAATTCACATATTTTACGCATATTCTCATTTGAGAATATATTGTATTCTTATTTTTTTATTCTTTTATTTCTTGTATTTTGTTTTCTTCTTTTTTTTTATATGACATGGGGGGACCCAAGCCCGGATAAAGGAGGAGGGTTGTGGTAGGCTAGTGACAGCCAATATAAAAACTTAGTCACACCCTATGAATATGAACCAATATGAGAATTTCGTTGGAGCGTTCCTTACTGAGCGATGTGATGTACTCTATAGGCTCGGAGGCAGTGATAAATGGGCAAGGGTTACTAGGTCGTCGCCCAGAAGCGACGCGTCACACCGGCGCCCGGGTGTGGTGTCAAATAGGCAAGGGTTCCCCTCACTTTGTTGGACGGGTGGACGTAAAGAAGATAGTTCAAGACCATAAAATTAGGTTAGCCACTTGGAACATAGGGTCTTTAAGTGGTAAGTTGGTAGAGTTAGTAGATGTTATGTGTAGGAGAAAGATGAATATTTTATGTTTACAAGAGACCAAATGGGTAGGTGAGAAAGCAAAAGTGATAGAACCTTGGGGATATAAGATTTGGTATACAGAAATAAATAGAAATAGGAATGGAGTAGGGATTGTTATTAGTCGTGAGTTTATAGATAATGTAGTTGAGGTCCGTAGGAAGGATGATAGGATTTTACTTATTAAATTAGTATTAGGTACGGATATTATTAATATTATTAGTGTTTATGCACCTCAAGTAGGTTTAGATGATTTCATTAAGCGTCAATTTTGGAAAGATTTAGATGGATAAGTACAAGGGATACCATATGGAGAAAAGCTTTTCATCGGCGATGACTTTAACGGACATGTAGGCATTAGTAGGGATGGATTTGAGAGTATCCATGGAGGCTATGGTATAGGAGAAAGAAACGAAAGTGGAGAAAGGATTTTAGATTTTGGTTTGTCCTATGATATGATCTTTAGCAAACACTTGGTTTAGGAAAAAGGAGTCTCACCTAGTAACATTTAAAAGTGAGGTTAATACGAGTCAGATAGATTTTTTCCTACTTAGAAAGAGAGATAGGGGTTGTTGCATCGATTGTAAGGTTATACCGGGATAAAGTGTAGCTACACAACATAGAGTCTTAATTTTAGATCTTAGAATTAGAAAATGTCACAAAAGGGATAGGCATAAGATAGATCCTAGAATTAAGTGGTGGACACTGAAAGGAGCTAAACAAGGAATGTTTGTAGAGTAAGTAGTTAAGGAAGTTGATTGGTGTCTCGAGGAGGATTCAGAATCAATGTAGAATAAGATAGCAGGTGGCATGAGAAAGGTGGCTAAGGAGTTATTGGGTGAGTCTAAAGGCGGTGCACCGCTAGGTAAGGATACATTATGGTGGAACGAGGATGTCAAATTAGCTATTAAAGTTAAAAGAGAGTGTTATAGAAATCTAAGTAAGAGTCGTGATAATAAGAATTTTGAAAAATATATGATAGCAAAGAAGGAAGCTAAAAAAGTAGTTCGAAATGTGAGGGATAAGGTATATAAGGAGGTTTATGACAAGTTGGATACCAAAAAAGGCGAGAAGGATATTTATAGGCGTGCAAATATGAGAGATAGGAAATCGAGGGATCTGAGTATAGTTAGATGTATCAAAGATGAAACGCAAAGGGTTTTAGTCAAAGATGAGGAGATTAAGGAGAGATGGAAACATTATTTTGATAAGCTATTTAATGGAATTCATGCTCAGGATCTTGGAGACTTTTCCATTCCTTTTCATGAGATGAATCATGACTTCATGCGCAAGATTCAAAAGAAAGAAATTGCAGAGGCTTTGAAGAAAATGAAATCAAGAAGGGCAGTTGGCCCAGATGGTATACCTATCGAAGCTTGGAAATGCATGGGTGAGAAAGGTTTAGAATGGTTGACAAATCTTTTTAACAAGATTTGGCGGACAAATAAGATGCCTAATGAGTGGAGGAAGAGTACTTTGGAGCCTCTATATAAGAATAAGGGTGATATACAAGATTGCACAAACGATTGTAGTATAAAACTCATGAGTCATACTATGAAACTTTGGGAGGGGGTGATTGAGTATAGGTTGAGGAAGGTTGTCATAATATTGGAGAATCAATTTGGTTTTATGCCTAGAAGATCAACTATGGAAGCTACACATCTTCTTAGACAACTTATTGAGAGACATAGAGAGAGAAACAAAGATTTGCATATGATTTTTATTGATTTTTAGAAGGCATACGATAGAGTACCTAGGGATGCTCTCTGGTGTACAATGATGAAGAAAGATGTTTCTCTCAAGTACATTAGTATAATTAAAGATATGTACGAAGGAGTAGTAACCAATGTCCGCACTTGTGGAGGGGTGACAACCAATTTTCCTATAACGGTTGGGTTACATCAAGGATCTGCGTTAAGCCCTTTCCTATTCGCTATAGTGATGGATGAGCTTACGAGATCAATTCAAGAAAATGTGTCGTGGTGTATGTTGTTTGCTGATGATATTGTTTTGATTGATGAGTCTAGAGCTGGGTTAATGCTAAGTTAGAATTGTGGAGACAGACATTGGAAGAAAGAGGTTTTAAGTTGAGTAAGAGTAAGACAGAATATATAGAATGTCGGTTTAGTAAGAAACGAAGTAATGATGGGAGTGTAGTGAAGCTTGGTGAACAAGAAATATTGGTGGATGACTGTTTCAAATATTTGGGATCTATCATTCAAAAGTATGAAAAAAATGATGGAGATGTAAATCATAGGATAAAGGTTGGGTGGATGAAATGGAAAAGTGCAACAGGAGTGTTGTGCGATCGTAGAATGCCATTGTAGTTGAAGGGAAAGTTTTATAGGACGACAATTAGGCCCGCTTTACTATATGGTACGGAATGTTGGGCTGCCGAGAGACATCATATTCAAAAAATGAGTGTAGCTGAGATGCGTATGCTTAGATGGATGTGTGGAAATACAATAAAAGATAAGATTCGGAACGAGAGGATACGTAAGAAGGTAGGCGTTGCATCCATTGAAAATAAGATGAGAAAGAATCGTTTATGGTGGTTTGGACATATTCGGCGAAGGCCTAATGATGCTCCAGTTAGAAGGATGGAGAAATGGGAAAATATATTAGTTAAAGGAGGTCGGGGTAGGCCTAAGAAGACTTAGATGGAGATGATAGGAAAGGATATGAATGCTTTGAACCTCACTGAGGACATGGCATTGGATAGAATGATTGGAGGAGAAGGATTCATGTGGAAGACCCAGAATGATTTTCTTTTTTTGGTTCATATCACTGACCCCAATTGTTTTGGGATGAAGGCGTAGTTGTTGTTGTTGTTTTATTGTATGACATGGGGAGACCCCAATACATAGGATGGAGCTCCCCCTCCAACGGTTAGATTTCTAACCGTTGGAGGGGCTCCAACCTATGTATTGGAGCCCCCCATACCTCCAATGTCTTATAAATAAGGGTGAACCCCTTTAGGTTTCTCATGCTTTGTAAAGCCCCTTTTGGGATTTCATATATTGAAGGTTATATTTTTTCATGCCTTTGTGCATGTGTATCCGTGCTTTTGTGCACTTGTGAGTGTTCTCCTTTGTGCCTTTGTGCACCCTTTGTGTTTCAAGCTTTGTGTTTATACACAAAGTCTCTTTTTATAGAGATTTTCACGGGGATGTCAACCGGTTGGATATAATCTGAGATCTGGCATGAATCCAAATATGACTAGTTAGATCCGATAGCCAAAGTCTGATCAGATTAATAGATCCAAACTTGATAGAGTTTTGCATCTGAATCCGAGTCCAAGATCCAAATCTGACTAAAATCTGAATCCGAATACATGTACATGTTGGATTTTAAGCTAGTCGGATCCGGATTCATATTTAGCTGATCCCATCCAACTCCGATTCTGAATACAATTAGTTGAGATCCAATTAGGTCGGACTTGGTATTGCATAGATCCAACCCAAGTCCAACCCGTTTACATCCCTAATATCATACTACTCGACCATAATGAAAAGAAAAAAATGGGTCGGATATAAGCTGATATCTGACCTAAATCTGAATCTAATTAGTTGGATCCGGTAGCCAAAGTTGGATCAGATTAATAATCAGAACTGAACTCGATATTGAGTTTCACATCCAAATCCAAGTCCAACTAAAATCCCAATCTGACTAAAATCTGAATCTGAATACATGTAAATGTTGGATTTTAAGCTAGTCGGATCCAGATAAGGTTTTAGCTGATCCCATCTAACTCCGAATCTGAATACAATTAGGGCAGTCTGATTAGGTCGATCTTGGTATTGCCTAGATCCAACCCAAGTCCAACCTCTTTACATCCATAATATCATACTACTCAACCGTAAGGAAAAAAGAGTATACATTTACATTTTATTTTGACAGACATTTTACACTAAAAGGATACTACAATTATTGATGTTATATAATAGCTACACGCTGCAATACATACATATATATAGAGTGATGAAAACATGTTGAATAGGCTTTTCGGGGGTTTTCATTTTATTTTCAAATTATGGCCATACATATGTGATCTACGCACTTGATTTTATAGGCATCAGCTCTTGGAGCATTCGATTCCGACACATGGGTGGGTTTTTATAAGGTTCAAAAAATCAAAGGTCCAAAATCTTTGTAAATTTTCGAGGGTCCAAATATCGCTGTTTTCATCAAAAACACATGATCCAGGTGTCAATTTCAATCAATCATGCTGAACACATCCATGGGGTTGGATTCATGAAAAAATCACCAGAAAGGCTGAAAACCCCAATCTCTCTCTCTCTCTTTTTTAATTGTCAAAGGTGGTGCCTAGGTGTCCTAGGCACAGCCCCACCGCCTGGGCGACCAGGTCTGGGCGGTGGGGCCCTATATTGCCGCCTAGGCTGTCACCGCCTAGCTTTTTTCTTTAAGACATATCATTTGCTTTCTTCTTCTAGGAGGAGGAGAAGAAGAAAGAGAAGACAATATACATGTTTCTTATTATGTTTTCTATGTTTTTTTTTATTTTGGGTACCACCTATGCCCCGCCTAGGCCTCACCGCCTATCACAACTAAGCTCTCTCTCTCTCTCTCTCTCTCTCTCTCTCTCTCTCTCTCTCTCTCTCTATCTATCTATCTATCTATCTATATATATATATATATGAGAACTGAACATATTAGTCCCCATTTCTCGTTCTGCCCCATAGGTTTTATGTGTTTTATGATAGATCTGAACCGTTAGATGTGTTTAGCATGCTCGATTTAGTCAGAATCGACTTTTGGATCATGTTTTTTTGACAAAAAAAAACATATTTTTCTGAGCCGGGAAAAACTGGTACCTTCATAGCCATTGATTTTGGATCACCGAAAAAACCTGTATACAGGTCAGATTTCGGCGATCCAAAAGCCAGTTCCCACTAAACAAAAGCTATAGATCACATCTCTGCTGTTGGATGTTAGAAAAAATACTTAAAACTACGATTTTTGAAGGGGCCTAAGAAACGCATTACTATATATATATATATATATATATATATATATATATATATATATATATATATATATATATATATATAGGGTTAATGTTTGCCAACCTTGTGGCTAAGGAACCCCTTAGTAAAAAGCTGTAATATTTTTAATTTTTTGATGTTTTTTGCACATTTGACCCTCCAGATGTAATCGACATGTTTGGGTTAGTAGAAATCAATGCTTGTTTGCTACCCTCAGTGGGTTAGGAAACTCCTAGTGAAAAACGCCAACTCTTTTTTTATTTAGCCTAGGCGAAGATGGGAATAAAGGGAATAAGGATGGAAGCCCCCTCTCTCCTTAGCTCTAACAGACAGTGGACAAGGGTTAGCTCTGTCAATGTGTAGAGCCAAGTAATTTTTTTGGACATCTGCCCCTCCAGATGTGATCTACATCTTTGATTTAGTAGAAACAACCCTTGGAGCATGTTTGCCCGATACGTTTGTTGGATTTTCCTAGGGTTAAAATATCAATGTCTTACAATCTGATGAATTTTCAACAACAAAAGATCGAATTTTTACGTCATAAAATATACGATCTGAGAGTCAATTCCTACTATTTTGACCATGTTGAACACATCCATGGGATCAGATTTGGTCAAAACAACTGGGTTCTTTACCTACAAGGGTAGCTACCACCTAGGAAATGAGAATGCAACAAGTGGAAATTGCAGGCAAAAGCATTTAAAAAAGAAAATCAAAATAGATGCATTTCAAGAATGAGAAAATACGAGAAACATCCAAATTCTGGCATGAAGCTTATATTAACCTTTATCCAGAGGAACTATACTTTCCAAAGGGGTTTATAACTATGAAGCACAACTCATATCTAAGCATGAAAGAAATGTAATAATTCTGCCAAAGTAGTTCCACTATGAAAAGGCCAATGCAAAAATTATGTTTCAAAAGGTATGTCCAGTAGAAAGCAGGAATCGTTATGAAACAAAAAAGTATACAAACAGATTAAAGGGGGTTGGGTACACATAACCACCAAGTACAGCTAAAACAGGCACAACATGAGCATCATGTAAATAGGACTGGCAAAATGAGACAGGCATGCATGTCTTCCACTGTCCACTTTAAGCTCCATGCCAACTCAGGCTGGGACTCTCCATCAGCTTGTACTAGTTACCTCATGTTCAGCTAGTTCCAAGCCCGATCCAAGTCTGAGCTAGCTTATCCATAAGAATTTCACTTCTTCACTTTTAGCATTGTGAAAGAAGCTGGATAGAGGAGAATCAAAAGCACCATGCCTCCTCTATGACAGCAATACACTCTAACCAACTGTACTACACAATAATTGTTAATATATGTGTGTGACAAATTATTTACATTGTAAAGTTAGAAGCCTACCAACATCATCCAAGCTTGTTAGCCCATTTTTGTAACCCAGCTTGTAAATCAATATTGAGCTCATGAAAGAGTAAGCACTGTGCAGAGTTGTTACCTCACTTTGTTTCCCAATCCCGTACATCAAGTTTTATAATTTCACTTGTTCATCTTCATCCCCAAGCCATCACAGGCAGCAACACTTAAATGCTTATGAATAAACTGAAAGTCTAGATACATGCAGCATTTGGCAGGAATATATAACCGTGAAAATGCAGCAACAAAACACGATCACTCCAGTAGCATCTAAAATATTAGCGACGTAAGAGGAATGCTATCTTTTAAAATAGAAGCATATAGAAAGCAGAGATGGTCTCAATCATTAAACTATGAAGTGAAGTGAAGCAGGAAAGGGACGGAGGTGTTGCGGTGTGGGGTGTTAAATAATATGTAATCTCCTAGGTAATCTCCTAGACTAACTAGGAATTAGTCTTTCTTTTATTTTACTTAGTATAGTTTAGTTAGGATAACTTTTTCTACTTTTTTATTTTTCATTTTTGACACTTGTAAACCTTTTTGACTAAGTCAACTTTTGACTAAAGTCAAAAAGGTAGAGAGACATTGGACTCCCAACAGCTCTATTTAGAGCCGTTGGGAGCCCAACGACTCCCTCCCCTTAGCTCTTATTTCATGTATAAATATGGGGCAAGTTCCCTTTACAATGTATTATTCAAGTGCGGGTTTTTCCCAACCATTTAATATAATTTTTCTTATTGCATACCCTTTTTTCAGGTATTGGAGTTGAACCTTTGTGGTTCTTTTTGTGTAATCTTTTTAAGACTATTTGTAATCTTATTTGGTGGTGATACGTAATCTTACAGGGTTCAACCTCATTAAGAACGAATGATACTGGAAATACAAAACCCTTAGAGGAAACAAGATAGGCATAATATTTCAAAAGCATTACCTGCGATCCCTTTCTGAAAGAGCATGCTCTAATAGCGCAGTGTAGGCTGTGTCCATAGTTGAATCTGTAGCCAAATAATCCTGCCAACGGTAGCAGATTAAGAACTGTATAATCACAAAAAATAGCATGCTAAAAGCATTAGGTCAAAATTACATGACAAAAAGCAAACAAATTACATATAACCAACAAGATAATTTCTCTGTTCCTGTCCTTTGTTCAAAAGTACAAACAGCACAAAAACATTGAAGATAGAAATTTTATTCTAAAATGCAACTAAAATAATTTTCAGAACAAGAAATCTTCGCAGAAATGCATCCAAATCCCCAAATGGAGATTTTTTGGCTGTTGATGAATCCTGGAATTGGTTACCCACATAGATGTTTTTCCTTTCACAAAGTTAATTTCTAACAACAAGACCTTGACAACAAAACTCATCTGACCTCTAACGTTAACCAATACCTTGAGAGTTCAGACTTGGTCCAGGTTGGTTGAACTGCTTGCACAGATAAAGTCTCATATGCAAGTGAACCAAATCAGTTCCAACGGCCATTCCCATCTACTCCTAGTCGCCAGTGAATATAGTCAAATTTGACAGTCACTTACAGATACAGCAAACTTCCAAACCAAGTTAAATGGAGTCTAACTCCTAATTTCTGGAAGACCAGAAACCCACAAAAGGAGCTCTGTCCAAGCAAACCAAATTCCCATAGGCTCTCTGACAACCATACAACCACTTTTATGAAGACTGTTATCATTAAACCTCATAGTCCCACCTTTTTTCCTTCCCCCTTCTTTCCCATTCACTTCCTACTGATAGTGTCCTTTTTTCTCTTCCTCTTTCACATCCTCTTCCTAATCACTAAGACAGGATATCCTTATGCTGGTAGGAAAGAGCCATTGGAATGATAATGTCTCGCTAGGTGCTACCCTTCCAAACTAATCCACAACCTATCACTTAACAGATCAAGGGACCGAACTCCAAATCATATCCTTGGGGTTCAGCTCAACTCAAAGCTAAATGTGATAGAAGTTAGAACAACGAAATGATGCCACACAGAAGGCACCTGGCTTGCCGTATCTCCTACAGAAATAGTCTCCCACATTTCTAGTTCTGCAGCTCAATAGAGCTTCCCAACAACTACAACAACTTGCTAATTTTGGGTTCGCTGAAATCCCTTCTAAATTGGGTAATCTAGCCCTCCACCAGGTTCCAGCAGTTTCTCACAAGACTATTTTTATCTCTAACAAGGATAAACAAAACAAACTGAGAACTCAATGGCCAGGGTCCCCCCTGTCTGTCCAGAACTTCAACTTGAAACTATTAACTACTCTGACATGGATAACTGAAATAAAATCCTGAAATACATTCAACTAATCTCTCCAGATAATTGATCCTTGCTTCCAATTGTTCTGTAAGCACCATTCCTAAAGAGTGATACTAACACTGTATTTTACCTTTATAAAACAAGTCTATGGTCTATTTGCTTTGAGCTCAGGTTGATTTACCCAGAAATCCCTTAGTATGGATCCTGGACCTTATGAGTTGATGACAACTGCCCTATAATACCTTACAACCACCACAACTTTGCCACCAATGCCTTAGGAAGTTGCAGCAGCTTCCTAATGCCCAAACCACCGAAGTCCAATGATAAGGTGACCAGATCCCAACTGAGATTACTAGTGGTGCCTGTTAAATTGTATCACTTTTGTATATATATATTTATATATATATAAAGAGAGATACATATGCATATATATATATATATATGCATATGTATTTATCATTATATATATATATATATATATAAATATATATTCTTTCACTTCTCTATTGTAAAACCTTCAGGAGTATTTTTGTCTTTTTCAGCTTTTACACATATTCATAATTATGAATATGCTTGTAATTCCTTCTCTTTTCTCTTTTCTCTTTTCTCTTTTCTCTTTTCTCTTTTCTCTTTTCTCTTTTCTTCTTTTTCTTTTTTCTTCTTTTCTTTTTTCTTTTTTCTTTTTCTTTCTTTCTTTTTATTTCCTTTTCTTTTAAGTTGACTAAGTCAACTTTGGAGGGGGGCCAACACTAGACGTTGGGCCCCTCCAACGGTTAGATTTCTAACCGTCGGAGGGGCTCCAACATCTAGTAGGAGCCCCTCCAAGGCCTCTACCTTGTATTATAAATAGGGGTGGAACCCTCTCATCATGTATTCAAGCTTGGAGCTTGTTTTCCCCAATTGTTCAATATAGATTCAATATTTTTTGCATGTGGCTATTCTTATTGTACCTTTGTGTACTTTCATTCAAGTGTTCTTGTGCCTTTGTGCACATATCCCGTTGTGGAGTTGGTGTTTGTAAAACACATTATCTTTTTTTGAGATATTTTCACATGGTATCAAAGCAAGACTTATAGAAGAAGAGCTCGGTTTTATTACTATTCTTGGAGGTTGCCTTGAAGAACGTGCACATTCCTTATCTTGATCAATTTGTGAGAAAAAGCTCAAAGAATATAAATATATATAGTCCAAAAGTTGGACATAAATGACCCTGGGTGCGGTCAACGTACCCAGGGTCAGGTTGACCGCACCGGGTGCCGCACCCACGTCGTGTCGACGCAGGTGCGGCACCCAGTTGGCCAAGTCCCTGTGACATAGCTTTTTGCATGAGAGACGCCCTGCCCTGCCCTCTGCCATCGAATCAAAAAGAGGCAGCTATAAAAGGCAAACTCACATGAGCCCACAAGACAAGCTGAACAAAAGGCAATCCTTTCCGTTCATTTATTTGGTTTGGAAATTAGGAACTCGCTTCTTTCTAAAGTGTATCGTCTTTTGAAAAATGTAGGAACCATAAAGCTAAGGTGGAAGCCTTTCTGTGTGAGACTGTGTCATATGAAAAGGGATCAACCCCACTTGGAACCTTGGTTTCCTTGTTATTCAGCTACTTAGCCTGATAGAGAGCATACTTCGAATCATGAGTTCTGGAAATAAGAGAGCTCCGATGGTGTGGCAACACCACCAATGCTACAAAAAGTGAGAGCAACAAGACAAGTATAGAAATGTAAGAAAATCTAAACCCTTAACCAAACTAGGAAAATAAACTGAAAAATAAAGCAAAAATAAAACAAATAGAGAGAGGATATGAGGCCCATCTCAGGCTTAGGTAGTCCTTCATAAATTGAAGGCAAGCACGGAGAACATCAGTCAAAGTTTGCCTCAACTAGGCAGAAGCTCAAAATACGTTGGGTCCAAGGATGGACCCAAGCCAGGACCTAGAATGGGATTTTTGAATGTGATGTGATAGGGCTTTCCGAATAAACACATTAAGTTTTCGAGCCTAACACCTTAGTAGTTCAAGGTGTTTTCCAACCTTCTGGGCCCCCCTCAAAGGGAAAAGGCCCCCATTTATAAAAAGGCAAAATTACTTTTACGATAAATTAGGTTTGACAATAAAATGACATTTTTAATGATAAAAGAAGATCCTTAATAAAAGGACAATCCTTTCATGATAAATGATGATTCTTTAACCAAAAAACATTTTTATCATTAACGATAAAAGGGCAATCATTTAATAATAAACAAAGTTGCTTTAATGCTAAAATTGATCCCTTAATGACAAATCAAGGCTTCTTAAAGGCCATAGTCACAAAAATCAGTCTCGGCTATATCTCGACAAGGTAATTGCTCACGATAATATAGGTTTAGTTTGACAATTCTTGGGAAACTCATGGGAAAAACTCAGTGCTTAAAAAATTAAAAATATAAAAATAGTAGAAATAAGTAAGAAAAATACCATGTTTAGATAATAAAATACACATATAATAAAAGAAAAAGGAAAACTAAAAAATATAAAAGGAAAAAGAAAAACATAGTTGAGATATAGAAAATAAGTAAAAAAGGTAAAAGGTAACGCATAACATAGTGACATTATCGTGATATTATCATGATAATATCATGACATAAGTTTCTGATGGCATTGTTCCTTTAATATCATTTTATGAATTTATAGTTATATTATCACTATATTTTCAAAATATAGCCTATATCTGCGACTATGTTAAAGACAAGCTGGGACAACAAGGGGGCCTTGACCAGTGTTATAAATATTATATCATATCATACGATACGATGTGATGTATCGTAGTATTGCTAGCCCATATGACACAATACAACCAGAGTATTGAACCGTCTCGCACTATGTCACATAGGTGCAGGTGCGGGTGCGGGTGCGGATGCGGTGATGCGGCACTTTAAAAAAACTTGGGTGCGGGGGTGCAAGGAGGGTATATATATATAAGATTTTTCACAGTATTAAGTTAACACTACGTGTATGTGTGTGTATTTATATATACATACATATATAGATATAGATATAGATAAAAATAAACTTGATTAGGGTTAACTAAATGTCGCATCGGCCTGGGTGCCGGTGCCGGTGCCGGTGCGGTGCCCTGTTAAAAGAGTCCATGTGACATAGGTCTCGCACCGTATTGTACCGTACTGTATGGTACGATACATGCCATATCATAAGATATAGCTACTTTTCCACTTTTTGTATAATTGTTCATAATGCTTAAATCTGATCTATTTTATTGTATGATTTTTTCTAAATTTTTCTAATTTTTTTTTTGTGTATTTTTACTTTTTGTGATTTTTAAAATATGGTTTTCGTGTACCTTACGACACGATACAATACATCCGTATAGCCAGCCCTTCCAATGATAATTACAGCATTGCCCTTAACAATAAAACAATGGGTCTTATAACAATAAATTAAGATTTACTAATGATAAATTACATTTATCATTAAAGATTCTGCTTATGGTTGCAACTGTTCAAGTTGTCCTAGTCATAGCCCTTGATCCAATTTCAGATTGAGGTGATTCATGTTGCATTGGAAAGCCAACACCTTGTACTTTGATTTGTCTTTAGGTGCAAACCTTGAAAACATCGATTTGCACCTAAAAATAAGATGTACCTTTTCTTTGGGCCCAAAATACCATTATTAGGAAAGTATCACAAAGATCTGATTATCATAACTACTATTGGTCAAAATTGGGCTACCTACATTACTCTAACTTAAATTGTCACAATGTTTACCCATGCCAGCCACCTAGCACCAAAACTCATATTTTGCATGCAATCGAGTAAATGTGCCTAATGAATCAAGTTGAAAGACTTGGCTAGGGATTGAGTAGGGATACCATTCTTATATCTTTTCAAGGTGAAAGAGACATATCTCTTAGAGAGGTGTGCATAACTTTGAAACCTAGCCTATGTCACACCAACGATTCACTTGCAAAGAGACATTACCTAAACTGCTTGCCAATAAGTTAGCTTCAGCTGCCATGCACACGCAGAAACTCCAAGCAAACCAGATTTGATTAAGATCAAATGATTTACCATAGTGTACCACAGTTTTTTTATCATTGGGTGACTTGCAATATGCATCCTACAATGACTGTGGTATAAGCTATGTCACAAGGACATGCCACTTAGGGTCCCGCGTCTAGGGGACATGACACATTACGACACATAAGAACATTATTTCATAATTTCCAGTTTTTAATAGTATTTTCAATAATAAAGTACCTTTATATATTAAAATAACAAGAAATATTTTTATCAAATAAATATAAACAAAACAATGTCGCTATGTCTTAATTTGCAAAAAAATGTGTATATTCATGCCTCATACTCGTATCAAGTCCGTGTCTATGTGTGACATAGGATAGTGAACAGCCGAAAGGTTACCAGCATTTGAACGAGATCATGGGAATTAGTTTCAATTCCATAGGAAAAGGTATTATAAGTGGTGGTCATGCAAGGTGGAAAAACACCAGAGAAATCAAAAATCAAAATGGTAAAAGACATGACCAGTTGTAAAAGTATACATGCAACATTATGGAATTAATTCACACAAAAGTTTAATATGGGGGCATATACAATCTCTGATAGTGGTTTAGGCATCAGAAAACATGAATTTGGGGACAAAGAGAGGGAGGCCCCGACTCTCTCTCTCTCTCTCTCTCTCTCTCTCTCTCTCTCTCTCTCTCTCTCTCTCTCTCTCTCTCTCTCTCTCTCTCTCTCTCTCTCTGCCGAAGAAGAAGAAGGTTGTTCTCTCCTTCTCACTCTCTTTGTCGATAGGTACTCTATGTTTCTTGTTCTTTTTTTTGGCATTTTTTTATGTTAGTTATTTAATATTAGCCAACACAAGGAGTAAGAATAAGAAGATTGTTCTCTCCATCTCCCTCTCTCTCTCTCTCCGCCAACAAGTAATCTCTTTCTGTCTCTTGGTTCTATTTTTTTCATTCTTTTTTATGTTAGTCATTATTTTTTTAATGTTAGCCTTTTTTTATTTCTACCAACATTGATTATGTACTCTCTTTTGTTTAGATAATATTGCCTTCTTTTTGTCCCTACATGCACATTTATATGAGGGCAGTAATTCGGGAATACAAATACATTAACATTTGGTTGTTAAATTGTTAATGCTTATATGCATTTTCTGATGGTGACATGATGTTAAGAAATTTTATTGTTAGAGATTTTATTACTTATTTTTTTATTGAATGCTCATATTTTATTTCTTAGATACTTACATAGATCAAGTTATTCCATTAATGTTACTTTTACATGTTAATCTCACATTTTTCAGAGATTTTCTATCTCTTATTGGTTGTTTCTTCATCAATAAAGCATTTCTTCTATTTATTTATATTTTTCTATATTTTTTAAAGTTTTTTTAAGTTAAAAAAAATTGAGGATTACGCTTTACGCCTCGCTTTGGTTTTTGGTGGAGCGCCTCTCTACTCCTCAATGCTTTTCACAACATTGGTGATGACTAACACACCCAACCATATTGAAACTTTGATATTCCCTTTGCAGCTTATAGGCAATTAGGCATGGGTTTATCGTGATAAATTCATCTTGCCTTAGTTTTATCATTTTTTTATACAAATGACAACACAGATCACGTCAGGGTGCTCTCTTTCTCAACACATTTAGGCTTGTCTAGCGGGTCACAGCCCAACCAACTTTTGTATTTTTTTCAAGATTAACCTACTTCAAAAGCAGTATGGCACTATAACTCAGGTTATTTCTGGAAGAAATGGCTGCAGCTCTATATTTTGATAGCATGAGTGCTATTCACTTTGCCAATAACTCAAAAACCATGATAATATCAAACATAGACGCTGATCATCGTTTTCTGAATCCATAATACCATTGTTGACCCTAGTTGGTTCCTTCATCTGATCTTGTTAGCATCTGGGTGTTTCTTTACAAGTATTGTTCTAACACTTGCCTGATATTGTTGTCATCCAAATTCTTCATGGTTTTGTCTTAACATGCAAACTGTTTCTGTTGACTATCCATACTCAGATGTATAAAAATAACATAATCCTACATTCACCAAACAGAAAAATTATTCACCCTCGTATGGATCAAGGGACATATTAGACACCCTTCTTCCAACCGCAGACAAGCAATGCATGAATCCAAATGGCAACTCTTCGCCAATGCAGCTCTCCACAGCCCCTTGGATCAAGCCAGGGCTTCCTCATAGGGTATCACCAGAATAAATCCGTTCAAAAAAATATTGATATACTGCATCGGCCTTTGCCTCCTAAATATCATAAAATGAGAATCCTAATTTCTAGTCGTGTCAATGACTGGACATTCCAGAGATGATCGCACATTGCAGAGATGATCAGGGTAGATTCTCCCACCAAACCGAGACACTTCAAACCCACTGATAAACTTGAGGAACAGGATCACAAGCATAAGACATGTAACTAGCAGCATCAATTTCCCAAAAAGAAAAGAAATAAAATAAAAAAGCACTCGCCAGATTCAAGAAATAAGATAACTCCAAGAGTTAACAAACACCGAAACAGAAACAATTCAAATAGACGATTGTGCATCATCACCATCATAATCCAACAAGCAAACAAAACCAACTCATCATGTTAATCACACACCAAAAACCGCAACACTCACTCGATCTCATCTAGCCCAAGAAACCCACAACTCCCAACGTGCACGCACTCACACACAGAGCACCCAAATCTCCGAACGAAACAGAGACAGATCGACACTCACCCGGAGTATCCGGGCAGCCTCCGCCGCAACCGGGGACGGCACGAAGTGGTGCGACGACGAGAGGCAATCTGCGACGGCCCGGCGGAGCGGCTCCGGAGGCTTCCTGGGCTGCGCAGATCTCTGCCTCTGGGATTGGACTCTGGAACTGCCAGGGCTTATGACCGCGCTACCGATACTCTGGAACAACGGAGGCAGAGACGCCGCCGACGGCACACCACCTCCACGTCGACGACCACCACCACCTCCGCCTCCTCTAAAAGAAGAGGAAGACGACGACTGAGTGAACCGATCCTCCGCAGGCATCGTCTTCCTTCTAGGGTTTTCCCTTCCTTCTTCCGACCCTTCCCTTCCTCCTACTCTTTCTCTCTGTCTTCTCTAGGCTTCCTCTGAAACCCCTATACCTCTTCAGTCCGCATCAATGAATCTAATGAAAAAACTCGCAGATTCGCTGCACCCAATAATTTATTTATACACACCACCACCAAAGGAAATGCGAAGAACTTGTAAAAAACACACCGTCTCTCCTTTCCTCCCCTTTATATACTCTTTCCCATCTGGCACCGTTCGGTCAGAAAGGCCCCCTCCTTTTGCCAAAATGGCCGGAATAGGATCCCGTTTTATATATGAAAATATCGGAGATATTTTGAAAATATCGTAAATAATAAGGATGCAATCGGTTCAGATTTTGGATCTGAAAATATGTAGGGGAGCCGGATCTGGAACAACCAAAATTTTGCAAAAGCCCCCCATCCCGAATACGAACCGTCTGCAACCCTGGTGATTTTATTAAGTTATCAGTATCGGTGTGAATCGGTCGATTTGTATATTGTATCGGCCCGAAATCGATACAGAACTGTGAAAAACTGGTTAGTTCAGGTCAGAATGTAGATAGGCTGATTCCCTAAACCGTTTTGAAAATCAATTCAAGGCCGATCCGGAAACTGACAAGATTGGATTTTCTAACGATTTTCTTACCCTTGAGAATTTTTTTTGCCAAGAGAGGTTTTTTTTTTTTAATTACACTTTTTAATAAAAAAAAAACATTCATGTGGTCAGAGGAATGTTTTGTACCAAGAGAAAATTTATTTTTAGGCTCCCCCACCACCCACCTATCACCACCACCCTCCTCATCTTCTCTCTCACTTTTTCATATTTTTCTAATCTATTTTTCTCATACTATAAAAACTTTAAGGAAACTTCTCTTATCAAAAACACTAATAAGCAAAACTTTCTTTTTCTATGAGAAATTTTCTCTCTTCCAAACTTGGCCATAAAAAACATGTGTTAAGATAATACCTATTTTGACAATATTTTTTGTTTTTTGTTTGTTTGTTGATATAAAAAACAATTGAAGTGGGATTCATAGTAATTGTATCCAATTTGTTTTTCTTTTTAAAATTTGAAATTTTTGATATATACTGTTTTCCGTAAAATGGTGTCTATTATGTTTTTTTTTTTTTTTGCATGATATAAAAGCAATGAAGAGATGTCTTATTTCTTTATATTATTTGATGGTCTCTTTGTGTTTCTGTAAATTTGTTATATCTTGCATTTTTATATATAGCTATTTTCCCTAGGTTTTCTTGAAAAAAAACTAGTTTTCATATATCCCATATTTACCATGAGCGATATTTTAATGAGAACGAGAATTTATTGTTTTAAGTAGGGGGTGGCAAAACCTGACACGACCCGACAGCTCACCTCTTAGGCGGGTTCGGGTTCGAGTTTGGCTTAAACTAACCCGTTTAATAAACGAGTTGACCCGCTTAACCGGTTTATTAAATGGGTCGGGTTCTTGTTAGGGGTATGTCAACCCGGCTGACCCGTTTAATAAACGGGGTAGGCGAGTGGGTCAACCCGCTTACCCAAACCCGACCCGCCCGCCAACTCGTTTATTAAACGGGTCGTGTCGAGTTACCCATTTAATAAATGGGTCGGCTTCGTGTTTGCCACAGCGGATCCGTTTATTAAACGGGTTCGGGTTGAGGTATGCTGACCCGCCAACCCACCGGGTCGACCCACCAACCCGACCCGATTGCCACCCCTAGTTTTATGTAAATCGACTCCGTGTTGCCCCTTTCATTGGTAAAGTTTCTTTGTGTCATGAATGTCTGAAAATCAAGTCCTTAGTTTATCTGCTGCCACGTTCGAGGTTTTAGCCTAAGACTGATAATCCATGTCTGGGAAATGCTCGCTTGTAACAGCTGGCAAGTATATATTGATGGGTTTGATTTTCGTTTGAACACTTAATCATTTGCATATCTACCTTTAAATTTAGTAAGGGACCACTCTTGTTGGGCAATGTGACCAAACGACAAGAGCAACATCCTGCCACGTGTGCAGCGTCAGCGAGGAGTGAAGGAATTAATAAAAAAGGTTTGAGCAAATTTTGGAAGAATAACTATACATTTACACGTGGCAGGCCGTCAACCGTGGTTGTTTTTTTCCATTGTCAGGAATTGTTGTCGCAATTATTTTTTCTTAAAGTTTGACTGTGTAATTTAAACAGAATCGTTTCAAAAGTAAATGCAGTTTTTTTCTTTTTTCTTTTATATAGATAGATAGATAGATATATATAGAGAGAGAGAGTAGTAGGCCGTCAGTCTTTTTTCTTTTTTCTTTTTTACAATATTTACATATTTATTTTCCTTTTTATACTTATTCTATAATTTTGAATTTATTTACTTTTGTAGATAAAAAATGCAATAAATATAACTATATTGAATTTCTCGTGAGAAAGTGTTCACTATTTAATCGTTGTTTTGAACTTTTGCTACTAGGGATGTTAGTGGATCCAAGCCCTCCTATTAGTAATCTGATCCATATTCCATATGTAGGTTTGTGACCTAGACCAAGCCTGGGTCTGAGTCTAAAACAATGCAAATTCGATTGTGATCCGACCCCATTGCACATAAAACATATTCAATTATCAAATCGGACCCCAGCATTACCTTTTCCCATCCAACTGCGAACACCCGAATTTGGATCTCATTAGGCATGATCTAATTAGATCCTAACCAAGTCCAACCCGTTTAGATCATTGTTTGCCAACATGGTATCGGCGTCCATATCAATGTCACTTGTCAATGTTATGGATCATAGAATTGGATAAAGATTTCTTGTCAAACAAATATTTTTAAAAGGTTTTGATAAACACCTTTCGATCCAGATAGATAAATGGCTTCATTGGCGCTGGACTCCTGGATCTGGACCCCCGCAAGGATCCACAAACTACAGGTTAGATAAAGACGTACCCCAATAAAGTTATTTCGCGTGAAAATCAGACTGCAATATATCGGTATCCAGATAAAAGGAGAGGTCCTGGTTCGCATCCAAGTAGGATCTAGATTAGACTAGAACCAAAAAGATCCGGTTTTGTTATACCTAGACCTGACCCGAATTTGAGCCACTGAAACCCCTGACCAACGACGGTGTAACAGGAAACTTTAGTTTGGTTCAAACAAAAAGGAATTTAGAGACGTGGCATTTGAAAGTAGGGTTGTCAAGTATATGACCAGGACAGGCCAAGACGGGTCAAAGTGTAGACCATGTGAGTTGGACCTGATTGGATCCAGGCACCTACAAGGACCGTATTTTTTTTCTTTTTATGATGAGGAGGAAGCTCTCACCGAGGACCAGGTCACTTAATGGGCCTGCCCTAGTGTGAGGTCAGTCCTAGCCCAGCCCTGATTCCATAGGAAATAGATTTTTATCCATTTTTTTAGCTCAGTCCAGTCCTATCCCAGCCCTGATTCCATATGAAATAGATTTTTATCCATTTTTTTAGCCCAGTCCAGTCCTAGCCCAGCCCTGACTGCAGCAAATAGTTTGATTTGTCCATATGAAATAGTTTTTTATTAATAATTGTAGCCATTTTTTATTTTATCTCAAAAAAAAATTAGGGGGCGCTGCCCCCGAACCCCCAACTATCGCACCAAAATTTTTTTTTTTTTGCTACACCCCTGTTTGCCCCGCCCCTCACATGAATCCTAGCTACGCCACTGCACCCTGCCTTGGGTGCCCCTACCTATGCGGAGCCAGCCAGGTCATAGTTTGGAACATGGCAGGATAGGGTTGCAAAAGGATCAAATCTCGGATCCCAAAATACATTGGGAAGTCAGATCAGTTCAGATCCAAGACAGCCAAATTTTGCAAATTTGGCTTCTTGGATCTGACCAGTTTACAACCCTAGGGCAGGGTAGTTCCAACTGGATATGTAAAACCCGAAGGAGGGGATTCAAAACCCGAAGAGGGGATCCGACCCGTTTACAACCCTAGGGCAGGGTAGTTCTTGGGTAGCAGCAATCGTTGTTTGTCACCTGACATGCGATGATCATGATTCAAAACCCGAAGGAGGGGAGGGGGTGGTCTTCCTTTCCTATATAAGGTTGAAGCTGGCTGTACTCCTCGTGGGTAGCGGGATCTCAAGGGTTTTTCGACTGGATGCATACCAATGTGCAGCCTATGATGAGGGGGTTTTCCCTGGACCTAGCTAAAAGAAGTATTATAAAGATGATGGCAAGGGATCAACGTGGGGCTCGGCGTGGTTGGTAGGAGCTGTCAGTGCACATCTCTTTATGGTGGGACGTTGCACGTTCAAAACCCAATGGTACGTTGAATAATAATGGGTGGGGTCTGCCCAAACCCAATGATACCATTGTGAGAATATTTTAGTACACTTGTCATACACAAAATGGGCATAGACGCCATAATCTAAAACAATATATTCATAATAAATAAACAAAAAAAACGAGCAATATATAAAAGAAGCAGGACATCGATGAAAAAAAAATATTTGCTTTAACATTTTGTCAAAATGACGTGAGCATCCAAAAGATGCGTGAGTAAATTTTGGGATCATGTTTGCTATAGTTGTCTCTAGGTACAAATGCCTTAGTTTTTTTTTTTCAAGAAACTAACCTTAACCTTATAGACATGTTATAAAGACTGACATACTTTTTCATGTCATAAAATCATATTTTTTTCATAGAAAAAATGCTATTCAAAAGTTGTGAGGGACCCGTCAGATATATGTGGGGGTCAAGTGTGAGGCCTGCAAAAAATTTAATGACATGATCCAAAATTGAGAGTTCTCTAACCTTCCTACTCTTAGTGTTAAATATACATGGCTTAACAGAAAAAAATGCTTGAGCCACGTTGCTAGCAGGTAAGATCATGTATTGGTTAATTTGCAACAGATTTTGGCATTCCTGTCTTCGTGGGTTATGGTCACCCCCAAGTCTTGTTTTGATCACATTGGGTTGCTAGTTTGTCAAGATCAACTACCTATGGTAGGAGCAAGGATCCAGAGAGCGGCTAAGTGACAAGACTATTCTATACAACCCATCACATGACAGCATTTCATGTGGGGTCTGCACTATGTAGCTATGGGCCCAATACAATGTCGTCATGAGATTGGCTATGGCACTAAGCCATGTCACTTAGCCACTCCTTTGATCTCAACTCCGAGCAAGGATCTAGAGACCAGATAAGTGCCATGACAATTCCACACTTTTATCCCTATACATTTAAGTATCTTCCCTAGATATTCATAACTAAGTGAGTGTGTGAGCATATAGTGGTCTGACATACAACTACTTTTATCCCTATACATTTAAATCATACTCAGCATGATGTTCGAACTACAAAAATAAGATCACTTTTATTCTCATAAATTCAAATTATGCTCAGCATGATCTTTGAACTATAGTTATAACAATCATAGATATCCACAACTAAGTGAGTGTGAGCAGAAAAATGTTGCATACAATAAAATAAATATAGTGTGTGATGCATTTGCACTACATATGTACTATAAGTATTTGTCTAATTTGCATTCTTATGTATTGTATTAATTATGCATGGCATTTCTATCCGCAAGCGATACTTAGCAATATCTATCATTTATCTTTTTATTTTTGTGTACATGCAAATCAATTAACACATTGCAATATACATATAACTTGAAACATTTATGTTATTACACTAAATGGATGCTTACGCCTAAGTATATTTCCTTTTGTGATCACGTGTACATGAGAAGACCCCACTAGCGATTCACGTGTTAACATAATTAGCTACACATTATTGTGCACTCTCAAGTGCATGTTTATGATGCAAACTACGAAGTTAAAAGTCTATTTATATATGTATCAAGACATACTCAACTTCAGTATTATATAACATGCTTAACAATGTTTATACACTACATTAATCATGCTAACAACAAGATAAGCAAAATTGTTAATTTAATTCATCTACTTAGGCAATTCTAACTTAAGTTGCTAAATTTATACTACACTAAGATTCCTAATTAACATAGTACTTAAAATACATGAGATTAATACCAAACATCAAGATTTTACATTCTACAAATTTAATTTAGGAATCTTATCTTTGCGATGCGATAAAAAATATAGTGAAACTCGAAAATGAGAAAGTACCACGAAAACCGCAACCACTTTGCCACGTAGGCGAAACACTGAATACTTGATGCGTGACACACAACACCAAGCAAAAACTCCAGAACGAATCCGCTAACCGTCCTCTCACAGTGAGAGAGAGTGCTACAATACTGCACACACAAAGCGGAACTTATCGAAATCCGTTTTCGCACATGAGCGACAAAATCTACAATGTAAATCGGTCATTCGATTGGTGAAAACCATGAAACAACCAACTAAAGAGTCCAAAAACAGATTGACTCATAGTGTGGAGCATTGTCATGGGCAGCACATTGTCCAATGTATCACCCTAGTGATGACACAGAAATCGAGGTACTTAATTTCAAGAGAAAAATTACATTCTCCTAGGAATCAAATCTAAAATAAGGAAAACACATAGAGAAATGTTAGCAGAACGAAGGGTACACCTGCTGTCATGGCTGACAGCGGTGTGCCGACAACAACTCGACATGATTCCCAATGTTGAAAATCAGGTACACAAAACAAGAAAACAAAAATAGATGAAAAATAGACAAAACATAAGCTTGATTCGAAAGAAATAAGAGCACTATGGGAATGAGAGTTACTCATCTAGCATGCAGGTGTGATGAAACGAGTCCAACCTGCTCTGCAACGATTCTAATAAAAAAAATGCAAAAAAATCCCATAATTACACGTAGAAGAATAAAAATGTGCACACATGCATATAAACCAAATTCGACATCATCACTAGTGATGGTGGCCATGGTCGACCTACTGTAGAGAGATAGCGAGACAAGAAAGGGAGGAGAAAAAAAAGAAAATAAAACATAAATTGTAACGATCCATTTGATCGGCTAAGCAAACTGAATGGCATCGTGCTCCGACGACGAATTGATCATGGTCAATTCTAAGAAAACAATAAAAGAATAACCCCAACAGAAAAAGAATAAGGAGGAATTTGTAGATGGACTTGCCAAACAAATCCTCACGACCGACAAAAATGGTTTGATGGCTCCGACAATGGGGAAACAGGAAGGGGTGTCGGTAGTTGTGATGGCGGTCAACATCTGAACAAGATGAAGAGGGGGTGAAAGGGGGACCCAGGTGGCGCTTGAGGAAAATGAGAAAAGAAGAAGGTGTTGATCGGAGGTGGGTGTGACACCAGTGGCACAAAAATGGTGGTTGGACTCCGAAGAGGAGGGGGGGAGTGAAGAGAAAGGCAGATCAACAAAAAGGGGTTGTCGGTTGGGTTGGAAAAAGAAGGAGGAGCGAGGGGCAAGATGAGAAGGGGAGAGGGAACGAGAGTTCCCTAATGGCCTCGCCCATTTTTCCTTTGTGTGATTTGTGTTGGGTCCTGATCGGGCCCGGTTTGGGTCTAGGTTGGTCCCAAACCAAAAGACAAATATATATATATATATATATATATATATATATATATATATATATATATATGTATAATAATAATAAAGAATTAAAACTTAAACATGTTTAACGAATAACAATTTATTTTTAGACAAAAAATTGTTTTAAAACAATGTCATGATAAAAATAGAATATATTACTTGTTTTATTGTGAAAAATTTATGTCCGAGTCGACCCAGTTGGGTCCAACTTGTATAGAGTTTGGGTCTCGTATAAAATCCCATTTTTTTTTAAATTTGTTTCTTACGTTTTATTGACATTAATTACTCATTTTTAAATAGTTCAAAGGTTTTGATACTTTTTGAAATAATATTTTATTCAATTAAAATATTTCTCATAATTTATTTTGTCACCAAAATAGCTTTCATTAGAATTTCTTTCAAAAATTACTAAAATGCATCTATTTCCGTTCAAAAGACATTGAAAACACCTAGATGAGTTTGTGACCCTCTAAAACAATTTCTTTCAAATATTTTATCTAAAGAGATTCTTGAAATGCCATTTTACCTTTATTAGTCAAAAAAATATAATTAAGCCTATAAAATACCCAAAAATGATATTTAAAAGATAGAAACATATTTTTAACTCGAAGATAAGTCTAATTCTTTATTTATTTAATATTTCAAAAATTTACAGGTTTTATATAGTGTGAGGAATTTAAACATGCGTTGTTTGAACTTAATGATGATAATGCTGTTAGTCCTGGTGGCTTTCCAGATATGTTTTGCCACCATTTTTGGAACATTGTTGGGAGGATGTGTGTAATGTTACTATTAATTTCTTTTAAAAGAATACTCTTCTTAGGCAAATTAATTCGACCCATATTGTCCACTTTCCCAAAATTCAAGAGTCTGCTAGACTTGCAAATTTTAGACCTATTAGCATTTGTAACCTTTTATACAAACTCATATCCAAGATTATTGTAAATCACATTAGATCGATGCTTCAATGAATTATTTCCCACAACCAGAGGCTCTTGGATTGAGAAAATCATGATGTGTGTTACTTCCTCCAATTTGTCTATGCTTATTAACAACCAAACAAGTCCAGTTTTTTTAGATAATGATGCCAATGTATCAGATCCAAGATGGAGGTTTTGCAATTTTTGGCTGTTCTAGATCCGAATCCCCATGTATTTAGCTGTTCCTAATTCGACCGTTTGCATCCCTAGTGGTAGAGCTTCTCAGAAAAGTTACAGACAGGTCTCTATGGGAAACTCTTTGGTGTACATTTATACAGGGAAAGCATCTTTCTACATTCATACAAGGCAGCACAATGTCAATTTAATCTCTTTACAAAACACATCCCCAAAATAACCAAGCAATTTGCATTTCTTGTTTGCCCACTTGCTTCAAAATATATGGCAACTGGTTCTAAATAGTTGTTTTCCATGACATCTAAGTGTGCCAACTAAGTTTTAGTTGTTTTCCATGACAGCTAAGTGTGCCCACACAGAGGCCCAAAAGGCAATAGGGGAAGTTTGTGAGGTCCTCCTATGTGCTATGTTTGGGGTAAAAATTGCATTGGTTCCATTATAATTGATGGGTCCTGGATTGACCCAAAAGCAAGATAAGGCCAATCACATATGACCCCATTGCCCTAAAATGGGGGTGCCATGTGTACAGGTTCTTATCAGATCCAGTCCATCTAAATCTACTTTGCTGGATCCTGTAACCCCCTAGCAAACCCTTATTAAATAAAACAGGTTATGTCTGCCATGGGTGCTCTGCCCAGCCATCTTTAGCAAAAATATGTAAATATATGAATCTCACTGCACTGTTTTGTTTTATATGGAGAAACCACCCTCGGGATCGGAGACTTAGTCGCGGCTTTGCCTGTCGTACTTACGGTCTTTGTCCTGACAGCGTAAAACTCCGTGGTCTTACCCTTTGCCCTCATGGAGTCACTGCACTGGTTTTACTTATCAAGTTTAGGTGTGGCAGGTCTTATCTAAACCAATTCCAAGTTCAAGGCAGATGCCCCAAGGGGGGTTAGCCTAGTGGGGTGGGGCTTTGGCTGCTAGACAGGTAGTCAAGGTTCGATTCTTATGGGTGTTGCCCTTCTGCGCAAGCCAATGTGTAGCATATGGCCTGGAGGCAGGGGTCCTAGACTTGGAGTTTTATGCTGAGCCAGAGCGACCGAGTTCTCATGTTGGATGCGGTTTCATTGGGTTATAAATTTAAAAAAAAAAAACTCATGGCAGATCTGGTTGTGGCTTTATCTGACCCCAATCCTCTCTGAATCTGAATCCAAATTCAATTAAGTCAGATCCGATAAGGTCAGGCTCTGTATTGCTTAGATCCTACCCGTTTACATCCCTACCAATTGAAACGTTTTGGCATGAACCTTGTACTAAAAGCTCAAATATGACCTTTAAAAATTTATGGACAATGATTTCTCTCCTCTAAACTTCAAATTATCTATATAGTTTCTATCAGCTAAACAAATTTGTTGCGGCATGGAGATGATGATGAACTAAATATCAATACGGTTTTAAGAATAAATAAAAAACAATAAAATAAAAAGAGAGAGTAATGTATCAATTCAGAACCCACCTAATTCATGAGCCTTGCAAACCCACATAACACTTGATGGGTGCAGTATTAAACCCACGTAACCTAGCAAGGAGCAGTGAGAAAGACCAAGTTATAATGTAAAAATCATGTAAGTGCAGCTATCACATAACACTTGCTGGGTGGGATGGGACCTAAGCCACTAGGTAGGTGGTCTAAGTTCAAATCCCATGGGCATCACCTCTTGCGCTGAAGCATGGCGATTCTCTTGGGGCAAAAGGTAAACCAATGCGTGATCATGGGGGTGGTTTCACCATATAAATGTAAAAAAAATGTAAATGCAGCAATTAACTATCAGAAAGTTGATTTCCATACTATCTCTAGAGATATGCTATCTCTAGGGATGCAATGTCCCGGGGCGGGGGACAAGGTCTCCACCCCCCCCCCCGCCCTGTCTCAAAATCCGAACCTCCATCCCCACATGGGAATAGATTTTAACCTCCACCCCGCCTCCTCCCCGTTTCATGTCCTTCATCCTGGTTCAAACGGGGTGAGGCTGGGTGGGCCCCCATTTCTCCTCAATCTAGTGTCATCCCTTACAAGGATTGGAGATGGGATGGGATGGGGTGGGGCAAGGCAAGGCGGGGGAAAGCATAAGTCCATCCCCGCCTTCATCCTCGCACGGGGATAGATTTTAACCTTCATCCCCACCTCCATCCTTGTTTCATGCCCAGTCCAAATGGGGGCGAGGTGGGGTGGGGCTCAGCTTTCTCCCGGTCCACAAGTTGATTTTCATATGAGAGGGAAATAGCTTTGAGAAGTGTGATTGCCTCCTCAAAAAAAAAAAAAAAATTCTCATGATGCTATTCTGCCACTTGCAAATGCACAATCCCTTTTTTTAATTTGATTAACTATCAAGTTCACTGAAGACCACACAACCTCAGGCTGTCCCTTTCATTTTTTTATTTTTTTTATATTTATTTATTTTTGGGATAAGCCAGGTTTGTGATGGCTTCCTGTGCCGGTGGGACTCCTTATCAATCCTGCTATCACATTTGACCTCCCACAGCTTTTTAGTTTCAGTATTTTAAACCATTTTGAGGAAATTCAAATTTTTTTAACACCAGCTCAATGTCAGAATCCAAATGTAGGGTTCCAAGCTATCTCTTTTTTTTTAAGGATTTGGTTTCCTTCATGCCAATGCCCTAGAAATAAAATCTCATGGGCTATGTTTAGGGGGTCAATGGGTCCTGTTTACCTAGACCCAGCTCGTACCAAACTCTATCGGGTCTGGATATGGTGATAAATAAGAAGACCAGTTTCAGATTCGGGTCCGGACCTGAAGGTTCGATTAATACATGGTCTCAGATATAGTTTGTGAAATTTTATACCAGACCTGGGCCCCACCCAATTTCTGATTAAGACCCGAAATATTTTCATATAAAAATGATACACAATATTGTTTTATCGGGTATGAACCTGGTCTTGTTCATGTAGTTCATATCGGGTCCGGGTATGGTTTCTCATATGGTAGGTCCAATTAGACCTGAGTCTGGAGCCGATGCCAAACCCACCCGTTGACGTCACAAGGAAATGGCATTTTTGTGGCTGTATCCCTAATGACACGATTCCAACCGCTCAGACATGATGACCGGATACCGACACATGCAAATAATATTTTTAATAACGTGTAATGGTTTTTAATAGTATTTCACATGACAGTGCTTTTTTTATTTAGCAAAAATACTCAAAAATAGCTTTTTATTGATTAAGATATAAAAAATTTAGATCTCCATGTCCTTTTATTAAAAATATATATATATATATATATATATATATATATATATATATATGAAGCTGTGCATCTTAGTCATGTTCACCTGCGTGTCGTGTCGTGTCAAACCTATATGGCTGTGTCTCTGTGACAGCTCATGGGTCGCCTAGAGAAACAAAAGTCCACCCTACAATCAGAACGGTAATGAAAAGATTCAGTCAGACGTCCAACGTGAATCCAGCAAATATTTTTAATATATAGTGCGTGTCAGATCACCGTCAGTGCTTGCTTTGATGCCGTTCATCCTTTTCAGCCGTACGTTTTGAAAACCTTAGATGCCCGTTCATCCATAGCATCAACGACTCTGAAAAAAATGTGGGACCCATCTAGAAGGCGGAGAATCCATCCATGGTATGAACTGAAAAAAGGGCAAGTGAGTCTCTGACCTGATACGCTCTCTTTAATATATGGATTTTAAAACAAGATCTTTATTTTTTGAAAGACAAGCTAGGGTTAGGCAGACCCCAACCAGTTATAAAACGATACTACTGAGATTCGAACTTGCAACATCCCAATACAAGGTGATGTGCACTAACTGCTCCCACCAGACAAGCGGAGCCCCCAATGGTGATTTTAAAACAAGATCTGAATCCATATTTTGGATCTGATTCAGACTGACACGATGCAGTTTTGTCGGTTTCAAATTCAGATTGGCAGTTTTTGTAGAAATGAATTTGAATCAAATCGATCCATTTATACTTTTCATTTTTTTTTTTCAAACCCAAAGCAGTATTATCAGTTAAAAATTCCAGATTCAACTCGGCTACATCAAATCTCTCTCTAGGATCCAGCCTTGCTGGCCAAGATTCAAATATGGATTTCAGATCTACCATAATCATAACCCACATTCAAACCATTTGCACCCGCCCACAAGGGCTCCCCTCATCCGGTAGGAGTGGCGTGAATGTCACCAAGTTAACAAGACATCACAAGTTCGAAACCCATGAGTGGTGTCCCTTGCCGCAAGGTCGAAGCTGGGTGTACTCCTTGGTCGAACCATCCTGGGCCTTCAGCTTAACACAGGACCCCGCTTACCATATCGAATAAACGAGCTGCTCATGACACAGCTTGCCAATTACACGAACCAAACACAAATGAATTTGCGGCAGCTGAACTAAGCTGAATCATGAGCTATACCAGCCTTAAGTTGATCACGTAACCATTAGGCAATCAATATACCACCAATGTGCGGGTCAACATATTAGTGACGCCTTGAAATTTCACAAGCTTGATCTAATTTTTTTGTTGGAAAACAAGATTGAAGCTAATTTTCTTCCACTGTCACGTACCTTACTGGAGGAGGCCTTCCCCGTTTTGTAACTAGCACACTCAATTTTGATGTACTTGACTACATAAATGAACTGGTAGGGGTCTGGCTAACAGCAGCTTTCCTACCGAAAAAAAAAAACTGGTTTCCCAAGGTAACAGAAGTTCATGAACACCATCCAAAAATAGGAAAATATTGGCTACCCTCTTGGTCCTGGGTTCTAAACCCCCATACGTTTTGACCTAATCTAACCCCATAGATGTGTTCAGCATGGCCAAAAAGGTAGAAAAAACACACCTGGGAAATCACCCAACTCCCAAAAGGGCACAAAGCGGTCGGATGCCGATGGGCGTACAAAATCAAATACAAAAGTGACAGAACAATAGAGCGATACAAAGCTCGGCTAGTGGCCAAATGATACACACAAACCTACATCATAGACTACAACAAGATATTTGTCCCAGTAGCCAAAATGAACACAATCCACATTCTCCTATCCATCGCATGCAATCAAGGATGGGATCTGCATCACTTGGACGTCAAAAACGCCTTCCTTCAAGGCGAGCTAGAGGAGGAGGTGTATATGCAACTACCCTCAGGGCACTCACATGCTAACAACGACCTTGTTGTAAACTGAAAAAGGCCTTACACGGCCTGAAACAATCTCCAAGAGCCTGGTATGCCAAGCTCCGCTCCGCTCTAGAGAACAAAAGATTTCAAAGAAGTCAAACTGACAACTCAGTATTTATCAAAAAGGACAGAGAGGACATCACTATTCTACTGGTCTACGTGGATGACATCATCATAACCGAAAGCAACAAGCTCCTCATCGAAGACCTAAAAACATACCTCCACAAGGTATTTGACATCAAAGATCTCAGGAAACTAAGGTTCTTCTTAGGAATCGAGGTTGCATACTCAAAAAAGGGATCTTTCTATCACAAAGAAAGTATGCCTTAGACATCCGACACTCCCATGGATCCAAATGTCAGAATCACGTGTCACGAAGGAGAATCTTCGACAGACATAGAAAGTTATCAACGAATCATCAGGAAACTCGTCTACCTCACCGTCACTCATCCTGATCTCGCCCACGCAGTCAACACCATGAGCAAGTACATGCATGACCCCAAAGTCCCTTACATGCAGGCCATTGTCAGGATTCTAAGATACATAAAGAAAACACCGCGGCATGGCATCCTATTCAAAAGAAACAATCATATCAAGATTGAAGGGTACTCGAATGCTGATCGGGCAGAAGACTCTTATGATCGGAAGTCAACCACTGAAAACTGCATCTTCGTTGGGGGTAACATTGTCGCATGGAAGAGCAAAAAGCAGAGTGTCATAGCTAGAAAGCCGAGTACATAGCCATTGCGTCAACAACCGGAGAACTCTCATGGACCAAATCTCTCTTGAAGGAACTAAACTTCAAAATCGAAGCTCCTATGAGCATGTATTGCGACAACAAGGCAGCCATACATATAGCGGCATACCCAGTCTATCATGAAAAGACCAAGCATATTGAAATTGACTGTCACTTCACCAGAGAAAAAATGACCAAAGGTGAAATCCAAACTCCCTTCACCAAAAGCTCAGAACAATTGGTTGATGCTCTTACAAAGGGAACATGCCCCACCCAATTCGAGCACTGCATAAGCAAGTAGGTATGTTTCAACATACACGCCCAGGGGCGTAGCTAGGGGGGGCAGGACTGGGCTGTAGCCCAGTCCTACCTCCCGAAACAATTTAAAAAAAAAAAAATTAAAATCCCAGTCCTAGCCCAGCCCTGATTCCATATGAAATAGATTTTTATCCATTTTTGTAGCCCATCCGAGTCCTAGCCCAACCCTGACTGCAGCAAATAGTTTGATTTGTCCATATGAAATAGATTTTTATTAATAATTGTAGCCATTTTTTATTTTATCTAAAAAAAAATGTTTTCGAGGGCGCTGCCCCCGAACCCCCGACTATCACACAAATAAAATTTTTTTTGCTACACCCCTGTTTGCCCCCCCCCCTCACATGAATCCTAGCTACGCCCCTGTACACGCCCCACTTGAGGGGGAGTGTTGAAGATAACAGCTGCACCATGCCCTGCGGATGGCAACTTTCAATATTCAGAAAAGGTTTCCACATTTCCTGTTGTATTTCCTATTATCTCTCTAACGGTTGTAACCTTCCTTTATGGGTCTTATGGCTGTTGTACATATATATATCTCTATGCGTGTAAACATGTTCTTAGCAAGGTTGTTAAATGCGATGAGGCGAAGCGAGGCATTGAGCCTGCGCTTCGCCTCTGAGGAGTACGCCTCTCACAACTGATATGGAAGTGAAGCGGTGGGAGGGGAGGCAGGGAGCGGCGGAGGAGCAGTTGGCCGGCACGTGGCGGTGGATCCACCGACACTTGGGGTTAGCACAACCGACGAATCGGGCGGAGGAGGAAGACTTGGGGATGAAGGAGGGGATTCTGGAGGTTGATGAGGGGCAATTTGCGCATCACAGCACACCTCAGTACCTTGAGCGTGCGCCTCGCCTCTGAGGCGTACGCTTCAGGTACTGAGGAGTACGCCTCTCACAACACTGGTTCTTAGTACATTGGAATGAAATACCGCACGAGCTCCCGTGGACGTAGGCCAATATCGACCGAACCACGTACATGATCATGTTCTCTTGTGGCATCCTGCACACACCTGCACTCTCAACTTCACCAAGGGCTGATTTCTACTCAACCAAACATGTAGGTTACATATGGAGGGTCAGATATGCAAGAAAATAAATAAATAAATAAATAATAAAAAATAGAGTTTTCCATTAAGGGGTTTGAAACCACGAGGGTAAACATCAACCCTCCAAAAATAACCCCCCTAAACTGCTAATCATACGTCTTCCAACCCTGGCTTATAGTGACGAGAAATAGAGAATGATCAGTAATTTGATGAAAACGTAGTTGTGCTTTAAAGAAAATCTCCGACAACACAGTGCCATGTCTAAAGGTAAACTACAGATTTCCTAACTGTTACATAGCTTTTCAACAATTGCCTAAGACGCTGCATACACGAGTAACAAAGTGACACTATTCTTCAAAACACAGAAATTATCCAACAAATTACTCCAATCATTTTTCTCCCATTTTAGGGGCTTTGGAAAAAGCCTCCATCTTGAAAACATATAATAGAATGAGCTCACACTAATTTCACACAAAAATATTTTTTCATGAAGTATGCAGCTTCAGCAATACATGCAACTAATTAGCCTTTATAAGAAAAAAAAATCCATAAGCATCCAACGACCTGATAACCAAATAGCACAAGAAGAAATATAAAGGTTTAAACAACTGATTCTTGATCAATACCTGAGAAGTCCACACTCATGCATCCGGCCTGAGGGACACTCATACGCAAAGTGGCCACGCCCACAACAGTTGTTGCAGATGATTGAAACAGCACAGTCCCGACTGATGTGGCCAGGTTGGCTGAATGTGGGGAAAATCACATCCCTTAAAGAAACACCACCATCAATCCCAGATTTTGGTCACTGCCGTGCAACATGGCCTGAGATGTTACACACATTACAGATAGGTTCATTGGTGCAATCACGTGCCAAGTGACCTGTCTTACGGCAATTGTTGCACGCCTTCTCATATTCAGCTGCTATGTGCTCTTGCTTGTAGCAGTTGTTGCAGAGCCTTGTGTCACCATGTGGAAGACCTGCGCCAGAACATTCCCGTGCAAGGTGCCCAGCCCTGCCACAGATATGGCAGAGGGGCTCATTTGAGCATTGGCTAGCCATGTGCCCTGGTTCCCTTCAGTTCCAACACATGGTCTTTGTGGTGCACTCTGAAGCAATATGCCTTCAGCAAGAACGAAAGAATGATGAGCCACCAGTAAATAAAAATACAACCTCTGGATAACCCAAATAAGACAACCCGACCACACTCGGACAAGTTTGATGGACTAGCTTACTTGACAGGTCGATAAGCTGCCCAAGCTGGTGCCTTGCCATACCATGTCAATGTAATTGTCCATGATTTCAAACGGTATGTGAATGAAGATATTCAGTTCAGTTGTACAACTTGTCAACTTACCCAGGAAGTTGGCAGTTGTTACAAACTGCCATGTTCGGGCAATCTCTAGCAAAATGTCCAGGTTGTTTACAGTTATTGCACAATGAATCTCCCCTGCAAATGTCCCGAGACATTTAATTATAATACCAGCAGAATGCTTCTAGTACAGGAAAAATGCTTCTGAAGAAAAAAACCAATGCAGAAGATGATAATTCCAACGTTAAGGCATATGAAGAGTTTGACACAGAAAATCACATCCTCATTTCCTCATAGAAACTTGAAAATGTCCATTTCTGTAAGCATATAGCAAAGATTGCAACAAATAGATTAAACAAGCATCCAAGTCATTAATAATTGATAACCATAGTCACAGATATAGGCGATATTTTGAAAATATCGCAATAATGTCATTGTAAATTCATAAAAAGATATTAAAGGAAAAATATCACAATATGTTGAAAATATCAGAAATTTATATATACTGTGACATTACCTCGATAATATCACAATATTATCAGTTACTTCTACTTTTTACTTCTTTTCTACATCTTAAATATGTTTTTCTTCTTTTATATTTTTTTATTCTATATGTGTTTTACTAAATAAACATGTTATTTTCTTACTTATTTCTGTTATTTTTTTAAAGTTTCTTAAGTGCCAATATTTTCATGAGATTTATCAACTAAACCTATAGCCTATCTGCGATATGGCCAAGAATGATATTTGTGATTATGACCATAACACTTCAACTTCCAAAACATTTTTGTCAAGTTTTAAAACGTAATGCCTTAACCCATGAGAAGAAAAAAATCTAACAAGGCTACCACCAACAGAGATATTACAGTTCAGTTTGATTAAACAAAAGTCAGTTTCTGCATAACAATAAAAAGACTAAACTACAGGCATAAACAGAGTAGTCAAAATGAATTTCCAAGCAGGATCTTGTAATGTTGAAAGAGAAACCGACAAACAGCAACTAATGAAGCAGGAGATATAACATTACAATAATCAACAAATATTATAGAAAAGTTACAAGCTTATTCAGTAGAAATATCATAATCAGCTGCCTCACAGAGGGAGGGAAAGGTGATAGGACAGGACAAATAAGTCACAGAAAGAATATGAAAGTAATTAATCAAAACAAGCTAAGATCATCAAAATGGTTGTTCAAGGCAAATCCATCAAGCCATTACTAAAAACCATAGTCAACGATATCACAGATATTTTGAATATATAGCGAACTTACCTTAAAATATCAGCAAAATATTACGATATTTTTGGAAAAAAATATCTTACTTTTACATATTTTATGCCTAGGTTTTCTATTTTTTTCATTTCTTTTGTATTTTAAAAAAATTAAAACTTTATTTCTATTTTTGCCAGAAAAGTAATACAAAACCTTTTTATTTTCATATCTATTTTATTATTATTTACATTTTTCAATTTTTAAACTTTTGAATTTTTTCGGAGAAAAAACACTTTTTCAAAAATTCAAGAAAAACCCTTAGCGAGAAATTATTTGAGAACAATACTGATAACTATGCTAAAAACTAATAATTAGTTTCTGATAAGGAAAAGGAAAAGTTTACTGAAAGAGATCAACAAAGGAACATGATGGTTCACAACTCAAAAAATAAATGAAAGACAAAGATAATGTGCTTCTAGCAAAGGCAACTAGAATCAAAAGAAAGAACTCCTTGTTTCTCTCCATGTTTTTAGATGAGCTACCTCGAGGTCAGCTTAAGCTCATGACAAAGCGAGCTCGAGCTTGAACTCGAACTCGAACTCGTATGGAGCCAAAATAAGTCAAGCTTGACTAGAATAAGCTTGGCTCATCTAGCATTTACAAGCTTCATATGGTAATGATACGGTGCACTGGGTGCACCTACACCCTAACCAAGTCTGTTGAATCTATTTTGAACAAATGGATGTGATAATTCAAAAAAGATACCTGGCATTTATGAGAGTGCTGCATTTAATATGGAGCACCTTCAGCCTTTTTAGAATTGCATCTTTGTGAGAGCATTAAATTTAAGATAGGTTTAGTAACACATACTAAACGCAATGCCCTTACAAACACAATGCATCTTTTTCTAAATGATCGTAATCGTTGGATCAAAACAGATCCAACAGACTTGATTAGGGTGTACGTGCACTTGGTGGACCATGTGTGTCCATATATATATATATATATATGGTGTGCATGCCAATTTTCACCATTTTTTTTTCATTTTTTTAACTCTAACCATACAAATGTGTTCCTTGCGATCAACTTGGGGGAACTGGCTTTTGGATCGTCCAGTTCCAGTATGTAGGCAAGTTTTTTTAAGAGTTGAAATAGCATTATACCACAATTTTCTAAATTTAAACTTTATAAGATTATGTTTTCTTGACCGAGGGCTAATTCCTAGTAAATGGATCATCACATCCGTGTGATCAGATCACCAGAAAATGGTGGCTATCACCATTGCACTTATGGAGTGCACACACACACATATATATATATATATATATATATATATATATATATATATATATATATATATATAGAGAGAGAGAGAGAGAGAGAGAGAGAGAGAGAGAGAGAGAGAGAGTTGCGCAAGTACCTACGGGAGTCCGCCATGGTGTGATGGACGGCAAAAAAAAGACACGAAAAAGGGGCTGAAGAGCTTTGTCAATCAATAAAATTTTTTGGGTAATATGTAAAAGTCTTCCCTAATATTTTCAATTCACAGATCAGAAAAAAACTCTTATATTTTTACTGTAAAAATTCTTGGACTGAAGCTGGTTTTTCTGTCAATAGACACACGTATAAAATTTTGCTCCATGAAGAAATAGTGATTCAATACCCTATTCAAAGGTCTATAATTTTTTTAGTTTTTATGATAATATATTGATCTGTTACTTTTCAATCGAATCCATTATTGCTTTCAAACTCCTTACCAATATTTTTATATTTATTCTAGACCAAACCCCTATTACGAAATTACACATATTTTGATTTCCTTTAAGTAATAAATTCTCACCAATTTGAATAAAGTTCGCGTACTTATTGGTAAGAGTTAAATATTTTCTTTTATTTTACATGGATTTCAACACATATCCAAAAATCAACCAAAAAATCTATAAATCTGATTTGCTGATTTTTTCACAATAGGACATACCAGATTTGATTTTGTACATAGGCTAGGTTTCCTGGTTCATGTTACAAAAACAATAACCTTCAAACGATAGACTTTATGGCCAAGCCCTATTTACTAGGACTTTGTGTACATGTCCACACAACCCATGTAAAAGGATTTCATCATAATCTAATTCCTTTGAGCACTAAAATTTTCTTACCGATGTTGTTTAGTTAGGAAAATCCTAACAACATATAGCTATTTTATGAATTCAATCATCAACATGAAAACACATATGCAACTACATCTAAACATGGATTTCTAAGCATGTTGCATACACAATCTATCAAACATGATGTTGTAACATGTTAAAGAAATCCATGCATGATTTAAAAAATAAACGAATTCATGCTTTTGTGAAGATCTAATTCACATCTTTAAAAAATATCATTTTCATGAAATAATATAGATTTTTTTAAAAATCGATTTTATTCTTAATCATTTAAAACCTCTTTCACATCAATTTCAACATCATACATCATTTAATTATGTATACAATTAAGTAAACATGCTTAATCAAAACTTATTTGCATCTAAGATACAAGACAACATGATTTTCCAAAACCAATTTTTGGTAAAACACCAAAACAAATCTTGTTTTTCAAAGAAAACATTATTTTGAAATATATCAGTATGAGGTATGTCATGTATAGACATTTACAACCTCTTTAAAACAAGTTCTATGGCTGATCCAACATGGATCACCATTGATCTTGATTTTGCATTCTCTATGTACCCAAAATTTATTTTCGAGCCTATATGATAGAGGTACATAACTTAAACGCGAGTTCTATCAGATTAAACGTTTTCCCCACTTGATGAAACCTCCACAAACAACTTCGATGGCTGCTAGAATCTTCTGTGAAGCTTGAAGAAGAAGAGAGGAAAAGAGAGCAAGAGAAAGAGAGAAATTTTCAAAGGAGTGGGGCACCCCTCTTGGTATCTCTCCTTATAGCCAAGGCTGGGGCTAGCTTGCCTTAGCTTCCCAAAATGCTAAGGAAAGCGGGTGGGTCGTCCCTCTCCCTTAGCCTTTTTCTCTTTCCAAAATACAACACAAGTTGAACTTTTCAAACTTTTCTTTTCTTTTTTGTTTTTTTTTCTTCCTTCTTTCTTTTTTTTCTTTCTTTGGTTTTTGGAAACCAATGTACAGCCCCACAGGAGTGGGCCCACCTAGGAGGCATCCCACCCTCTTATGCTAACTTTCTTCTTTACATTAATTAATATATTTATTATTATTTTTTTAAAATCTAATATTTTCAAAATTGATCTTGAATCGTATCAAGTCTTGGATTTCAAACCAAATCCAAATCCAAATCCAAATCCAGAAAATCTTTAAACCTAATTCGGATCCAAATCTCTTTTCTAAATCCAAATTTAGGTGAAATTAATTTTAAACCCAAATTAAAATTAAAATTAAAACTAAAACTAAAACTAAAATTAAAATTAAAATTAAAATTAAAATTAAAATTAAAATTAAAATTAAAATTACAATTAAAATTAAAATTAAAATTAAAATTAAAATTAAAATTAAAATTAAAATTAAAATTAAAATTAAAATTAAAATTAAAAGTAACATTAAAATTAAAATTAAAATTAAAATTAAAATTAAAATTAAAATTAAAATTAAAATTAAAATTAAAATTAAAATTAAAATTAAAATTAAAATTAAAATTAAAATTAAAATTAAAATTAAAATTAAAATTAAAATTAAAATTAAAATTAAAATTAAAATTAAAATTAAAATTAAAATTAAAATTAAAATTAAAATTAAAATTAAAATTTCATTAAATTTTAATTTATCCGATTTTAACTCCAGAGTTAAATTTGAATTTCATTTTAACTTTCGATAAAATTTCAATTCACTTGAAATTTTATTTTCAATCAATGTATCACATAAATTATAATTCACAAGCATATTCAAATAAATTAAAGCCATAATAAATCATCTTTATTTATTTAAATAATCTTAAAATTTTTGGCTTACTAGTCACTGGCAAGGAAATGGGCGAATTGGTACCACCGTCATTGTGTGTCATCAATCCAACCATTTTTCATTGGTGATTGGCTAGAAAATATTACATTTTTTAAATGTTTTCCAAAGAAAAAAAGGATGGCTGCCATTTTTCAGCCACCGGTAAGAAAGGTGTCACTAGCGCCAAACGACACTAGCGTAACCATTTTTCTCTAAGTAATAGGGAGATTGAGGATTGATCAGAGAGTTGAGTTGGAATTCATAATTTATTTATTTATTTAAATTATTTCCCATTTACAATTAATTTATTGTAATTTTTAGTTATTTCTTACAATTTCCTTTATTTTTATTTTTTTCCAGTTAATTCTTAGTTTGTTAGATTTTCTTCATGATTTTGGGTTTCGAGAGATTGCATGAGGAGCACACCCCATTTTGGGGCGTACCCATGGGTTTCGAACTCGTGATGTCCCTTCAACTTGATATATTCAGAAGTCACTGCCACCAAATAAAAGTTTTCTGATGAGCACCCAATGTGAATGATAGTGACAACTATCATGATATTTGTGAAATATAGCTGATATTTTGTGCATATTAATTTTCTAGGGTTTGAAGATTGTGTTCGTTTAATTTAAATTATTGTGGTTTTATCTTGACATGTATGTTTTTTAACCATAAACTCTTGAGAAATGGTGGTTTTGTATACTTTTATATCTTTGTAAATATTTATTATTTTATATTTATATTTTTCTCATTTTTTGTTTTATTCATTTTGCCTATAAAAATGGGATAAATGTAAAATATTTAAAATTTTCACAAAAAGTTGGATGTCGTTAAATCTCCATTTTAAATTGACAGATGATTTGGATTGAGATTTTTATGTTGGAAACAAGAGTTCCAAATTCTCGTTTTAAAATTTGTCAAAGCTCGAGTATGTATGTCTTCGGTAAAACAAAACTTAAAAGATATATTTAAGTAAAATAAAAGTTGGGGTATCAACGGGTCGGACCCTGAAAAAAATGATAGGATCCAGACCTGGATCTGAATACAAGTGTCGGTACTGGGTTTGGATCCATGTTCAACTGGACCTACCATAAGAAAAATCATACCCAGGTCTTATTAGGATTTGATAAACTAGACCTGGCCCATACCCAGAAGATAACATTTTTATATTTTTCAAGTTATTTTTATACAACTTTGTTAATAATTTAATTATTTACGTTTCCTAAATGTTTAGACTCCACTACTTTCTCATTTAACATTTTATTTTTTAGATTTCTTACATTTACTAAGCTGGGTGTACTCTCTATGGGAGAGGGTGTTGCGTGTGCATCCCCGGAACATGCATTGTAGCTACAATGCACGTTTCAGGGTCCCCACTGAGCATCGTGTGGCGCTCAGTGGGGTGTACGGAGGAGCCATACACTGCTTTACATCAGCCTGCAAGATGTACGGTGGTGTATGGTTCCCCCATACACCCCACTGAGCGCCGCGCGGTGGGAACTCAGAAACACGCACTGTAGCTACAGTGTGTGTTCCTGGGGGGAACATATAACCTTCCCTCGTCTAATGGGCAACGAGACTTGAGGTTTTTACACCAATCAACTTGTGACTAGGGTGGTTTTCTCTTATTATTAAAAAAAAGATTATGTTAAAAATATAAAAAATGTATTGACCAACGTTGCAAAATTTATTTCATCACTTTAACCCTGCAAATGCCTCAAAGGGGTTTGGCGTAGTGGAATGGAACCTAGGCCGCTTCACAGGTGCTCTAGGCTCAAATCTCATAGGTGTCACCTCTTCTGCAAGCCGAAGCGTGGCAACTCTCTTTGGATGAGGGGTAAGCCCATGGAGTTTTATGCTGCTAGAACAATGACCGTAAGTATGGCAAGCAAAGTGAGTGCGACTAGCTTTCTAATCTTGGGGTGATTTCGTATAAGTATAAAAAATTCCGCAAACGCGTTCAACATAGTCCATTTACCAATAAATGCATATTTGATTGAGTATTTTTACATAAAAATATGATTTTCTTAACCTTGATCTTTTAAATATTATAGACCATTAAATTTTGAAGCCTTTATTGATAAAAAAAAATCAAGAAAATGTGATAGAATAATTTATTTATATTACAGGGTAGCTAATATTTTTCTTAAAAATATTAACCTATGGATGTAGCTATTGTCTTTTGTCAGCATGTAAAAAAATATACTTTGAGGTTTTTTTACAAAAATGTATGTCGATCTTTTGATAAATCAGATTCATACAATCAAAGTACTTATAATTCAAAACCGCTACCAAGTTTTGTTTTCAGTTATTCAAATTCATAGTCATAGTAACTATACCCCTTAAACCGTAGTTAATACTAAATGACATCAAAATTATCAGTATTAAACTGATTAAACATAGTTAAAGCATCAATGTGACAGCCTACTTGCCCCAAGCTCTTACCAAGGGTAAAAAAGGTTAATAATTGGTGCTATTGAAGGCATGAAAATATTGAGTATAAACTAACTTTTTTAAATACTCTGATTTTTTTGTGGATGATGTGATCTAGTACAAGGTTTTTTAGTAAAAATAAGTTTTGAATTATGTGATTGTGACACATAAGTAGGTTTTTTAAGAGTTTACAGATTGACTTACAATACACTAAAATTTCATGTCCCAAAATATCATATTTTTGATTGAAATAACATAATTCAAAGTTTAATCCTAAACAAAGGAACCATGGTGAACACATTTCTTTAGTCAGATTGGGTCGATAAAGTTTGATTTTAATATTTTCAGCTCAATAGTTTTGGGCCTTTGGTAGCACCAAATATTAACTAGTAGGGTTGTAGATAGGTCTAATTGGGGTAGGATCTAGCCATTACTGGGTCCGACCCAATTGGATTTGACACAATGGGATTGAGATTTGAATTCGGAATCAGACATTTGATAGAAATTTTTTTCTGCCAGACTGAAGGAATTTTTTCTATAAAAAATGACAGTTTTTAGAAAAACTATTCTTTCAAAATTTTTCTTTCATTTGGAATGGTTGGAAAAGTTGTCATTTTTCCTACCATTTTATTGCTTTTCAATAACAGCAAATATAAGAAAGTTAATAATGCTCGAGAATGTGCACCTAAATCGCTTTACTTTCATAGCTAAATACATCTCGCTCTCTCTCTCTCCGCTGACGGTAGTGTAGTATACAGCTGAATAATCGATTAAGACTGCCCTAAAAGTTGACGGTAGTGTAGTATACAGCTCTCTCTCTCTCTCTCTCCGCTGAAGATGAAGAGGGTGGTGTGGGTGAGAGGTGGGGGAACCATCCTAAACCGTCTCCTTTCCTCATCTTCCACCAACCCCGCGGCCCCAACACCCACACCCTCCACATCCCTCTTCGTATCAGGTAAGGACCTCTGGTTTTTCCCTGTTTTTGTTCTCCTTCGTTTTGGATGGTCAAGTTCCTCTGCACTAAAACAAAACCAACAAGTCGATACCCATTTTTGATGTTTGCATTCTTGATCAATTGATAACAGAGGCCGTTTGATTTGTGTTTCCTTCTCTACATAGAGTCACACACTCATTGAGCTTCATCATTTTTTGCTTGGATTCTCTCTCTCGTTTAACTGTCCCAACATCACGCAAAACCTACTGAAACCCAAATGTGGGAAGAAAACATAAAATTTGAGAATAACACGCAAACCATGGATTAAAGAAGTTGAATATAAGGGAGTTAACAATGTAGCAATCTCTCTCTCTCTTTTTTTATAACCCAAGAAACCGCACCCGCCATGAAAACCTCGTCCCTCGCTCAGCCTGCCATATTGTCACGCCAGCGGCGTAACACTCAGGGATGTCAACAGGTCGGATCTAGGCACTATCAATCTGACTTAATTGCTAATCGGATTCAGATTCAGATGGAAGATCTTAGTTGGTTGGGGTTTTAATCGATTTCGGAATTCCGATTTCATTAAAAAATTAATACTGAATCCGAATCCGATTTTTAATCTGATACGGATTTGGCTACCGAATCCGACTAATAAGTTTCGGATTCAGGCTGGATATTGGGTTACATCTGACCTGTTGACATCCCTACTCCTAAGCTAGGGCGTCCACCCCTAGGGCCTATGCTGGGCATCAGCTTGTGCAGGAGGGTGACACCCATGGGGGCCAAGGCCTCACCCCGCTACGCCAACCCCCATCGCGGCATGTAGCAACCTCTTGATAGAGTTCAATAAGCTAAGGTGTTATTCTTCTTCAAAGAAACTGGGAATGCTGTTATAGCAAATAGATCAAGTTCTTTTAGACATGTAGATGGCATAACAGTGTAGGAGAATGTGGATTATGCTGTCCCTTATTTCATTAGGTCACCATTAAGACCCTCTAAAAATTATAGTTTTAGGTGTTTTATGTTACATCTGAACGTTAGATGTGTTTATCATTGTTTACTCAATAGAAAAAATATTTTTTGTTAAGAATCTTATTCCCAAATGGTTGATACTGTATTAAAATTTGATGATAACAAATTCACATTTTCACATCAAATCAAGTCAAAACAAAGCTTGTTTCTTAATAAATAAGCAATGGTAAACACATCTAACGACTTAGATCTAACATAAAACGCCTAAAATTATGACTTTTGGAGGATCCTAATGGTGACTTAACGAAAAAAGGGGCAGCATAATCCCCATTCTGTCAATAGTGGTTGTCTAGCTGTTGATTATGGGGCATGTTTTGTAACATTCGTTTCCAGAAGGTAGGCTTCTAAATTATGAAAGAATTTGGCTTTCTTAAATAATTGGTGTCTCTTCTTTGTGGAAGAGTTTATCAAGATTCCATTGAGGATTTCAATGTTATGGCTAAAATGGTTTTCTTTTATTTTAAGTTTATGCAATTTTTGCCTTTTGGTATTTGTTTTTTCCCAATATGGTGTTACTGCACAGTACCTCAATGATTAGTTTGTTAACTTATAGCTAGAGTGGTGGAAATTAGTCAGTGGCTGGTTGGCCTAGTTGATTAAGCTCAAGTTCCTCCATCACATCATTGGTGATCAAGCTGATCACCATGACACATTTTCCTAGTGTCTTACATGTTTGGTTGAGTCTCATGAGATTTGAACTCTCATGAAAATGAGAGAATAAATCTCATTGGGATCAGCTAAACAAACATGATAAATGGACTCTCATTTGCCTTTACAAATGTAGGTTGCTTTCTCATTTAAATGAGAATCAGAATCACATGGAGCCTCATGTGATTCTGATTCATATGATTCCAAATCATATTTGATTTGGAATTACATGTGGTTCAGCAAACCAAACTGGATGGGGTAATTCGGTTTAAAGAGTGTTCTGTTTACTCTGTTGGAAGGGACATGGTGTTAATTCAAGGACTATGAAGCCTTTGTTGATAAGAAACACCTTTTTATCTTTTAACTGGATGAGATATGAGTTGGGATTCTTGGGAATATCCAATCCTTTCCTTCAGTGTCAAGATATGCAAAATCCAGGTTCAAGTTCAGGAATGTTTGTTGGAATTAGAAATGTGTTGGTGGTTGTTTTACCATCTTGTGTTATGCATATCCATATAGTAATTTATGTATTGCTGAAATTAAAAAGCTGATGTTTTACGGAATATGTAACCATGGTCTACCTTATGGGGTATAGTGGTCTACCTTATGTGTTTGTTGTTGTTGGTGATGTTTTTCTCTGATGTGTACATTCATCTACATTTATAAACTATTGTTTTGCATATAAAGATCAAAATATTTCAGTAATGAGGGCATGAGATTGATCACTTAATGAGAAATCTGAAGCTACTGCAATAAGTGATTGGTGAACAGGGCTTCAAATTCTATCATAAGCATTTCCATCTTTCTGGAGAACATAGTGTTGAAGGGATACCCCTAAATGGCATGTTTTCTGGATTTCTTACATTGCAGGGCTCAATAAGAGAACAACACCTGAGAAACTGAAAGAGGCCTTCTCAAAATTTGGCCTAGTCCTTCAAGGTAATTGTTTCTTTTGATCTTCATTCTCAGGCTGTTCACTCTTAAGACATCACCTGCAATACACGAGATAGTAATCTGCTGATGTTATTTTCAGCTAAGGTGATAACTGATCGAACCTATGGCTATTCAAGAGGGTTTGGATTTGTTACATATGCAACGCTAGAAGAGGCAGAGCAGGGTATAAATGGCATGGATGGCCAGGTCTGATCTTGTTCATTAAGACATTTATGTTTAACACCACTGTGGTAGTTGCCCATGTGGTCAGCAGGGTCCTGTGTCAAGCTGAGGGCCCAGGATCGAATCCCACTGGCGCATGGGGCTGCTGTTGCTTTATCATGGTTGGGGAAGGTAGGGCTGGGTGGTCATGTCTTCAACCCGGAGTTTTTCCTCGCAGGGAGGTGGGCCCATTAAGTGACCCGGTTGTCGGTGAGGGTTCCTTCATCATTAAAAAAAGTCATTTATGTTTGATAAGTTGCTTACAGAGGCTTGATGGATGCTCTTATGGACTTTTGCTCAAAATCATGCCAAACGATATCATTTCTATAAAGGGTATCTTTCACTAGCCTCATCCATTAAATATTTACTGGCATGGAAATGACTAGACTGCACTCCACTACTGGGTTTTCAATTTTGGGTTACAAGTGATGTTCTAGGGCCATGAGTACGATTGTCAGGATCCTTTAGTTCAGATTATCCTACCCCATTATACTGGGGCCTTTGGTCACTTGGGCAGATGCATCTGTAACCCACAACCCTGGTGAATATTGTCTAGCTGGATCTTTCTTATGTATTCTAATGTTGTTTGCTCACTCATCTTATGGTTTTGATGTTGCAGTTTCTTGATGGCTGGGTCATTTTTGCTGAATATGCGCGATCGAAGCCAAGGGACTCTGCTAATTCACCCAATCCTAGCTCATCACCAGCAACTGGTTATTAGCTAGTATCCAGAATCCAGATTGTATTATGATCATAATACCATTAAGGGCCGGTGAGACTATTATCTGTGTGATTTATATAGCTTTGTCAAAAAGTTGAGTTGTCTTCCATACTGCATCGTGTATTAAACAATGTGAAGTAATATGTGCATCAAGGCCAACGGACTCTGCATTTCTTCTTTATCTTGGGCTCAAACTTGAAATGAATTTAATTAGTATTAAATATGGTACTTTCTTTTTTCATTTCTCTAATTTCATTTGTTATTGAGAAATCTTGTTAACTTTTGTTCTATTGCTTCTTCAAAATATTGGCTGTGTGGTACAGGCTTGAAGTGCAAAATCTGTACCTCCTTGTATCAATATTTTTTAGCACTTTTGTCTATTTTATTGTGTGCTAACACCGATGAATCCATTGCATTCAATTTAGTGATCTCCTGTGAACCACTCATCTGCTTGAACAGCCTAAAGTTGTTTTACAGGATGTTGACTACTAGTGTATTTGATAGAACTAGGAATGCACCCCAAAGATTTTTCAATGTGAACCAAGATGGTGCGTCTCTAAACTGTCTAGCCATCTTACTCTTATCTGATTTTACATATTTGAAGGCCATAACCTGGTCGATCACATATGTGAGTTTTGGCATAATCACCAAGATTTTCTGATAAACATCTGCAAATTGGACAATAGCCAGAACAATTCCACAGTTCAGGTTATGAGAATCAGTGTTTAGGTCCTCTTCTCCCACAAAAGTTCAAAAGACTTCTGTAAGAGTCGCACTCTCGCAGACTTATTAAATAATTTTCTGTGGAGACCAAATATTTTCTTTTTTGATGATCAGGAAAAAAAAACTGCCTTACCAAGTTCATTGACATAAAATTCAAGGTCCCCTTTGCAACACCAGGGAGTATAATCAACTATGGCCCCGGTTTTGAACTCGTGAAACCCATCAACTTGATGTTGACGAGTGGGCCCTACCAGATGAGTGGAGGCTGTGGAGCCATCATGTGCTCAAAGAGCAAATTTTGATCATCTAGAAATTGAAGGATTTTCTTTGTTGATAATCCAACACATTGGCTGGCTTCTGGTTAGTAAAACCTTTGAGGTCAACCTACCCACCTGGGAGTACACTCGGCTTCATTGGCTCCTGGGGTTAAGAGACTTCATGTCACACATAATTAGGGGTGTCAATGGGTCGGGTTTGACCCGAAATATGATCCGTACCAAACCCTATAGGGTTTGAATTTGGTGATAAATAAGAACTCGAACCCAATTTCAACCCGGTTCTAATATAGTTATAAGGCCTACCACGTGACAAAAGGAAGTAACAAGGACTTTATTTTTGAGTTGCTTGTACACATTAAGTGTAACACCCGTGAAAAAAAAAATCCGTGTCGGACACGTGCCCTGCACGCGTCAGACACATGTCACAGTCGGTCCTTCGTGTCGGACCCGGATCCGAGCTGGACCCGGACCCGAGCACGAACTCGAACCTGACTTCTCGATCGTTCGAGAAGCCTGTGACTTTAAAAAGTCACAGGCGTCTCGGGTGAGGGGCAAAACCCCTCGCCCCTTCTCTCTCCTCTGCTCCGCCCCCCTCACGCTGCTGTCGGTGAACGGAGACGCCGACAAGCGATTCCGTCCGGCCGCCTCCCCTTTGAGTCCGGCGACCTTCAAGCACAACCACCACCTCTTTGCTTCCGCCGCTTCCCCTGGGGCCACCAACGACCCAAGCAGCTGCCGATCGTGCCTCCGACCTTCGCGCATCGCTCCTTCTGTCTGTTGTCGACTGCGCCGGAGCCCCCCCCAATGTTGAAGCTTTCATCCCTCTACAGACTTCCCGGTGGCCACCTGCGACATCACCAGCGATCCTCCCCGTCGTCGGCGATCGCAGTCGCGGCCACCTTCATCTCCACCCAGCATCGGAGCTCCCTCTGTCCGTTAGAGGGCACGCGCAAGTGACCTCGAGGCCATCCGCTCCTCGGTCCCTTTTCGCCCTTCGAGCGAGGTTTCTTTGCCATCGACGCCCTGTTCTCGGCTCCCCTTCGTTGGAGGCTGACGTTGTTGACCCCTCGACTCCCCCGTTGCTGTTTTCGAAGGTAGACTCTCCCCTCCTTTTTTGTGTTGGGTAGGTCAACAGAGGGGCTGAGCCCCCTGTCGCCTCTTGTTCGGCAGGGGGTTACCCCCCTTGCCTTTTTTGGAGTTGGTCGACAGGGGGCTGAGCCCCCTGTCGCCTCTTGTCGGCAGGGGGGTTACCCCCCCCCCCCCCCCCTGCCTCTTTGCAGTGGGTCGACAGGGGGACTGGGCCCCCTGTTATTTTTTTTTGAGGCAGGGGTTTTACCCCTGTCTCTTGGGGTCGTCTGTCAGAGGGCTCTGCCCCCTACCCCCATCCTGTGTTTGGCAGGGGGCTTCGCCCCCTGCCTTTGTTTCGTTCTCGGTAGGGGGCTTCGCCCCCTTGCTTTTGCTTTGTTTTTGGCAGGGGCGCCCCTTGCCTTTAGTTGTTATCCCGGTAGGAGGCGGAGCCCCCCCTGCTCGCCTGTTGCTCCTCGGCAGGGGGTTCTGCCCCCTGCCTCCCGCGTTTTGCCAGCAGGGGGCGAAGCCCCCCTGCTTTCCTGTTTTTGAGCAGGGGCATGCCCTGTGCATCTCTGTTGTTCTCTGTCAAGGGGCTTTGCCCCTTGCCTTGTTCTTGTTGCCAACAGAGGCAGAGCTCCTGCCCGTTTCGTTCCCAGCAGGGGGTTGCGCCCCCTGTCTCATGTTCTGACAGGGGGTGTTCTCCCTGCTTTGTTGCGACGGTTGTGGCGGGGAGCCTCTGCTCCCTCCCCTGCCTTTCTTGGTGCCGACAGACAGGGAGCTCTTGCTCCCTGCACCTGCTACTATTGCCAAGCAGGGCTAAGGCCCCTGCCTATGGCACCCTTGTCTGCAGGATGCAGAGTTCCTGCATCTGCCTTCTGTAGGCAGGAGGCCTTGCTGCGTTTGCTTCTCGTTTCTATTACGACATATGCTAACGTTCTAAGCTCTCCTGGTTGAACGGTGGATCCAGCTCGCCCTCTGTGGCTCGAGCTCTGGCTTGCCTACGCTGCATGCGTACGAGGACCCGCAACCCCTTAAGGTAGAGGATTCTTGTGTGAAAGGACAATGAACTGATAAATGCTAAAATAAGAAAGATAATTAAAAGAGGATGATATATGTATACGTATAATATATATATGTATGTCTTTACCTTCAAGGACACAGTTTCGCGATCCTTGTTCTCTTTACTTTCTCGCACTTTCCTTTCTGTCACCGCCGCTCTATATGTGCCTAGGCTTTCCATTTCTTTTTTTACATTCCATGTCTTTTAACTCAAGGACGCGGTTTCGCGATCCTTGTCCTCTTTACTTTCTCGCACTTTACTTTTCTTGCTGCCCCGCGCTTTGCGCCCTAGCATTTACTTGCTTATGTCTGCTTTGTTCTCCAGGATGTAAATCCTGGTCCTCCTTTACGTTCTTGCACTTTACTTCCTGCATTTACTTGTTGCCCCGCTCTTTATGCACCATGACCTTGCTTCTGCTTTACTTTTCGTACTTTACTTTCCTGTGCTGTCGTGCTTGCTCTTGCACTTACCTTTTGTATGTGTTCGTCTTTACCTTGTTGTCGCACTTCGTGCATATGCTTTGCTCATGCATGTATTCTATCTTTGTCGTATGCTTCTTTACTTGCTTACGCTTATCGATCTATCGAGGTGCAACCCCATGCCTTGTGAGTCATCCTTTACACCTGCGTAGTCAGTATAAGATCTCGTACCTCACGAGTTGCTTACGTAGTTGCCTGCTTGTGTGTGACGATGATCGAGGTATGATCTCATACCTCGTGTGTAGTTCTAGCGTTCTACCATCGCGGTGCAGCTTCGCCCATCGAGTCTTGTCTCTCGATTTGCCATTGTATTAGTATGTGCACGGGTTTGTCCCTTATCAGCTTGCACTCCCTGAGTGCAGCTTCGAGTGTATAGTGTATATCGTTTCACTTGTCTTACAAGCCACGACACACACTTATGCACTTCGGTTCTCCAAAGATATCATCCTAAGTGCAAACCTATTTTCAAGATGTATAGCTTCGTAAAGCATAGATAGCAGCTGAATCTCTCAAATCGATGTATTTGAGATATGTGTGTTACAACCTTAGTTTACCTATCCGATACGACTCAGATAGCCTTGTTTAGAAGCCTGTGCATGAGTAGGGCGGGGATCCTAGTGAGGTACTTGCGCCATCGCTATATCGGCGTTTCCTCGCCTCTGATGCGAGACCTAGTTTCTAGGCTTTCTGGTTCAACCATGATTGTAGCGCCTTCCTTCGTGGAGGTATTGTTGGATTTCTTACGAGGGATCCATGTTCCTCCTCTTGTAGTTGTACCTTTAGTTACATACGATATGTTTGGACTACGAAGAGCAGGACAAAAGGTCTATAGTAACCTCTAAGCGTGTATTGACACATTAAGCTAAATCCTGCTATTTTGATATGCGCCTAATAGGCAGAATGCTTGCGATTGTCTAAAGGACCCGAGCACGAATGAGTTCACTGTAGGCTTCTGTAAAGCAGAGGTGTTGGGATTTCCTGCGAGAGATTCATACCCCTCTCATCGTGGTTGTACTTTTGAACATGTACGTTGCGTACTACGATGAGTAGGATGAGAGGTCTATGTCTGCCTCGAACATGCAATGACATGTGTTTGAGATCACAAGAGTGATGTTTCTTCCCTCACTATGGATTGACCCTTTTCATCGTGGTTGTACATTTGGATAGGTACGTTGCGTATTGCGGTGAGTAGGATGAGAAATGTGTGGTTGCCTCGAACGCGCAATGACGTACATAACTCACCTAAATAATGATCATGCGCCTTCACAGGCAAGATGCTCGATTGGGTTGAAAGATCAGAGCATGTAGAATGGGACGGTGGTTAAGAAACCCTCCGTCGTGCTCATTCGGGATGGTTCATCAAGAGAGAGAATGAATGGTACAAAACTCCGATGGACAGTCATTAATGGCAATCTCGGGCAAAGATCCGACCTTCCCTAGTCATCGGAGGTTAGGGGAAATTCTTCATGGCCACTTCTGCAGAAGTTCGAATGTGCATCCATTGGGCCTTTGTTTGCCTTTGGGGATTTACTCTCTTGGTCACTGGCCGTCCCCTTAGAAAGCGGACTCAGTCAGTCATTCGGGGTATAATAAAATACATAGTATAATGGACCCCCGAATCGATCGCGACTGTTTCTACGTTTTGCCTTGTGCGTACCCACAACGACCTGCTTAATAATGAGACAAGATATAACTTATACACATGATCATGAGATATGCGTGTTGTGACGTGCATTGCTTGCTTGCTTGTTAGCTCGGTAGTTCGGTGCGCTACTCGTTGAGCTATGTACGCCTGTCGAGGCGTTACCCTTGTTGGTTAAACTGCTTATGCAGCTCCTTGCTTAGTAATAACTAGCTTCTCATACTAGTTGATTGCTTATCCTGTGTAGCTTATGTATTGCTTGTTATGCAATAGCATGGGCCTTACGATTAATGTCGTTACTTGCCGATGGACTAAGCCATCCAATGATACTTGTATATGGATTACGAGCGTTATTATGAATGTTTGTCTTATGCAATTGCTTTGCTTGACTGGTTGATAGAGTTAGTTGCTCTCCACCTATAGTATCTGTGGGATTGCTATAGTTGCTTGTTTAACACTATGATCATTCTTGCTCTTGTATTTAGTTGTTTGCTTTATTAGAGCTTTGCTTACTCTACAATACATTTGGTTAGATCTGCTAGCCTTGCTTGTTCCTGCTTGAACTAGCATTTATCTTACTTATTGCAACTTTTGTTCTTGTCCTTTGCACCCCTACTAGTCTGTTGTGTGGATGACGCATTTCATGGGCAGATGGTGAACAGGTTGAGACAACTTGCGATGACACAATGCATTCAAGGCAATGCCCTTTCCTGACGTTGCGCTCCTGGGGACCCTTTTGGTAGATGTGGTATAAAGTTTCTTTGAAAGCATCTCTTTTGATTAAACTCTGGATTTCTAAAACTGTATTACCAAAACTTGGTTCTTCATTTCATTTCAATCAAATATATATATATATATATATATATATATATATATATATTTGAATTGCAAATCAGTTTGTAAGGGGTAGTCTGCTTTTGTGTTGTAATGCGCCCAAGGTCTAGGGACTTGCTGTTTTGAACCTGATCTTCTGCTGAACTTCTGTTTTAAACTCTGATAAATGATTGATTTCAAAGCTTTCAACCTTTTTCATAAAAGGTTTGAAGTCCACGATTTTGGGGCGTTACAACTTTTGGTATCAGAGCAACAGGGAAAGTGGTAAACCTTGAACATCCGACATCTTCACCGCACTGTGAGTACTATTTCTCTTAAATTATTTTGTATTTATTTTAATTAAAGAATGTGTTTTTGCTTAAATGTCGTTCAATAAACTGATCAAATCTATAGACACATTAACCAGAGCAGTTGAGCAGCTCCAAGCGATGGTCCAGAACTTGGATCATAAGGTTGATGGGTTGAGTTGCGAGATCACCAACCTAGGGCGGAGTGTCAGCCCTCATGTTTTGTCCGATCCTATGTGCCTTCGGAACCTTGATGGTTGTAATTTTTGCGGAAAGGTGGGTCATTCTGCTGAAGTATGCCACTTTAAACAACGTCGCGATAAAAATTCTGCCGAAGATAGTGTTGACAACAAGCGTCGACCTGCTAAAAGACAGAAACTAAATGAAGAAAATGAGCCTCAACGACCGTTAAACCCAAAATGTCTGTGATGCGATCGTGTTCACCATGGACAAGCATGTCCTCGAGCCTCTGATGGCTGTTTTTATTGTGGCAAGATGAGCCACTTTATCCGTGATTGTCACATAAAGAAGGTGGATGTCCTCCGGCGAGTGGGCAGTACACCCCAACCTCCTCAACAACAGTAACTATAACACATAAAAAACATCAAATAGACACTTTGATAGCCTTAGTTTAAGACTTTTTGTGTGTTTTGTTACGTATTTTTTTGTCAAGTTAAAGCTTATCAATGGAATTACGTATGACTTTGGTGTCTTTGTGATCTTAATGATTGTGATGCTTATTAGGTGAATGACGTGTCACGCCTACAACTGATTAGTTTTTGGGTAGTTGACTTGTTACGCCTACAAATGATCAGTTTTGACTTTTAGGTGGTTGACTTATACGCCTACAAAATCATTAGTTTAGATCATTTAGATGAATGACATGTCACGACTACAAACGATTAGTTTTTGATGATACATCACACCTACATAACTGTGTTGCAGAGGGTTTTACATTATGATTGGTTGTGTGATCATATCATCTTTGTATAGCATGATTGATAAATATCATGAATATTGGACTAAAATATCTTGTAGATGTGTGCGTGTGTTTTACGCTGAAGTGGTCGAATGCGATGTGCTTTGAGGTAAGAATTGTGAATGCATATGATGGTGCAATGATTTGAATTATCTTATTTGCATATATAACTTGAATCCTGCAAATTTATCGAATTTCGTTAGAGTTACGTAAGTTGAAGTTTAGTTGATTCATATGTGCGTGTTTCTGTGTATAGAATTCATGCTTTGATTGCGCATGCTTTGAGGTCCTATTTGAGGATGCATTGTTTCTTGTGGCAATGGCGAATTGCGTACAGTAAATCTTCTGTATAATGTGTTTGTTATGACACGTGATAAGAATTGTTGAGAGCATGCGATGAATGTTTATTTTCGATATATGATTATGGTTCGTGCAACCTTGTTGGAAGAATGCGTGATTTTGTGTTTTGTTCTGCCATGAGAAGTGATACGATGATATTGCTGACATATATGTTTATGCCCATATTGGTGGTTGCTGACCCCGAGTGCGGTCAATTGTTTTGATCAGTCGATTGTATTGATGTATGTATCACTGTGTATGATATCTGTTGAGGATCTGATCTCCAATGGATTATCTGCGAGAGGGGGTGGGGGTGTATGACCAAGATCAGGTGACCCACTAGAGTGGTAGATTTTGTGAGGATGTGCACTGTCCAAGATCGGGTAGCCGCGAAGACGGTGAACTGTGAGGAAGTGTATGGTCCAAGACCAAGTATACCATCTAGAGTGGTAATTCCTTGTGAGGTCGTACATTTTCCCAGACCAGGTGATCCAGCGTAGATCTTGTTAATCATATTTATGGCTATCGACCCAGTGAGCGGTCATTTGTGTTGATGCGTGTATCACAATGATTTTCATTGATTATGGTCTTTGTTGAGGATTGGGTTCCCAAAGGTTTTCTGTGAGGGTACGTATGACCAAGATCTGGTAACCCGGCTAGAGTGGTAGAATCTTTGTGAGGATATACACTGTCCAAGAGCGGGTAGCCGCGAAGACGGTGAACTGTGAGGAAGTGTACTGTCCAAGATCAGTTATACCATCTAGGGCGGTGATCCCTTGTGAGGTCGTACGTTTCCCAGATCTGGAGGTCCGACGAGGAACTTGTGTGACTTTGATTTCCATGAAAGGTTATGGTGAACTGTATTGATCTTCTGATATTGATTGATATCGCAAGTTATGAATCTATAGATTTGGCTTTCTGTTTAGCATGATTATATGCCCAACTCAGCTGTGTGAATTAGATCTTTATTGATTTTAGATCGTGACCATGTTTTGGACCTTCTATGGAAAGGTGGGCTTTTATGAGAAAGTATGACGCCTTAAGTGAGTCATGATAGGTGGCAGTTGGCCGCATAAGGCCTTGAGAGAGAATATTTTAAGGATATTCATGACGTAGAGTTTGTTAGAGATTGCGAGTATGACACACGACGTCTTGATGATGAATTGGAGACCCCGTTCAAGGAACGCAAGCTAGAGCAATGTCTCATTTTGTCTCTTCATCCCTTATCGCATCAAGTAGAAGTTAATGAATAAACCTTTCTTATGGTCTTCTACTAGACTCCTTTTCTTTGATGACTCGTTGTGTCTCTTCATCCTTGAAGATAGCGAATAAGCATTCTTATAACCTTCTGCTAAACTCCCTTTCCTTTTATGGCTCTTCATATGAACTCTTACGAACTCTTGCGAACTCTTGCGAAGACAAGTTATTAATGAATTCACACATACGTTTTGTTCGATCAAGTTGTTGGCTTCAAACCTTTCTTTGAGACTCATTATGTGTTGTCCTGATCCTTTCAGAAGCTTATGTGTCTAGGGACTCGTGTGCGCACGTGCATCCTAATCTACCTAGTTCCCTTAGGTTGCGGTCTAGGCAGATCACCTTCCTATGAAATTTCGAGGACGAAATTGTTTTAAGGTAGGTAGGATGTAACGCCCGTGAAAAAAAAAAAAATCCGTGCCGGACACGTGCCTTGCACATGTCGGACACGTGCCCTGCATGCGTCGGACACGTGTCACAGTCTTTCCTTCGTGTCGGACCCGGATCCGAGCTGGACCCAGACCTGAGCCCGAACTCGGACCCGACTTCTCGATCGTTCGAGAAGCCTGTGACTTTAAAAAGTCACAGGCGTCCCGGGCGAGGGGCAGGACCCCTTGCCCCTTCTCTCTCCTCTGCTCTGCCCCCCTCACGCTGTCGTCGGCGATCAAAGACGCCGACGAGCGATTCCGTCCGGTCGCCTCCCCTTTGAGTTCGGCGACCTTCGAGCACCGCCACCACCTCTTCGCTTCTGTAGCTTCCCCTGGGGCCACCAGCGACCCAAGCACCTGCCGATCGTGCTTCTGACCTTCGCGCATCGCTCCTCTTGTCTGTTGTCGACTGCGCCGGAGCCCCCCCCAACGTCGAAGCTTTTATCCCTCTGCAGACTTCCCGGCGGCCACCTGCAACATCACCAGCAATCCTCCCCGTCACCGACGATCGCAGTCGCGGCCACCTTCATGTCCACCCAGCATCAGAGCTCCCTCTGTTCGTTAGAAAGAACACGCCAGTGACCCCGAGGCCATTCGCTCCTCGGTCCCTTTTCGCCCTTTGAGCGAGGTTTCTTTGTCATCGACGCCATGTTCTCGGCACCCCTTCGTTGGAGGCTGACGCTGTTGACCCCTCGACTCCCCCGTTGCTGTTTTCGGAGGTAGACTCTCCCCTCCTTCTTTTATGTGTTGGGTAGGTCGACGGGGGGCTGAGCCCCCTATCGCCTCTTGTTCGGCAGGGGGTTACCCCTGCCTTTTTTGCAATTGGCTGACAGGGGGCTGAGCCCCCTATCGACTCTTGTTGGCAAGGGGTTAGACCCCCTGCCTTTTTTGCAGTTGGTCGACAGGTGAGCTGAGCCCCTTGTCGCCTCTTGTCGGCAGGGGGGTTACCCCCCCCCCCCCCCCTTGCCTCTTTGCAGTGGGTCAACACGGGGACTGACTTCCCTGTTGTTTTTTTTTAGGCAGGGCCTGTTACTCCTCGGCAGGGGGTTCTGCCCCCTGCCTCCCGCGTTTTGCCCCCTGCATCTCTGTTGTTCTCCGGCAAGGGGCTTTGCCCCTTGCCTTGTTCTTGTTGCCGACATAGGCAGAGCTCCTGCCCGTTTCGTTCCCAGCAGGGGGTTGCGCCCCTGTCTCGTGTTCTGACAGGGGGTGTTCTCCATGCCTTGTTGCGGCAGTTGTGGCGGGGAGCCTCTGCTCCCTCCCCTGCCTTTCTTGGTGCCGGCAGCTAGGGAGCTCTTGCTCCCTGCATCTGCTACTGTTGCCAAGCAGGGCTGAGGCCCCTACCTCTGGTACCCTTGTCTGCAGGATGCAGAGTTCCTGCATCTGTCTTCTGTATGTAGGAGGCCTTGTTGCGTTTGCTTCTCGTTTCTATTACGACATATGCTAACGTTCTAAGCTCTCCAGGTTGAACGGTGGATCCAGCTCACCCTCTATGGCTCGAGCTCTGGCTTGCCTACGCTGGATGCGTACGAGGACTCACAACCCCTTAAGGTAGGGGATTCTTGCGTGAAAGGACAATGAACTGATAAATGCTAAAATAAGAAAGATAACTAAAAGAAGACGATATATGTATACATATAATATATATACATATGTCTTTACGTTCAAGAACGCGGTTTCACGATCCTTGTCCTCTTTACTTTCTCACACTTTCCTTTCTGTCGCCGCCGTGTTATATGTGCCTAGACTTTCCATTTCTGTTTTTACATTCCATATCTTTTAACTCAACGACGCAGTTTTGCGATTCTTGTCCTCTTTACTTTCTCGCACTTTAGTTTTCTAGTTGCCGCGCACTTTGCGCCCTAGCATTTACTTGCTTATGTCTGCTTTGTTCTCCAGGATGCAAATCCAGCTCCTCCTTTACGTTTTGCCACTTTACTTCCTGCATTTACTTGTTGCCCCGCGCTTTATGCGCCATGGCCTTGCTTCTGCTTTACTTTTCGTACTTTACTTTCCTGTGCTGTCGTGCTTGCTCGTGCACTTACCTTTTGTATGTGTTCGTCTTTACCTTGTTGCCGCACTTCATGCTTATGCCTTGCGCATGCATGTATTCTATCTTTGTCGTATGCTTCTTTACTTGCTTACGCTTATCGATCTATCGAGGTGCAACCCCATGCCTTGTGAGTCATCCTTTACACCTGCGTAGTCAGTATAGGATCCGTACCTCACGAGTTGCTTACGTAGTTGCCTGCTTGTGTGTTACGATGATCGAGGTATGATCTCATACCTCGTGTGTAGTTCTAGCGTTCTACCATCGCGGTGCAGCTTCGCCCATCGAGTCTTGTCTCTCGATTTGCCATTGTATTAGTATGTGCACGAGTTTGTCCCTTATCAGCTTGCACTCCCTGAGTGCAGCTTCGAGTGTATAGTGTATATCGTTTCACTTGTCTTACAAGCCACGACACACACTTATGCACTTCGGTTCTCCAAAGACATCGTCTTAGGTGCAAACCTATTTTCAAGATGTATAGCTTCGTAAAGCAGAGATAGCAGCTGAATCTCTTGAATCTATGTATTTGTGATAGGTGTGTTACAACCTTAGTTCACCTATCCGATACGACTCAGATAGCCTTGTTTAGAAGCCTGTGCACGAGTAGGATGGGGATCCTAGTGAGGTACTTTTGCCATCGCTAGATCGTCGTTACCTCGTCTCTGATGCGAGACCTAGTTTCTAGGCTTTCTGATTCAACCATGATTGTAGCGCCTTCCTTCCTTCGTGGAGGTATTGCTGGATCTCTTACGAGGGATCCATGTTCCTCCTCTTGTAGTTGTACCTTTAGTTACATACGATATGTTTGGACTACGAATAACAGGACAAAAGGTCTATAGTAACCTCTAAGCGTGTATTGACACATTAAGCTAAATCCTGCTATTTTGATATGCGCCTAATAGGCAGAATGCTTGCGATTATCTAAAGGACCCGAGCACGATAAGTTAGAACTTGAATGAGTTCACTGTAGGCTTCTGTAAAACAGAGGTGTTGGGATTTCCTGCGAGAGATCCATACCCCTCTCATCGTGGTTGTACTTTTGAACAGGTATGTTGCGTACTACGATGAGAGGTCTATGTCTGCCTCGAACATGGAATGGCATGTGTTTGAGATCACAAGAGTGATGTTTCTTCCCTCACTACGGATTGACCCTTTTCATCGTGGTTGTACATTTGAATAGGTACGTTGCGAATTGCGGTGAGTAGGATGAGAAGTGTGTGGTTGCCTCGAACGTGTAATGACGTGCATAACTCACCTAAATAATGATCATGCGCCTTCACAGGCAAGATGCTCGATTGGGTTGAAAGACCAGAGCATGTAGAATGAGACGACGGTTAAGAAACCCTCTGTCGTGCTCATTCGGAATGGTTCATCAAGAGAGATGATGTATGGTACAAAACTCCGATAACAGTCATTAATGGCAATCTCGGGAAAAGATCCGACCTTCCCTAGTCATCGGAGGTTAGGGGAAATCCTTCATGGCCACTTCTGCAGAAGTTCAGATGCACATTCATTGGGCCTTTGTTTGCCTTTGGGGATTTACTCTCTTGGTCACTGGCCGTCCCCTTAGGAAGCGGACTCAGTCTGTCATTTAGGGTATAATAAAATACATTGTATAATGGACCCCCGAATCCATCTCAGTTGTTTCTACATTTTGCCTTGTGCGTACCCATAACGGCTTGCTTAATAATGAGACAAGATATAACTTATACACATGATCATGAGATATGCGTGTTGTGACATGCATTGCTTGCTTGCTTGTTAGCTCAGTATTTTGGTGCGCTACTCGTTGAGCTATGTATGCCTGTCGAGGCGTTAGCCTTGTTGGTTAAACTGCTTACACAGCTCCTTGCTTAGTAATAACTAACTTCTCATACTAGTTGATTGCTTATCCTGTGTAGCTTATGTATTGCTTGTGATGCAATAGCATGAGCCTTACGATTAATGTTGTTACTTGCCGATGGATTAAGCCATCCAATGGTACTTGTATATGTATTACGAGCGTTATTATGAATGCTTGTCTTACGCAATTGCTTTGCTTGACTGGTTGATAGAGTTAGTTGCTCTCCACCTATAGTATCTGTGGGATTGCTATAGTTGCTTGTTTAGCACTATGATCATTCTTGCTCTTGTATTTAGTTGTTTGCTTTATTAGAGTTTTGCTTACTCTATAATACATTTGGTTAGATCTGCTAGCCTTGCTTGTTCCTGCTTGAGCTAGCGTTTATCTTACTTATTGCAACTTTTGTTCTTTCTTGTCCTTTGCACCCCTACTAGTCTATTGTGAGACTGACCCATTTCATGGGCAGGTGGTGAACAGGTTGAGACAGCTTGCGATGACACGATGACGCGATACATTCAAGGCAATGCCCTTTCCTGACGTTGCGCTCCTGGGGACCCTTTTGATAGATGTGGTATAAAGTTTCTTAGAAAACACACTATAAGAAAAGCGTGGATTAGCGATGGCTTATATCCATCGTTAATCCGTCGCTAAGCCGTCACTAAACTGTTTAGCGACGGATTAGCGATGGATAGAGGCCATCGCGAATTTTTGCTTGCTAATTAGCAGAAAAACTTATCTGTCGTTAATCCCGTCGCTAATTTGCGACAGATTAGCGATGGACATTATCCGTCGCTAACCCGTCGCTAAATTTTTTAAAAAAATAAAAAAAATGATCCGTGCCGGGCGGTATTCCGGCAGCAATAAACCAGACTTATACCGCACCCGACAGGCATTGCACAGAATGCTCGCTCTGCCTCATCGCCAGACTTGTATCATCCTTTGTGAGCCGGTGCTCTTCGGCATCGCCGTCCTCCGTGAACCAGCGTCGTCGTCGTCCTCCGTGAACCATCCTCCGTGAACCGATGCTCTCCGGCGCCGTCCTCCATGAACCGACGCCGTCATCTTCCGTGAACTAGCGTCGCCATCATCTTCCATGAACCAGCGTCGTCGTCCTCCGTGAACGGGCGTCGTCGTCCTCCGTGAACCGGCGTCGTCGTCCTCCGTGAACCGGCGTCGACGTCCTCCAGCGATCGCCGACCGTCCTCCGGCGTCGCCGTTCTCCATGAACCGACACCGTCATCTTCCGTGAACCAGCGTCGCCGTCATCCTCCATGAACCAGCGTCGCCGTCCTTCGTGAATCGGCGTCATCGTCCTCCGTGAACCAGCACCGACGTCCTCCAGCGATCGCTGACCGTCCTCCGGCGTCGCCGTCCTCCACTCTCCAACGCGCTCTCCATCGTCGCCGTTCTCCGAAGAAGTCAGTTTAAATCGAGCGCGATCAATTTAAATTTCGAACAGGGAGAGAGGGAAAATTTCGCGCTCGGTTTAAATCGAAAATTAGCGAGGGATTTAGCGAGGGAATTTTTCTGTCGCTAATTAGCGACGGAAAAATTCCCTCGCTAAAATGTTTTTCTCGTATTGAGAATTAGCGACAAAACAATTGTTGTCGTTAATCCGTCGCTAATTAGCGACAGATTAGCTAGAAAAAACTTTCATCGCTAGTCCGTCGCTACTTAGCGACGGATTCATGAAGAAAGTTTTCTCTAGCTAATCCGTCGCTAATTTGCGACGGAAAAAATCCGTCACAAATTTTCGTCGCTAATTAACATTTTTCTTGTAGTGGCATCTCTTTTGATTAAACTCTTGATTTCCAAAACTGTATTACCAAGACTTGGTTCTTCATTTCATTTCAATCAAAAAAAAAAAATATATATATATATATATATATATATATTCGAATTGCAAATCGGTTTGTAAGGGGTAGTCTGCTTTTGTGTTGTAATGCGCCCAAGGTCTAGGGACTTGCTGTTTTGAACCTGATCTTCCGCTGAACTTCTGTTTTAAACTCTGATAAATGATTGATTTCAGAGCTTTTAACCTTTTTCATAAAAGGTTTCAAGTCCACGATTTTGGGGCGTTACATTAAGTGTATGTTAGTAATTTTAAAATTAAAGTGGTTGCCCTCCAACAACCTCAGAGAGCCCTTGCCTGCCCGCAATGAGAACCTCTCTCTCTCTCTCTCTCATCGCAGATCGTTGTTTGCTAGGGATGCTTTTTTCTTTTTCATCATCTTCTTCTTCTTTTACTCATTGGAGATATGGGATCAATGTGTAGACTGAGAAGAAAATAGAGGAAAGAAGAAGGGTTGAAAACAGTATTAACAACTTTTTTTAAGGGGGTTTGATTTCTGTACATTCTCTTGTATTTTCATACAGGGTTTGGGCTATATATAGCCTCCCCTGGGTTGTTGTTTCAGCCCAATTTTAGTACATATTAATTCATACCTTTTATTTCCCTGCACGTTATGTGCCCTTCATTTTGTGGCTTTTGGATTTTTCAGTGTGAGACCCTTATGATGACATTAGATCTGATACCCAGATCCAACATCTCTCACTCGGCCATAAGGGGGACCATACATATTATATTACAACTAGTGCATCATATATTATATACAAACAAAACATGCACCAAATAAACTTGCACAATTCCTTGGGTTATATCAATGACATTTTTCTCACATGATATAGGTTATTTCTCACATAATTATACAGATTTTTCATTGTTCTTTTTAAGTATGAGGTTTTCACACATGCTATAGGTTATTTTTCATATATATGTGTACTTTCTTTCGAGTATGATATTTTTCGCACATCTTATGAGTTATTTCTCACATAAACATGTGGCATTTTCATTATCACATGAACCATGATTCTTTTCACATATGGTATGGGTTTAGCTATGACATCATTCTTTCATCCACTAATTTTACATAAACATATAGGTTTTATCTTGTCAAAAATTTAATTCATGCAATGTCATAATCAATGCATAATATTATATGAGTCTCAGTTACTTAGTTTAGTCATGAGGTTCCTTATAGTTCTTTCATAATCAAACATAGGACATCATCATATCTTAATAACTTAGCACAAAGTCTATATGCACACTAGTGGAGTACTATGAATTTTCATCAAACCATAGATTTATGTAAAATCATGATTTGTCAAACATCATAGATAATTTTTTTTTTTTTTAAAATTCACCAATAGTTACTACCACTATTTATGTGCATAAGCAACTAACATGGCTTCTCTAATTGTGAAAAAGTCAAAGGTTCAGAGTTTCAATCAAGAAGAAGATGAACACGACACATAGCAGCACCAGAAACAATGAGATCATCAAGTGGGGTCCACTATAGGTGGCATGGATTGGAGGAACCCTCTAGATCATCCCCACCTACACAATTTAGTTAATTAAAGTCATAATTAGTTGTCTTTTAATTAAGAGTCCTTAATTATTAATTAGTTTGATTAGTTGTGGAGTCTTAAGTCAAGTAGGAGTCCTAGTTGTTTAAGTTTTTATCTTCTTTAAGTAATTGTTAATTAAGGAGTAAAATAGAATTAATTATTGAATAAGGACTCTACCCAAGTTTCATCTATATAAGGAGGACTTGAAGCGCCCCTAAAAACATTAGATTATGAATTGAATTGGTTTATGAGAAAATCCCCTAGTCGTCCCCTCTTTTCTTTCTCTAGACGTTCCTTTTCCCTGACATCTCTCTCTCTCACTCACGGTTTTCTCACTCTCTTCTTTGAGATACACATGATACCAGGCCTCCATAAACTGGTTCTTTATCTTCTCTAAGGGCCCAATCCCTTCATGAATTCCTACTGTTGTGGTTATGGTGTAGTAGGAGGATTCACTGCCCAAGAAAGTTATTCGAAAGCCCTATAATCATTACTCTATTGTATAACCTTCTTTTAAACCTCTTTCAAGTATACAATCTTCTATCCATGTTATTTACATGCTCTAGACCTTTACCCCGGCCTTAGATTAATTTATATTAGCTTCAAGAGCCCTAGAGCCCAAGCACACATCCGTAGAAGTAGTGCAATTTTGTTTTGCAGACTGTCTTGTTTCTTTAGATCTCCTACACCTACCCTGACCCTTTGAGAATGTGTAGAACACTTTCTTACCTATCTAAGGAGGCTACAGAACTTCTGAAACTTATCCTAGACTTGTCTTAGTCCCTACCAATTTTCATGACCCGAAACACCAAATATGCATCTTATTGATTCAGCATAACACGCAGTTTTGGTTGTTTAACCTTTCCAGCCTTCCAACGACCTAATCAGT